>NC_081331.1:5016473-5332933 GCF_022539665.2 Daphnia carinata
TCAGTTTTTCCGAAAACGACTTCATCGTTATATCTCGCCAATCGTTCGTTTCGTTGCCAACTAAATTTCACCCAACACTAACAGGAACCGATTGGTAGAGAAGACTTGTTTCAACGTTCACACAAGACGATGTTCAACTATAGACTATAGTGTCGTGTCACGATCAGATATCAAATGTTCGCGTGCCTCTGGGGTCTTTAAGGGTAACTAGTTGCAGCCAAAACAAGAAAATCTAGCACTTTGTCGTGCCGTAAAAGTTGGACTTCCACAAGTCGACAAGTAGTCTTCTGCAACCACGCAACGCGATTGCAACAAGGGCATAAGAAGAAAAAAAGTTAGAAGCGCCCTATAGCTCTAGACAGTTGTTGACAGCCACACAGCAAACGAATACTGCTTCTGCTATTGACCAACCAGCACCGGCTGCTATTACCAAGGCCGTGCCATCGACAGGGAAAAGCTTTTGCCCATACAGTATGAAACAATCGGAAATACGTGCGGCTTTACGGCGATTTATACGGGTAAGCCGACTAATTTTCTGAAAGCATTGCCCATTTTTGTCACAAAATTATGTCTAACTAAAAAGAGAATCTATCAAATAATTTCCCAATGACACATCCAAAGATCCCATTAAAAGTTAGGGTTGGAAAAGAAATCCAACTTTCTAGCAATTTGACTAGAACTAGGATACTGTACCTCAACACTACTGCGGTTAGCCCTATTTAGTTGATCGTCATCTGAATCTAAAAAAAAAAAAAAAGAAAGAAATATATAACTATACGTCAAAACTTTTTTTTTACGATTTTCCATAGAATTATTTATGGTCCCGATAAGGAAAAGCCGTAACATAAACTCGTCTGGGTGCACTTTGAGACGAGACATACCTTGCGGAGAATCGATTGGTGAGTAAAAGTCATCTAGGTTATGACTGCGGATTGAAGTGGCTTGATTTTGAAGCAAAGGTTGACGTTCATCATCCGAAGAAATAGCTGTTGGAGAGTACATATGCATGCTTTTAATAAGTATAACAATTAAAAGCGACCGAAGTGGTTAAGATCAAGTTCGCTTACCTCCGAAAAAATCACGAGCAAGGGATTCTTGTGGGAGGACTCGAAAGTCGAGAAACCATGCCTCACCCCATGACAAGATGAAGGAGCTTAACACAAGAAAGACATCCAATGTATAGTTCGTGGCTTTCAGCCACTATAGAAAATATTTTAAAAAAATAACAGTAATAATAAATACCGTCGAATATGGCAAATGAATGCAAAGCCTCAATGCTTATCTTAGAGACTGCTATCATACCTCAAAAAAGAAGACTTTTATTATGAGAAACCCGCAACTTCCCGCCGTCGTTATCTAGTAAACAATACAGTTTAGTTGGTGGCGTTAAGTATTAAACAGTTTTTACTGGATTATAATATATTTAGCCAACTCACCGCAATCACCCACCAATGATTAATGCACAGCAAAGCATAAAATAGAAGAAGGATCACAAAACGACCTGCAGAGGCCATCTATAAAATATAAGAAATATAACCATAAGATATTTGTTGTGTATGAGTAAGATTTTACCACAATGTCAAACAAGGATTCATGTATTGTGTAGTGTACTATTTGATCGATCAGCTTTTCTTTAATGTTTTCTCCGCTAATCTACAGAAAAGATAAAATAAAAAAATAAAATGTACAATTATACTTCTCAATAGAACTATAGTTCCCTGATTACCACAAGGCAGATTAACCACATAAGAGTTGTAAACAGGAAATCAAAGGTGACAAAGAGGCAAAAGAATCTTCGAACAGCTGACATTCTTCCATCTCTTGGTGAGCCTGCAGCCAACATTTCACGCAGATAGTCCTCATTGTGGTAAAGAGAATCATGTGAATAATTTGGCATAGTGTTGATTGTGTGATATCTGGTTAGAGAATGTGATGAGTAGTCAGCACTATTACTGATGAAAATTTCTGCCACTTCACGAGCTTGATCACTTCTATTTCGAGACTCTTTGTTCATTTCTCCAAATTACATAGATTTGAAACAGCATCTGTGGCTATTTTGTATATCGACGTTAGCCAAACGAGATGTTGTTAGTTTCACTTCACTGCTGTAAGTTTTGGTTTGAAGGGCAATCTACGACAAAACAAACGTGTAAAATTTTTAAAATATGACGAGTTGTAAAGTAATTGTTTCGATCGATCACATTCTTATTGTACTGAAACCTTATTGAAAAAACAATACAAGAACGCCTTACATACCCTCCAGGATGTGAATCATTCCACTGAATAAAAATCAGTTGAGTCTTCGCTTTAATCTTAATCTTATCGTCTGCTGGACATCTGATAATGTGGATAAACGAGATTGGGACAAAAAGAATTTTATTGTATATTTTTCTTTGTATTGTGGCTTACTATAACGCCACCAGATGGAGATTTTTTTCTTTCCTACATTTTCCGAAATCACTAAGAATATAAAATCATTCAACTTTTAAAATTTTATTGTAAATCCAATTCAAGTACTGTGTACTATACTAGTTAACAACTTACGAGAAACGATACAATTTACAAAATACACAGTGCTAAAAAAAAATTAGGATGCAAGTAGCACAACTTCAATGTTAAAACATTACTTTTGGCGGGATTGATCATGGACAATTGGGAAAGACAAGCGCTGTCATAACGAAGGAAGCAATAGGAAACTCACAGCAGCTTACAGTTCAGAAACTAACGAAGTATTTATTGTTTATCATCAGTTTTTTTTGTTTATCAGTCATTTTATTATCATACTATCTACAGTTTTCAGACCAGTGTCATCATTACCACCGGCAGTCATGTCGGAGCAAAGTGAAGAAGCCATGCTAACGTATTATAAGCGCTTGTTTCCGTATGGACCTTACTTCAGGTGGCTTAATTATGGAAATAGTAAGTTACCATGCATTCTAGAAAGAAAACAAAATTTAAAGTTGTGACAACACTGATTTTTTGCCATTCTACAGTTGTCAAAATTTTATAAGATTAGTTTTACTTTACACCATCTTGTATTTGTATCTATTGGAACGTGTAAGGATAAATGAGTTCCTAATTATAAGTAAATTGCACTTTACCACTTGATTTCACTCAATGAAATCATTACTTTACCTTTAGTGAAAGAACATTATTTTCACAACCGGGAATTTTCATTCACTCTTCCTGATGACATCTACATTAGATATCAGTCTTTTAAGGATGAAGCAGAGCTAGAAGAAGAATTGAAAAAAATGAAGCCACAGAAAATAGATTTGGGTGCTGTATATAATCACAGGTAAAAATAAAGCTGTAATGTTTACTTAAAATTGTAAAACTTAATCTTCATCCTTCACCAGGCCAAAAAACCATAGGAGTATTACACACTTTCTTCCTATGGAAAAGGAATTGGTTTTTGATATAGATATGACTGACTATGATGATGTCAGAAATTGCTGTCAGGGAGCAGATATATGTGACAAATGCTGGAAATTCATGGTTGTTGCCGTTAAAGTCCTAGATGTGGCACTCAGAGGTTCTGTAACAATGCTCTGATGCTGCTTTTACAATCAAAGTTAATTATTGTTTGGATGTTACAGAGGATTTTGGTTACCAGCATTTACTATGGGTTTTTTCCGGTCGTCGTGGAGTTCATTGTTGGGTTTGTGATGACGCAGCGAGAGCTCTTGATCAGTCGGCGCGTTCTGCCGTCGCAGAGTATCTGCAGATCATTAAAGGCGGTGAACAGCAAAATAAGAAAGTATCTTTTAACCAAGAACATCTTCATCCAGCAATAAGGTGAAAAGATTAAAATTCGGATCCATTTTAATGAGTCCAGCAAGTCAAAAACTTAAATTATTTTTAAGTCGAGCTGCCGGAATCGTCGGACAACATTTCGAATCAATGATGGTGGAAGATCAAGATATTCTTGGAAATGAAGAAGCAGTTAAGAAGTTTTTACTTATGATACCTGATGAACAATTGAGAAGTAAACTCGAAAAAACTATGCTTGACTATCACAATAGTATAAGCCGGTGGAGAGTATTTCAAGAGTTGACGGCTAACACTGGCAAAACTAAAGTAAGAAAAAAACTTAAATCTATTTCCGGCTGATTATGGTTATTAACGTGGACTGCCATATCTGTTTGATTCCATAGCGCCAAACTTTACATTTAAAAGAAGAAATAATGCTGCAGCTTACGTACCCTCGATTAGACATTAATGTTTCTAAACAACTTAACCATTTACTGAAATCTCCTTTCTGTGTACATCCAAAAACGGGCAAAATATGCGTTCCGATAGATCCCTCTAACGTGGAAGACTTTAGCCCCGAAACAGTCCCAACTTTATCGTAAGAAGCATTTAATTAACCTAAACAGTCACTTGGTTATTTGATGGGGCTACTTTGTTTCGTTTGCCTGTAGACAATTAATCAACGAACTGCTAGAATTAAATTCTGAGAGCTTAGGCAAGGACGGTAAGAGTATGAAAGAATACGAGAGGACAGCACTGAATCCCTCTATCCAGCTTTTCAAAAAATTTCTCAACAATCTGGAAAGTTCCTGGAGACACAAGCGGATTATAGCAAGCGGTATAATAATATACACCACCAACGATTCAATTTTATCAATATAATTTTCTTTACGCTTTTACGTCTTTAGATGCAAAAATGGAATTCTAAAAATTGAAGCATTCAATCGTTGGTTAATACCTTTGCAGTTAAATTCAATCCCATGTATCTTTTAACTGAATGTAAAGAATTCCCCATGAAAAACGAAGTTGATCGAGTACAGTTTCCCGATGCAATCCAAATTTTTTTATGGAACATTTAGTTGAACCTGTACCATTCGTATACAGTCTATCATTAATAAAGCCACTTGGTGTGTGAAACCATCTGTCCGTAAAGGATTTCAAATGATAATCACCAAATTCGTTCAACCGAAATATCGTTCAAGCACAAAATCTGTAGTACCATGAAAAAGGGTTCATTATAAAATGATTTCGTTATTGTAGCTTCGCGTCAACTCTTTGTGAGGTAACACAATAGAATTACGGACAATAACTTCAGATGGAATCGTCACATTATTACCTAGATGATGAAATAGGCCTTATTGCAAAAAATTTAAGAATTTAAAGTAAAAATACCAAAAAATTACCCAGGATAGTTATAGAGGGATTTAACTTTCCCTCTTCGTTAAAAAGCGGAGCATTTTCCATTTTGGCGAATGGTTTATCTGGATTAGGATCACACGGAGTTCCCTCCACCCGCGTCCAACATCCAATTTCACTATTTGCTCCTACAACACAAAAGCGGCGACAGAGAAAATTAAGAAGAAAAATTGTCGATAATTATGTCTCACCGATAATACTATATAGAACTAGAGAATGGTCCAATATTCGTGAATGAGCTAGAACAATGGATTCCTTTATTCGAGTTCCGTAACCGATTGTCGCATGAGCACCAATGCTAACATTCGGACCTAACTGAAGTAACCGCAAAGCAAAGTCCTAGGTAAAAATTGATTTTTGAACAGAGGGACTAAACACTTACTACAGCAGTAGGATGAACATTAGCAGTTGCATGAATGTAAACATCGCCTATTATTGTCGGCTGAACGCTTTTGGCTAACCTTTCAGGTCTTCTTTCTCTGAAAAGCTGCGGAAGAATGAAAATAATGCCTCGTATTAATAAGAGTACTCTGTTATGAAAACAATAAAATGTGTGTGCGCCAAATTACGTTGAGATAGTGTCGATTTGCATATATTGCCGCACCGGGAGTCTTTAACTGAGACCACCACTTGATGGTTTGATAAACAAGAGCTTTCCCAGTCCCTGCCAATGGCATCAGAATTTCTTTTTCCAAGTACAACGCCTCCCTTTCAATACTGCTTCCGTTTTCCACACTTGAAAGAAGGAATGGCATAATTATTTGGAAAAATCCCTTTTGTAGGGGTTTCGGACAACTAGAAAAAACAGAAAAATTTAAACCATACTTGTAAAAGTCCATTTGTTTCTTATTGAACACATTGGCCATTTGATGGAAAACTTCTGGTGAGAAAATGTAGACTCCACAGTTGATCAATGTTGAGATAAATGTAGAAGGCTTTTCCACATAATGTTCCAATGTGTTGTTTTCCTTGTTTTCTACTATGCAACCATATATAAGGCTCTGCTGACGTGTAGCTTCAGTTGCCATTAGAGTCACTATTGCTTTCTGTTTCTCTCCATGAGTTTTGTGAAATTCCAACATTTCAGTTAAAGGAAAATCAGCACAGACATCTCCATTCAACACAAAGAAAAAATCTGGATTCCCACAGCGAATTTGGTCTCGAAAATGATATAAACCCCCTGCAGTTCCCAGAGGTTCAAATTCTTGAAGATACCTACATCCAACAGATGTGAAATTATACTGCATTGGTCCTGCATGTTATCATGTCTACCTTATATTTATCTTGTAAAGCTGAACCATATCTAGAACAAACTGGGACATTTCACTAACAGCATAATAGCCAAGAATGATGATTTCCTTTAAAAATGGGATTTGGACACATGCTTCAATATGGTGTTGTATTATGGGAAACCCAGCAACTGCAAATAGTGGTTTAGGGAGGTCCAAAGACAATGGGCGAAATCTTGTACCTAACATAAATAAACAATTTAAATAAAACCAATAAATGATCAATTAAGTTATTTATTTGTAGTTTGAAAAATGGATTAGAAATCGGGTATTACGATATTTCTTGCAAAAACTTACAATTTACCTTTCTGATTGCCTCCAATTAAAATTACAGCTTTAACCAACATTATAGCCAGGATATATCAAAGCAAGCTCCTCTGTTGGCGCACTGATTATTCAAGTGAAAGCTAAATGCCTGTTGCGCTCGTGCTACACCGTATACGTGGACAATTTATTCCGCACTTTCATTTATTACTGCTGTGTTGCTGTCTACTCTCTACTGCCCAGCTTTCACTTTATTACTAACATGCTGTGCGACGTAACCTGCTAGCCAAATTTTGATTCTATTTTTCACGGCAGATGGCATTGTTTTGTTTACATTTTCTACCCTTAGCGGACGGAACGTACAGAAAGAAATGAGAAAAAGTTTCCCGCCATGGCGAGTACGCATCTTTCATTTTAAGGTAATAATTCCCGTCATTATTTATTTGTTTATTGTTAAATGGAGGAAAAACAAACAAACAAAAATTGTATAAAATAATGTAAGCATTTTAACGGCTTCCATGGATAATCCTGTTGGGTTGTCCAGAAGGAATATAGGTGAAAGAAATCTGTGGGAAGAAACAAATCATTGTCTGTGTATACTAAATCTTAGCATGTTGCATAGGGTTGAAGGACCTTTTAGCATGCATGCCTACAGTGATGAAATTAAGGAAATAATGAGGACTGACACAGTTGAACCCCAGAATGAAGAAAAAACTGTTGAAGAAGAAAACACAGATAATGAAGTAGCAAATGGAGCAGCTGATGGAGAAACCAAAGGAACAAAGGTTAGATCCAACAGCATTCATTTTTTAACACATTTATCTATTATTTTGTTCTTGGCTAGGAAAGGGAATATAGCCACCCAGTTTATAAACAAATAGCATTCTTAAATGGAAAAATCAACAGTTATTCAAAGGCAGAACTTATTAAAAATCTAAAGATGTTGAAACTTGACACTGATGGAAGCAGAAGTGTCTTAGCTAAAAGACTGAAAACGTTTTATAAGAAAACAATGTTGAACGTCAGTGGGATACAAGAAAAAAATGGGAACTCCAAAATCAGAATCTTATTTGATTTCTATGTCATTATAGACTATGAAGCAACATGTGAGCTCCTCAGAAATTCAAATTTCAAGTAAAGTCAAATTGGGACAATATCTTCAAATAAGTATCCCCTCAAACATTCTTTTCATTTAAAGGCAAGAAATTATTGAATTTCCAGCTGTTCTGCTTAATTGTCAAAAAGGTGAGGTGGAAGATGAATTTCGGTCCTATTGCCGGCCAGTTCTTAATCCGTTACTGACAGAATTTTGCATGGAACTTACAGGAATCACGCAGGTTTTATTTTTTAATAACGCTTATAGAACAATGACGTAAGTTTTTGTGGTGATTTTGTTTCATCCTAACATTGTTGCTCAGGATGACGTCGATACCGCTCCTTTGTTTACTGAGGTTTTGACGTCTTTTGAAGAGTGGTTGCAAAAGAAGAAGCTTGGCACAAAATATTCATTTGCAATTGTAACTGATGGACCATGGGACATGGGTCACTTCCTTAAAAATCAATGTGCAGTAAGTACTTAGATCAATATCTACATCTAATATTATTTCTCATACACCAATTTTTGTTTATCATTTCTAGCTCTCAAATATTGAGTTCCCTACCTACTGCAAATACTGGATAAATATCAGAAAAACGTTCTCCAATTTCTACAATACCGGCAAATTACCCTTAAGCACAATGATTCAGTTAATTGGCCGTGAATTTCAAGGAAGGGCACATTCCGGCTTGGATGACGCACGAAATATCACGTTCATTGTTCAACGACTGTTGAAGGATGGAGCGCGAATAATTTTCAACGAAAAATTGGTTGAAGGCAATGCAAAGCGAAGAGATGATGGCAATCCTTTTTTTTCTGCTCCCGTACACCACACAGAATTTAAAGCTATTCAGGGGAAACATCGACCTAATTTTCCCCAAAGAAAATCATCAAAAGTTTAGTATTCTAGAATATGCTTAAATTGTGTTGATGAATACCCGTTTTATTGGTGATAAGCAAAGATACACGAAGAATTTCTGGATTTAGAGCAGACTTTTGAATTAACAATTGAAACAACGTTTGTAGAGACTCTTTACACTTCCTTCCTTTTCTACATGGCACAATCAGTTAATCGGTACATCTGTTTTAGGTCACGGGGGTGTATCAAATGCCGCCGCTTTGTTCTGGCACAGTTGTGATTTGACACACCTTTCAACTTATATTTACATTCCACCTTTGATTCTTCACGTATCAAAATGGAAGATTGTTGCTGCAAGGCAGGATTAAAGAAACATTCACTTTGAGTTATTTGGGCCAAATGAATTAGGAGCTGAACACATTCATCAATTTCTAGATAGGAATAGCCTGTCAAAATCTCCATCCCTTCTGGCCAGGTTGGAAGCAATCTGAATTGGAGCCGGGCAACTAAAATACAAGAGGCAGCAATGACTGAGGATTTGAAGTAGATGAAATTGACTTCAGTGAGAGTCAGATTTGCTAAGTACACAGCTTGACATTTCAAATTTTTAAAGCTGTTGGAATGGAGTCCTTCGGCACACTTAAGAAGATCACAGGAGAGATAGTGCTCTAAGAAATCTAAGGAAGTTGAAAAATTAAGGTCCCATTTCCAGAAGTTAAGCAGCATCTACAAATAGATAAATTATAATGTTTGCTATTCACAGGAAGAACAATAATAATCAAACTTTGTACTCACCTTTTCCATTAATGAAAATTCATGTATTGAATTATGATGGTTGGTCAGAGATTGCAAATGTGAGAATTTTGGAACATTACTATCAACATCAACATATTTGGCTACACATTGAAAAAATATTAAAAAACACATGCTTGATTAAAAACAAAGCAGATAATTAAGTAATCAGTTAATCATATTACCAGCAATCAAGAGACATGTGGACCCAGCCAACATAAGCTGTTGTTGATCAATTTCGTGGCAATCCATGAATATGTCTAATAGATGAACTGCTAGGTGAAATGTTGAAAGAGACAGGCCGAGTTTGTCATTGAGCTGTTTGAGATTTTTTATTAAGTCTTGTCGAAAGGGTAACTGGAACAAAAATGGTAGCATGATGAAGAGCTAATCCAATCAAGAAAAGAAACAGTAATGCATAAGCTAGTTACATACCTGAGGAGATCGTGCCTGGAACTGGTAATGGTAGAACCTTTCATTCTCTTTAAAACGCAGGAGGGCATAATACTCGTGGTTGTATGGAAACGTGTCATCATCACACGAATTGTGCCTAGCCATCTCTACAAATACCAACTTAAACACGAAACAACCTTTCAACGTCCAGCCTCGATTCACTGCAAATTTCCCTTTACCTAATACTTAATACAGAACACGTGGTTAAACGTAGCAGACGACTGCGTTTGACGAAAAAACATTTTGCTGAGTATAGGTCGGGCTCGTCCGAGGTGCACTGCGAGAAACCGAGAAACAAGTGGTTACGTAAAAAGTCCCCAAATACAAGTGTTCCTACAACCTGTGTTCCTACAACAGAAATGAAAAAAAACACAATAAAATTCTACATACGAAAGCTTTCTGACAACCCCTCCCTTAAATTAGCATCTTCACCTCCAAATCTCGTTTCTCAGCCTTGAATATTTTCTTTCACTTCAATAAGGTCATGCCTTTGCAAATTCTCTTAACAAAAATGCATCGAAACAGAAGTTATACAGACACTCACATCAACGTAAGATTTAATATAACAATCTTTGAATAAATTGACTTTTGCGTGATAGTTTATGGTAAACGTCATGTTTCCAGGCCTATAACGATGCACGCCACCAGAAAAATGTACAGTTGTCGGTTTAAACATCTTTTTACTACTATTGTGCTAAATGTCAAATAAGCAAAGAAATAAGAAAAGGGAAAGAAACATTTATTCGCACGAGCTAGTAAAAGAAGTACTACTGCCCTGCGGTGCGTAATTAATGCAACTAGAAAGGAAAAAGTGTCCGGATATCTCTTAAAAAATAAGCAAATAAAAATCAAGAAACAACAAAAAAAAAACCTGCAATATGTTTCGTCCTACACTCTAAGCACTTGACCACGATGACTGAAGTTGAACCAAATACAACTTTAAAAGAGAGTTAAATGCAACAAAACAAATAGATAACATTTTTTTCACAAGTTATTGAATGCGAAACCTTCATTTCGTAAAATGACTACTATTCTTCTTCGCTATTCTAGTTGCGAAAGATGTTCGTGATGATTAGAAGAGAGCTTCGTGATGTCCACACTTTTACTCCCTTGCGGGATAACGAACACTATAGCTAGCGCAATTGAAATGTGCCATATACTGTGAACATAAAAGTAATTGTCCTCCGTTTCGAGGAAAGCGAAACAAACCAATCCAACAATGGCGAACAATAAGCATGGTAATACAGCCTTCAAACAGTAGGATTTGCCTGGGTAACACTTGTGCATGTGGCAGCTCTGGCGAGTCTGTTGATTACAATGATGTCCATTAAGTTAGACGATGGAGATCCACTTGTGACATAAATATGTATATGGTGAGAAAGCCTAGTTACCCAGCAGACCGCAATGAGACCAAGGCCACAAACAATCGGTATGGTAAACGAGGCGAATGACGTCGGATTGTAATGAACTGCCATAGCTATGCCGACCGCCCCGGCAATACAAATTGCGCTGGAGATCTCTTCACTGACACTGGGATTAGCTACAATAAACGCAGTTAACCAAACCGAGGTTAAGGCCGCGTAGAAATCGCCAAACTGAAGAACTATATGGGGAACATTTAAAATAATATCATCAAGCACAATTGAAAATTTGTTCATTTTTTGTACCAGTATAAGGCATCAGACAAAAACTGAACTCCGGCTGATCGCACGCGTGATAAAACTAAATTCCAATAGAAATTTAATAACGATTAGTAGCCTAAACCCAACGGCACTAACTGAATGACTGTAATCAATTTGTTACCGAGGAGAAAAACATCGTTACGAAATACAACATGCACTGCGAATAAAAGCCTCTTCGAAAGGCAAGGATGATCGCTGGAATGAAAAACAGATTGCTCAGTGTCAGGAGAAGGACGGAGGATAGAAGTATTGTGGTCGAAAGGGCGTTCGTACCATCACTACAACTCCAGCCAGCAAAACCTTTAAGATTAGATAATTTTCTATGAATTGTAACTTGTTTTCTTTGCTTAGATTTCTTTTTTAATTTTTTTTACTAGGGAAGATAATATTACCACTCGAGCAAACACAAGCAGAATATATTAATCCAGCAGAAAAATACTGGATACAGCGGCCGTGAGGCCCACAGGCACCTTCCTTACAGGGCGATAGAGAAACTTGAATTTTAACTGAAATGTTTCGCTGACAGTCAGTCTCATTCCACCTATGATTTCGTGGAATTAATTTAGTTGATTTATTTCAAATAGCATGACTATTCGATATACCCTATGCAATTGGCGTAAAGCGACAAGTACCAAATGCCAGCAAGTGGATAAGGAACAATAACTGTGGCCTTAGGATTCAGGTCTGAGCTATTGGCGCTAAACCGGGTTCCGTTCAGGTTATCTGGTGTTCCGTAGGTGAGATAGCCGAATATGCTACTGTTACTTTCACTCTAAAAATATAGGCTGAATTATCTATAAGCTTTATTTTCTAAAATTATATTTTATAAACCTCATTGAACCTTATATCGACTTGTAGAGTTCCTCCTATATCTACAGGGGAAAAAGTAGTCCAAGACAGAAGGGTCGGGAGATCATTGGATTCGAGATCGAGAATGGATTCCGTGCTAGCAGTAATATTGCCAGCCTCATTATCTTGGTCTAATATCCATTTGACATTGAGTGGTTGAGCATAGCTTTTTCTCACTAATCTGGAGGCAGTTTCTTCAACATCCCCGTTGACTATTGATGAACTTGCGTTGAGAGGAAGAGTTTCAACTCTGCCCCAAAACAGAGTGGTGCATGATATTGTCAACCCCTAAATAGAACCAATTATTAATCGTTCGGTTAAATTTTCAAAGCAATAAGGCGTGAATTAGCTTTTTGTTGGATGCGCGTAACATCTTCTAAAACAAAAACAGCACCAAAAATAGCCGAGGAAGGTTTGCGAGGATAAATAGTCAACCGTTGTTCTAGACCGTCACTGAAGAAGTTTTCCTCATAGTCTACCGGTTGATAAATCCAAGTGAAATTGGGATAGCTGGCATTAAAAATATTAACGATAGGTAATCCATCGTGCCGGAGAAACCTAAGGAAATATGAATAAATGGAATTGTTTAGTGAATTTCGAACCACCAACGAGAAATTCAACAAACTTACAATGTGACGTTAGTCCAAATACAACCTTTCGTGACATTTGCAAAGAATGAGAACACCAGAGGATAATCAGCATCAACTACTGGAATTTGAAGGAGCTGGCCATTTTCAAGACCGTCACCATAAGCACTCACACCTCTAGGTAGAAATTCTTGAATGACACTGCATCTAACAAAAACACTCTGCACAGCAACTGCATAAGAAAAACTTCACATTTAAATTTAAACATCTAAAATATGTTAGAAATCACTCAAAATAAAAAAGTTTATTATTTTTATAACACTATAAAATGTATGGTGCAAGAATGCAATGAACAATCATTTGTGTATCCATAATACTGTTTCCAATATTAGAAGCATTTCGTGTTCAAATATTACAAGGTAAATAAAACATGACTTACTGACATAAATGCAGAATGAAAGGACACCCCAATTACTGCTCATCAAAACAGTCATACTTGACAAGCAGCTGATTTACAATTTGTAGAAAGAATAGTAATATTTTAACACCATGTCACCAAGTGAAGTTCCCTCTACATATTAAAACTGTAAATTTGCATTATACAAAATTAAGTTTTATTTACTGGAAATTAAGACACAGATGTAATGGTGAAGGGCTACAACAATACTGACCTGCTTGTTGACGTTATTGTCAAGTACATTCTCCTTACTATTCCGTTTCCCAATAGGTATGAATGACTATGTATGACTCTGTAGAGCCATTTACAATTATTCTATCTACAGAAATATCTCACCAGCATTTGCTATAACTTCCTGAATTACTATATACCATAGTCAAGGGCGACTGCATGCTTTCGTAAAAACGCTCGTAGCAGAAGACTACAAAGTACCGATCAATGAAAGGTAAACATGGAACCAATTCACTAATCGACGTTGCAATAAAATTTATACAATGCAAAAAGTTTGTCAGTGACTGTAAGACAGAGATCTACTGGTTTTCTGCCTCAATTTAAGGCCTAGGATCAAGCTAGTCAACGGAACATTAAATGTGTAACGGAATTTTTTTTTTTTTTTTTTCACATATGAATAAAATGCATTCTTAAATAGGTGACATGGTAACTTTGTTTATCCCCCACTTCTCCCCTTCGGACCTCCGTATTGGCCAGCGACCAAACGTCAGCCATCACAATTTCACACGGTTGACGAAAGATTAAGACGAAAGAATCATGTTTTTTTATTTCCGTTCTCCTGATTGGGAATGATGTTGATCACGGGATCTGGACATTTTGTCCTCCTGAAAAAAAAAACATTAAATAGCAAAATAATTTTTTTTTCTTTCTTAAATGATACGCCGTGTTACGTGTTACCTATGGGCCCTGAGTACCGTTGCTTGCGTGAATGATTTACGACAAACAGGGCAAGTATGTGGTCGGATATTATTGTGGGATTTTTCATGACGAATAACATGTGATATATGCGAGAAGGACTTGCCACAAGTTCCACACATGTATGGTTTGTCCTTACTATGAGTTCTTTTATGAACTAATAGGTCATGGGCTTTGTAAAACTGTTTGTTGCATTCTTCACACGTAAATCTGCGAATCATGTAGTGATCTCTTTTGATGTGCTCCTAAGAACAATAATGCAGGCTTACAGTTAATAAATTAAAAATCAAAGAAGAAACCTGAAACTGTTTTACTTGAAGTTGGCTCAGAGATTTGTATTCCTTCTTGCAATCTGGCTCGCTGCATGACAAAATCGTGCGTGGCTCGGGAGAATGGAATTGCATTGTATGTTTCACGTATGTTGATTTCCACGCGAACGCCATGCCGCATTCTTTACATTGAAATTTTCTCAGTGAGGTTTCGTGAACACCTTGAGACAATGCAGCGTAAAAGTTAGAAACCAAGGAGTAAAAAAAATTCTTTGTACCCCAATGCTGTTTGTAACTCATATAACGACGAAACTGTTTCCCACATTCGAAGCAAACGAGTTTGCTGATTTTGCTTATTACGTCTTCTATAGTTTGGCTAACTGTGTCTATCACCTTAGGGAGAACTAGATCCATACTGATAGGCGCATTATTCCCATGCTGGATCTCGCGCAACATTGAATCAATGCTATCCATGGCATCCAAAAGTTGAATTTCAGCGCATGGATTTTCATTAACGATAACTGCTTCTACTGGCTGGGCGTAAGATTTGCAAAGATAATTACTATAGTTCCATGGTTGTAGTGTATTTACAACTGTACTATACCTCTTTTGGAGACAACACACCTTTTTCTATTTCTTTATGTTTCCTCAGCAGAGATTTCAGTGCAAAACTTTCACCACAATCTGAACAATAAAATTTTCGTTTTGCTACAACAGTAGGAGGGGTATCCAAGTCCCTGTTCTCAGCTTCGTGATAAATTTTGCAGTGATGTTTCAATAACTGCCAAGTCTTGCAAAGACGACCACACAAGGGACAGCGATGTAGATTTTTATTGTCACCAACATGGATGTGAGCTTGGTGTGCATGTAGGGAATTTGCTTGGCTGAATCTAGATGATTCAGTTAGAACAATCAATGATAAAACATGAAGCACAATTAGATTAATTAGTTTACATTGCATCAATGATTTTACCTTTTGTCACAATCTTGACATTTGTAGGGCTTGGCACCTGAATGGACTCTCAGATGGCGATTCAAGTTTGAGGAATGAGAGAACTGTTGTCCACAAACAGGACAGAGAAAACTATGCAAACCGAAATGTCTAGAAATATGAGCTTTAAGTTCCGATGTTTTGTTATAGGCTTTTGTGCAAATAGAGCAGCTCAACACAGTTTGCCCTAAACATGCTCCTGATGGTATCATAGCATTCAATGCTGCTAATTTAACCTCATAAGGAATAGGCTGTAAAAGGCCAGTATCTGTCTTTTGCATTACTAGTTCACATGTAGTCCCTTAAAAAATTATGATACAATAGATTTTTTTCTTTTAGCACAGAAAAGAACTTAATAATAGTACCATTTCTGGATGTTTTGCCAACTTCATTTGGTAGAGGTGTAAGTATGACACCTTGTGAATCAGACAGCGTTACTTGATTGGTCACCACTGAATTATCATTCAGCTCACTGCTACTGGGTTGCAGCTCATGTTCACGCCCCAGGTTGACTTCAAGGCTTATTCTGTGCTTCGAAACAATCGTATGTGTTTCATCGTATGTGACAAGGAACAATTTATTGTATTCTGATTTCCCGTTCTCAGAACTACACCAAGAATCGTTTGAGGTTGCTCGCAAAGGAAGATTCCGAAGTATTGTATCAACACTACATCTATCTTCAGGAAAAGAATCCAACTCACTGGATTCATATGGCTCCATAATAAATTAGTTTCCTCATAACAAGCTTATAATAACTTTCTTTCATTTCTTTCTTTGATTATTTAGCGTGCCTACGATGAACACACAACTCCATGCGTTTGTTTATAACATGCTCTGAAGACAACAAAAAGTTTCGTCTGCTGTCATTGTGCGCGTGACATCCAAAAATTGGAAACAAGACTAGCGAAAACTTGTAGGATTACAGCGAATCTTATCATCGCAGAAGAATACTTGTTGGTCGTTTCACATGCGCAACATTTCTCCATCGGTTGCAGAGCTCCGAGTCCGTGTCGACAGAGATGACGAGTTTATGGAGTACAGACATGCACATACTGAAACCATGATAGCCACCTACCTACATCCTTGCTAGCGGCAGTACTGGTGTAGTAGTACACAGTAAGGAAAACAAACATATTGGTATGGAAGAGGGTCACATAACTCGATGATTAGCTGCCTGCATCCATGAACCTAGTGGCCATGGGGATGCCAAATTGTCTTTGAAGATGATGACCGAAGCGATGAGAATGTAGAAATTTGCATAATCCGATGAGATGAATCTTGAATGTTGAGTGGTGGTGGGTGGGAGGAGAGCATGGAGGGCTTGGAAATTGGAGGTGGCGGGATTTAAACCCGGTACTACAGAATATAAAGCGAGGGTGATAACCATTGTGCCAGGACCGCACATCACAACCAAATTTAGCTTTGGATGTCACTCATTGAATGAGGTAGCTTATGTACATAATAAGTGAGTGAAGTATGGCGCTGTAGCATTGTTCGCGGCTGCCATACTGATTTCACGGGTTCAAACCTCGAAGAATTATTTGATTATATATAATACTTTGAGTTTGGATAATTGAAGTCTGTATCGCCAGATTGTGCTAGTCTGATCCGTCTTTGTTTTGAAATTTGTAGGTGGACGAGGTGGCAGGATAGTAGAATCCGCCCTGCTGGTAATATTTCAAAAATTCAATGTGCATAGCAATCCCATAATGTTACGTCAACCTCCCTCTGGCGATTATGCAAAACTTACAAATATCTGTGTAGTGAATGCTTTCCATTATGACAAGTGGGTATAAGATGACGACCAGTAGATCAACCAGTGCACATGCTTGCCTCAGTATGGTTCACAGTTTAATGTGCCATCTACAAGGAGAGGAAAGCGAGTTTCTCAAAGTGTGTCATTGAGAGCCTTGTCAAAAAGTAAAAGGTACAATTGTTTCATTAGAGTGTCTTTACAATGTGCAATCAAATCTTCTGCTTTAAACGATTAGTTGGTTAAGAAGAAGCAGTACCGGTATGCGTTACCATAGCGACTGTTGATGTCAACAAATAGGGCGTACTTTGTTTTTGAACGAACAATGGGAATCCGTAACTCGATCTTGCTGAAAGATGACGTTTGCGTTGGAATTGGGAAGCTTGCTGTTTATCACGGGTGAGACACAAATTAAAGTACACAACTGAATATTTGTTGTAATGTATCCATCGACTGACGATTGTTTGGAAAATTTACACATACGCACAGGAAAGAGAGCACCGGCAGTCATGTTGCAGTAGTACACCTTGACGCCGTCGAGTTGATGGTTTTGGACAAGAGGGGAAACGTCCAAAAACAACACGTGTTGGACATTAACGAACTGATAGTTGATAAACCCGATGATATACAAGTTCGAAAGTTTGAAAAACAAACATTGAAGAAGTCATAGTTGAGACAAAAGACGGTCGTGTACAATCGAATACTTTTCTTTGGCAGGTATTGTGGTGCGACGAGGAGCCAACACTCGCAATCGCTCACACCAATCATCTACTGCGAGTTATCTTCGACTGCTCGACTAAAACGTGGAAAGCGGATATAAACAGGACGCTCGATGAGGAGGGATGGATCACCTCACTGGCCTCGATCAAAGGGTATATATACACAGGTAAGAGGGACAATTCAGGTGAACGACGACGAATTTTACAAACAACCCAAACCGTATTTGTTTCTTACTACAGGGAGCAACGAAGGTCTTTGGGAAATAGGCAGTCAAGACATGCCATCTCAAACCCAACTCGGTAAATTCCCAACCACGGTCATTTGTGTTTCCACAGAATACCTGGTGGCAGGAGACGAACAAGGAGGTATCGTCCTCTTTCAAGGTGAACCTGGCTGTTGGTCACACTCTCAACGTATTCAGGAGAAATCGTCAAACTGCTGCACCAGCATGTTAATCCTCGAAGCCAGAGGAGAGCACGGTAACTAATGGCCGATAGTCACGGGTTAGTACGGTGAAAATGGTACACATAAAATCAACGAACAGAATAAAAAAAATTTTATCGTAAAAAAAAAGAGGAATGGGAAAGGAAAGTTTTTTTTTTTTTTTCAATTTGGCTTGGAACAATATTGACCATTGTTAAAATTTCGTATCTTTTCAGTTTTGATCGCAGCTTTCAACACGGGATTCATCCGTGCCTACTTGCTGCCAACGATGGAATGCCTATCCGAGGTTGCAGCTCACATTCGCTGGATAACTCAGATTCTTCCGGTCAGAGGCGGTTTCATCTCGGCAGCAGAGGACGGTTTCTTACATCTCTGGATTCTAGGGAAAAGCAACGATCCCAGCTGGGATATGCGCTATATGAACAGCTTTGAAATGAAGGACTGCATGATCACAGGGGCGGCTCCTTTCATAGACAGGGGAGTGTTGGTGACGGCCTATGATCGACCTCAACTCTTCTGGCTAACGCTGGTCGGACGTCCAGAAGAAGACGAATCGTTGGAGGCTCTATAATTTCTAAATGCTTTACAGGGTAAACTAATTCCCACTTGGGATGGAGTCGTCACTCGATGGGCCGCAATACACGCTTAACGAATCAAGAAATAATATGGCACACTTAATCATTTTCCAACGCAAAAAAAAATAAATGTAAAAAAAAGGGAAGAATTCGTTAACGTCAAAACCTTTCGGTACTGTTAAACGAAACTGACATTCACTCTGGAAGAGGTGTTGATATTACGACTGGGAGGCCGTGGAGGTGGCATGGGTTTCGGTATGGGAGCTTTGAACGGTTCGTTGATCTTGGTTTTGCCCGGTTTAGGCGGTAGAGGTGGAGGCGGCGCTGGGCTGGCGGCGGTCAGGGGGTCGTCCAAGTCGAGCAGCTCGAGAGCAGGAGGCGTGGGAAGTGGCGGCCGACTGCTAAGAGGCTGCTGCTGCTGCTGCTGCGACGAGGGGACGTTGTTCCTCGGTCGGCTGTGCTGTTGCAGTTGCTGTTTTTGATCATCCGTCTCGCGGCCCTGGTAACAGCGCCAGTCCACGTCTAAATCGAGAAGCAAGTCATCCCAGTTTGAATTGGAATTCGACTTGGCAACCTGCAGAGAATCTAAACATCAGCGCTTGGGTTATGACAGCATCCGAACACACGTACCTGCTGACTTGCGTTTTGCTTAGCGCGGTCTTTTTGTTCGATTGCCGCAATACGTGCGGCGACGTTTGCCACGTTTTGTTTAGCCGCTGCTACAGTGATTTTGGCATGCGATGGTTGATTTGGCTTAAGATCAATGGTACCACTCGCAGAAGATCCGAAATACATTTCCGCCTCTTCATGGGTGGGCATTAATCCATCAGCAGAAAAACTCTTGTCCAAGATTTGAGCAGCAATGGCGGCAAAATCCGGTGAGGCGCAAGAGCCGCTCATGCCGGAGCCACTGGAGCGGGGCTCAGAGACAACCTCACGCCTCGAAAAGAGAGGTTCGGATGCACGACCATCAAGCGGAAATTCATACGATTCCTTGAAGATAAAAAGAATTAATTTTCGCTCAGAAACCACCTCCATTATTAACAAACCTGGTATACTCTTCTGGGTCTGCATCCAATCGGTTCAGAAGCTCTCCCGTCAAGCGGGAGTTCGTGCGATTCTGGATAGTCGTCATTGGAACACCGACCAGGCAATTTCAGAAAGTCTGGCAGTTCATAGTTAATTTCCGTCCCTCTTTGGTCCTCAAGTCTGCATCTTTGCGCCCGTTTCAACCTCTCATAGAGAGCTTCATTTTCCAGACGCGTGAGTGGGTTTCGTTGCGTGTTTGGCTTCCTCGATCCTGCGCACATGAAAAAAGATATTACAACGCTGATTCGATTTCGGGAAAGTGATTAATTTACCAAATGGAGCTCGAGGTGGAGGCATTAAATGCGTGGCTGAACTGGATTTTGGTAGATCGTGCAGCGAAAGTCGTTTATTGGCAGCCGAAATATTGGGATTCTGTATCGTTCCTTCACTTTTCGTTGGTGCCATAGTCTGTTTCTTTCCCGAAACTGTCCTATTCCGTTCGGCTTGAAGAGAATTTCTTCGATTCAACCCTTTTCGACCAAGCAAACTCCCACTATTCTTCACTGGAAGGTCCTCTGGTTCATCACACTGTTCGGCTTGCTCTTGAGCTTGGCCCGAACCATCGCGGTCTATTTCACCGACATCTTCGGGGGCATCATCTCGGTTCATCACCTAAACAAACGAGATTTAAAAACCATGAAATCCATCGCAATACAATTAGCAATTCACCTTCAAATGGCAACCGTCCAATGAGGCTAACAATGTCTTTGTTTGGACAACATCGCCCGTAGCCGATTTGACGATAATCGAGTGCTCAATCTTGAGTCCGTACTTTAAGAGAATCGGCTTAACCACTTCGCCTAGCTGCCTCCTGGGCTGACCACGGATCATCAGCGATTTGCCCGACTGGAGCAGTAGGAGATGGAAGACGACTCGGGGTTCCAGACGGATTTCCATGCCACCCACTGCAGACGCGTCCCTTTCCAGCTCGATCGGTGTAGAATGATGGCTGTCAAAGAGTTCGAAGGCATTAAAGCGCAAACCCCGACGCTCCAGAAGTTTGCTGAGAAGTTGCTGGACACTTTGACCAGGACGGGCGGCAATAACTGCAGAGGACATATCGGGAAGGAGAACTTTGACCAGAGGCACTGTGCTTGCAGTACTCTGAATGTGGAACGCCCTGTCACTGAATTCAGATGCCACCGAGTCTTTAGACGCTGCTCTTTTAATCAGCTGGTCTTCATCATCCGTCGCATTTTCCTTTTCCTTATCAGGGCCACTACTGGTACTACCTTGTCGATTTTTTTTCTTGGCCGTCTTTCTGTAATCAGATTCGCCACGGTCCTGCATTTCAATTTTTCGAAAAATACAGTAAATTAGACAATCCTATATAAGATGTTTTTGTTTTTTTTCAAAGTGCAAACCTTGGATTTAGACCGGTCTTTCTTGGGCCAAGGTAATAAGGACCGACGTCGACGTTCACCAGCATCACTGCCACTCTTTTTCAATGCCAAATTGCGAGTACTATCACTATCACCATCTCCGAAATCATAGTCAACATTCAAATCAGGATCATTGAGCGTTAATGCCGCTATGGGCGGCTGCTCGTTGTGTTGTAGAGCTTGAACACATTCGCGATAGATCGGTGAGCGTAGGAACCGTGGATAACAATCGTATTTCATCAAATTGAACACTTGTTTTTGAGCCTTGTAAACCAAAGAAGAAAAATATTTAACATAATCGATAGAAGGAAAAAAAAAAAGAAAAACTATACCTGATCGAATAATTCCGGGCTAGGTTGACAAAGGTTGTCTTCTGCCTTTTGTCTTGCCTGGGAGTCTACATTAACAGGTTCAGAGGCTGCTGGGCCAAGGTGACGTTCGAAAATCTTTTGGGCTTCATACGAGGCTGTTGTTGTATCCTCCGTTGGGAAAAGTCGATGGAACCGTTCGCAAGCGGCCCAAAAATAAATATTTTCGTGGCTAAACTCCTTCTTTAGAAAACCCTGTGTACGGCGAGCGAAGCGAAGCGCGTGTTCAGGTCAAAAACGTCACAATGAGCGATCGTTTCAAATCACGAAGGAAAAAGGTAAGAAAAAAAAGGTACTCACAGCGAAGGCCCGTAGACCCAGGGGGTCCTCTAGGAGTTTCTCGAAGCCTTGCGTCCAAACGTGTTGTTGAGGTTGTGAAGGAGGAGGCTGATCGGTCTGAATGGGTTTCTCGAGCGTGCCAGTCAGTATGGGCTCGTTGATGTTACTAGCTGTTGAAGCATTGGCCGCTACGGTCGGCCCAGGTCTTACATCTTGGCCGCACCGTTGATCTGAAGCCGGGTGTTGTACCTTGGGAAGATCGAAAACTCGAGCTATTCTCATGATCGACTCGCACTCACGAGAGCAAACAATCGCACTGCGGGTGGCGGTGACGGTGATGAAACGAGACGAAGGCAAAAAGATAGAGCGTGCCGTATCGGAATTCATTGGAAAAAAACTAAAATCTCTAAGGAATGGGGTAACTTCACGCCCAACGGCGACCGCATCCGCGTTTGAGCAGCGGTCGCCACCCAAAAAAGGGGAAATGGCTTTTTCTTCACTCACATAAAGAAATCAGAGCGCCATCTATTTCGCACTCGAAAATTCATTGGGGTCGGTTGTGTAACGCCCAGCATCCCTTTGTCATCCACTCTAGCCTTAACGATACTCTTCCTCATTAGACACAGTTAAACAACTTTGCTTCGAATTCCTATTAAAGTTTTAACTCTCGTTTCTTTTTCCTTTCCGCCTTTTTTGTTCTAGCTCTCTAATCAATCAAAAAGTTTCTCTTACTTTACAAAAAAAAAAAAATCATATTTTACCTCGCTCTCTTCTTCTTCTTCACTATCATCGTCTTCGTAATCCAGTCTTTTGGCTAGCAGGTTCTGTCGCGGTGGGGATCCTGACTGGCCGGCTAAGCTGTGCCAGCCCACTACGGGATCAAAGGGAGTACTATCGTCCCAATCGATCTTGTCTAAACCGTTGTCAGATCCCAGCTGTTGGGGATGGTGATGATGGGGGTGCTGATGATGGGGTGGATCACCGGGCATACGTGCTTGTTGCTGGCAGCTCTTACTTAAGTCGTCCAGGCTACGAGCACGACTGCGCTCCGACGGCGTTCGAGCAGGTCTGCGAAGACGCCAAGAACAAAAAAAAAATACACGAAATAAAATAAAGCAAAATAGATGAAATAAAACAGTTCAAAGGTCGCGAACCCGGTTGAGACCCCTTTGACTTGATTACTAGCAATTTCAACTAATCAACCGAAGTTGCCAAGTGCAATGGAGTTATTACCTGTTGGCGGGGTGCGGTAGGCCGCCGGGTCGGCCTTTGAAGACTTGGGGGCTGAGTTTCTCCTCCAGTGTCATCGTGGCACGAACGCTCAGCGAAGGGTTGACGTGTTGGTGCGTCCCCGTGTTGCGGTTCAGCAACAGCATGGCCGGCTGCGGTTGTTGTTGTTGTTGTTGCTGCTGCTGGTTCAGGTAACGCTGCATCGAACTCCTTAACCGAGCGGCATGTTCAACTTCGCCGGGACTTTTAATTGCCATTAGGGGATCAGGCATGGCTCGAACTGTTAGCCGGTCCAAATTGCCATTGAGCGGAAGTGAAATGGGTTGGTAATGCATCATCAGCTGATCTTGCTGGTGGCGTAGTTGCAGCTGGACGTCCCGGTCGCTGTTTTTCCCATCATCTCGGTCCCGGAAGATGCCCGAATCGCTATTGCTGCTACTGCTGCTGCTGTGGCTGCTCAAATTATGTTGTTGTTGCTGTTGTTGGAGACGTTGTTGTTGCTGCTGCTGTTGTTGTTGTAGCAAAGGATTGGCCCAGCCCATCAATCCGATAGCGTTATTTCCATGGCATCCAGATGAAGCGCACAAAGAAAGTACAGCCTAGTAAAAAAACATTATTATAATCGCTAGTTCAAACGAGGCTCTCTCATTGGCTATAAAAGAAGAGGATGGTTTAATTGGCATGATCAAATGGTAATTCTCCCAGGTGTGAGAAAAGTGAGGACAAAAAAAAAACATGTATGTATCTAACCTGCAGTATCGGCTCGGCCGTGGGAGGGAACTCCAGACATCGTCCATCACCTCCGGCGGCTGGTGTGCATTGGAAGCGGAACGCGTGGGCTCGGGCCGCGTGCCCTTCGTGGGCCACCAAGCGGGAATCTACCATGAAAACGTGGCACGACGTGAAGCCTACACCAAAAAGGCGGAAGAAAAAAGAAAACGAAAGAAAAGGCGAGAGAGAGAGAGAAAATGAAAAGTCATGAGAGAACGTTGTTGGTTTCTTACGGCATAGTTAACAAAAACGTAATGGATGAACGGAAAAAAGAAATGAGAAAATGAAAGACGGCGATCATTACTGTATACTACGAGTGTCTATCGCCAAAAAAAAAACGCCGCCAAAGAGACACATCGTCATTACGAATTTGTAACCTTTAAACTTTTCATTTCGTTTATGTGGTGGAGGGTTTCATAGACTTACCAGCGGCTGAGTTCTTACGATGGGCGTTGAGCATTTTCTCTTCGTGATCTGAAGTGGATTGATCGTCTTCTTCGTCGTCGTCGTCCGAGTCGTGGGAGGCGGATGTAACGAGTCCAAAGAAACGGGCGTCGTCGGCGTAAGCTCCGCAAAAAACGACACGTCGTGCAGGAAACCGTGCCAAATTGGCTCCAGCCGGGCTGGTCAGAGTGATCTTTCCCGACGAAGAACTGCTATTATTATTAGAGGCTATAGCTCCACCTCCGGCGGCACCGACGACCACTCCAGCACCTGGTCGGGGTCCCCACACGCGGAGCAGCACCAACGTGTGAACCTTCTTTTCCACTCGGAGCCGACGCACGCAGCTCCTGCACGACAATCAAGACGACACTGGGTTAGAGAAGCGAATGGGTCAAGTGTCACCGACGCGATCTCACCTGATTGCCGCCAGTCGAGCCGCCGCGCTGTTATTGCTGTTGGAATGGCTGCCGGAGGCGCTCAGACCACCTCCACTCACGCCGCTACTGGGAGACGACTGACTGCTAGAGTCTTCCGGCATTTCAATCGTCCCCAAGTAGCCTACAACTGAACGGTACATTAGCTGACCGGTGCTGTTTGTGGCCACTCCATTATTCGGCTGATGTTAAAAATCGGAATTTTAAATTGGAACATACCAGAAGGGAAAAAGATAAACAAAAGAAATAAAATATTTGAATAAAATATATGCTGAACAAAATCTAAAAGGTTACGATAGTAAATTGTTTCGCCGTAACGCGTCCGACAGGGATTCCGACACTTATGTGTTACAAGACAAAGTCAACATATGATGGATGGACTTCGTTAGCCAAAACAAGGAATGATTGAAAGAGATCGTGGAATTTTTCCTTTTTTTTATGATTTCTTTTCTCCCATATTATCTTACTTTGTTCATTCTAGAATGAAGATTTGGCGAAGACAAGAGGTTGCCTATATGTTCTTGGCTACTGTCGCTTGAGTTTCGACGACGCCGATTTTTAGTTCCGGAAGAGTAATTTGGCATTGGCGGGACGGGCATCATTCGGCTATGTAAATCTCGGACGGCTCTTTCGTTTCGGGTAGGAGGAGTTGCTCCTTTTCTTTTCATTCTTGGATATGATGAAGCAAAAAAAATTCAAATCAGTAAACAAACCTTACAATGGCACAAAATGAAGAGTAATTCCAAGCTGTTTTACCGATTTGCATGTCTGGTCCTGGGCAGCCTAATTTTAGATGAAACCCTCATCTTTGGATCTGATTCCTCATCTGAAGAAGAATATCCCTTCGCTGTAGCTGGGATACCTGATTCAGCCAGATGCAGTCTCAGCATCCCCATGCAGGAACCAACAAGCCTAACCACTTCATCGTGAGGAGCCCTACTCACATCACATCCGTTGACAGCCAGCAAGCAGTCCCCTGCGTGCAACCCAGCCCTGTCTGCTGAGCTGTTGGGCACAACACAACTCAAAATGCATGGCGCTTGACCAGATATTGTGAATCCAAAGCCCTGCTGTCCCCTCGTGAGCTTGGCCACTTTGTAGGCCGGTGATGCCTGCAGATGTGAAGTCACAGGAGGTGAAAAAGGCCTGGCACGGGCCTTCTTCTGCCGTCTCGAAGCGTGCATTGTGATGAGCCGTGTGCAAAAAAAACATTCGGGGTCACTTCATTCCGTCACAACACACATTGTCTGCCACAAGCCTTGATGCTTTTTTACCACTCACAACCAACAAGTTGGCGGTTCACCAAACAGAAATGAATCAATTTCACTAAGCGGGATCGACGTTCATCACGCACTAGTGAATCCGTGTGGTGAAGATGGTTCGGTCATTTGTTGTCTAATGGGGGAAAGAAGACGCAGAGAAAAATTCTTCTTTCACTAACGGTCTAACGGTGGTTGTTGGACTGGATGTCGGGGGTATGGGTAGCCCGGGGCTTTTTAAATTTCACTATACGAAGACATCTAGCGAATAAAAATACAAACTTTAAAATGTCGGAGATGTCGTGAATAAATTCTTCTTCACGCCATCTATGAACTACTCGGTTCCCTAAATAAATTTATATCAGAAACGGGAAACGGTGACGGATGTGAGATCGCAGTAATGTAATAAACAAAAAATACAATACAAACCATGACAAAATGATGATGTGACATCCTGGGGTCATACAACAGCTTTGTTTGCACAGTTCATCAAACTTTGACGGAATTCGATGTTTACTGGTTGGCTGATTGAAATATTCGTCGATCATCGAGTTAGATTGTGGCATTCATAAAGCACTCGATTGATCATAAAACTGCAGATCGACAAAAACCCTAGTTAAGCGAAGTATAGCGGCTTTCCATGGTATTTAACACAAACAAAAGTACGGGGGTTGTATAGCGTTAGACAACTGTTGATTCCGCCACCAGTTCCGCAGACCGTGAAAATCCTCAGAACACGCCCGCGTCTACACGCGGAATTTTCATTTCTCGTCAAGCGAATCAATTTTCTAATTTGCCTTCCTGCTTCATGGCGTTGCTGTGAAAATTGACCAAACAGGGTGTACCGTTTTTTACTGCTATTAAATTCAACAGATCCATCAGAATATTTTAAGCATTGTCATATTTACATTGGTCGTTATCGCGTGTCGTTGTCGTCTACAAACACGAGTTTGTAATACAGCAACGAGAAACTGTCGCCACTTTATGGCCTTTCACGAGTTCTGAAAAAAAAAAAAAATAATAATAATTTAAAAAAAAAAAAAATTAACTCGTTGAAAGGATCATTATACTTCGCCTGTAGCCAAGTAATTTTGCACTATACTTTTCTGCATTTCGTGACGAGGACATCGTACCCAACCGACCGTGAATCCGGATGTCTTGAGGGCGATATAAAAAAAAATACAACCAAGACACAGGGAGTAAGAATTTAACATACCCCTTAAATTAAATTACACTCAAGGCCATTTAACTTGTTGCAATAAAAAACGTGAACCAAACACGTCTCTTTTTTCTTACCTTTTTCTTTTGGCTGGTTTATTACTATTCCAACGCTGCAAAAAAAAAAAAATTGAGCCACACGCTGTGTGGCACATCCTTCACGCGTGTGACCGGTACTCGGTTGGATATTTATTTGTATACTTTCTCCCTTGTCCTTGTTTAGTTATACCGCTATGCCCTCTCGTCTAAAATAGAAAAAAAAACAAACAAATTTATTCAAACACTTGAAATCACTATTCCAAATGCATAGTGCCAATTGTAATTCCAGCCATCCTCGCCATTCGTCAATAATATAAGGAGTCACGCTCGGCAAGGCATTATTCCGTGGGGCATACACCTTTTTCAAATGTTGCTGTCCATACAACATGCTCTTGTCGAGTGTGTGTCACGGCCATACAAGCGCGTTCCCATCGTTTCCTTTCTGACATACGGGTTTGCGTTTTAGAACGCATGCAGCGCTAACATTTTAAGCCATAGCTACAGTGTAAACCGTCCATTCTTACCCAGTGTCGTAACCGAATAAGGATAACAAAACGGCTACCTGATCGAGACCGGGGCAAACTAGTTTTTTCCTTAAGTAAAATTCCTATATCGTCTTTCTTGCTTTTATAAACAATAAACGGGAAAAAAGGGAGATTTTTGATTCTTAATATTCTTGGCCGTAAACATAGCAGCCTATCCTAATACAAAAAGGGAATACAATACTGTACGTATAAAGCATCGGCCCGTTAAAGACAACGGTCACATTGATATTCAAAAGCGGTATTCAAACCAGTTTAAGGTAACGTTATCTTTTTCTCACGAAAGCTAGAAGTAAGACGAAACGCAATAAATTTAGCAATACTATCAAGCTAATGTTAATATTATACTGGTATCTATATATACTACCGTTGGAAAGGCAAACGCAAATTCTCACGCAGCTGCTGATTTAATTACTGGAAGTAGTTTACCTGTTCGTATGACCAGATGACCAAAGGAGAGGGTGTATGTTACTCGTTTGTAGGTAAAATCTCTCATAACGGGATAACTATATCGTGAAAATAGAGACGGTTATGTCACGGGCCAACGCATATCGTTACAATTTGGCTTACCACTAATCGTGACCATTGAATCGAACCCTGTAACCCCATTGTCCATTGTTTCCCAATAATGGTAAATGGCTTTACATCGTGAAACCGCATTTGATTGCATTCCTGGATTTCTCGAAAATGTTTGATGTGGCAGTCTAGCGTACAAGGCTCCAACTCCGATCAATACTGATTCTGCATAAATTTAAAATGGAAATGAGTAAAATGCGGTTTTTTTCAAACGCAGAATTCATTTGCAATTACGCGAAAACAAAGTGTGAGTGTTGAATTATTCCAGCCAAGTCCGCAGAAAGAAACTGAATATTTTCGGTTAGCCAGAAATAGAATAATTCTGGCTATCATCACTATTTCTCGCGTCTCGCTATTGCCCTTTTCTTTTTTCTTACAAAAAAAATTTTCACAAGTCACCATTTCCGCTTGGAACACAAAAAGAGGAGCTTCCTCATTTACAGCCCAACGCGTTTCTTCGATGATGTTAAATCTTTTTTTTTTTCTTCCTGTTTTTACTCGGTTATCTTGCATACACACAGACGCGTGCGTTAACATATCAGATGGCGTTCATTCTGGAGCGCGCGTGCCGACGACTGCCTCACCCTACTGTCGGGGCTATAAATAAGCTTAAATAGGGCAGATACCCCGACCATTTGATGAGGTCATGAGACGGTCCGAGATCACTTTTCTCGCCCACAGATGTGTCCTTTTCGTCTAGGCCTCCCTGAAAATTGAAAAACAAAAATACGTCATTTTAAATATTCACAAGATAAGTAATCGCATTGGCTCAATTTTTTATTAATGAGTCTTTAATTAAGATGTAAACATGAGTCGTTCTGAAAATGAGATTGTACTAGAAGAATAACTGAACACGAACTTTGTCATATGATTTAACTACCTTCCAGGTTAAATGTAGTGCATTAATCAGCATTTTAGCTACAGGAATTTGTCAGCTCGTGTTTTGGTTAGTCCCTCGATAGGAATAATTTTTATGGTTTCAGTCGGTGCCACTGGAATTTTTGAGGAAAAATGGCGGAATGAAAGTCAGGTATTATGACGTCATATCGTGAATATGCGTTGCTGATAAAAGGTTCCTTTAACCGACTTCCGTGCATAGCAAAAAAAGGAACATTAAAACCACATTCTCTTTTCCTTGGAAGTGCTTTTTTTTTTAAGCCCAAAGCGAAAGGCCTTTCTTTTTTCTCTCTCTCTCTCTCTCTTTTACTATTGTTCCCAAACGAGTTGCCTTGAAACGAACATGGCTAAACAATAATATTTTCAAACCTACAATGTGATGGCGTGTGCATAGATCACATCTGCCATCGGCGAAGGCCATTACAACGATGTTGTTCTACTGCTCTCCTTTCCTCCTTATTATTCTTTCGTCGACTCTCGTCAATGGGCAACGTAGTCCACATTTGAATAATGGATACTGTGTTGCAACAATGTTTACTTTTAACCAATGTTTTAATCCATCAATAAACCGGATACAGGAGAAATCCACAGACAGAAGAGAAATGACGGGTGAATGACACATCCGGCTGTGCCGCAATCGACGTCATTTATTGGGGATTGTGGACTGGACTCATACCTATATTTATACGTTGGGATTTTTTTTTTCTCGTTCTTTCTGGCCAGGCAAGGAATTCCACGTGTTCTTTTTCCATTAGTTGGCGACAACAATTCTATTTTGGCCTGGTAACAGCACAAAAAGAACAATTACAACCCAGTTCCGTTCCCAAAGTCCTTCAAATTCCGACAAAGGGTTACACACATGTACACCACGTTTTTTTCGAACTAATTTGTTTTCACCACATTTTTTTGTTTGATCTGCCGATCATCCGGAAAGTCAATAAAGCACACACAACAAAAAGTGTTTTCATTAGTAACAGGATGATTGGATTACCGGTTTTACGGTTCCACGGTTTTTAATCACCGAAAGAAACTTGGACAAATAAGATTAACAACATGCTTCTGTTTTCCTCGTTTCAGATGAAAATCTGCCTTCGACAATGAATCGATTTCAAACTAGTCGATCATTAAGATATAATGCAGAAGGCTGCGTTGTCGCTTGTAAACAATTCGGTTTTGGATGTCTGCTAGAATTTATGATGAAATAAACGAAAAAAAAACAATTGCTGAGAAAAATAAACTGTTTTCTCCATTCAACTAGAAAAATGTGCTTTAAAAAAGTGAGGAAGGAATATCTTCCGTTGAAAGATTTTCGTTTGCCGACGGGAAATAATAAAAAAAATGCAGGAACAATCGATATACCTAGTATAAATTGCGGTTACCGTGGGAACCGCCGTTTCCTTTTATTTTTCCTTTTCCTTTTTGTACGTACTTAATTTCACAAGGCTTACTTTTAATGCCTCGAAGATTTCATGGCAAGGAAGTTTTCAAGCTATTTTGCAAAACGCTGATAAATTACCGTTTGGCCAGGAAAAGTAAACGGCAGACAAAGTAAAAGGATTTTGACGAGAGACAGAAAAAAAGAGAGTCTGAGTGACTGACACGCAAGCGATGGTGCCATGTTGAAACAAATGAAGAGCTGGGAGCGCTGGCTGCGACCCCTATTCTCTCCCTTCTCTTCTGCGAGTCGGTTCAGTTTTCATAGTCCCAGTGCCATTTTCACACAAGACGACACAGACGGCCGAACCCAGTTCACTAAGGGCGTTCCCGGTTCAGTGCTGCTGCGTTCTCCCATCGTCTGGATCTGTTTCTGTTTCGACCCATTCACTTGACGTCCACTCGGCCCGATCGCCTTACACAACTGCGGTCGACAAATTGCAATTAAAGCGTCGCCTTGAGGTGAAAACAACCCATCTAACCGCGATCCGTTCGTTCTACTACACTCGTACAAACGCCATCGAAAAACTTCTCTGTGGTGTGGTGTGTATGTGTGTCTGTATAGAGTGTGTGTGTGTGTGCCTATCCGTCTGGTGCCAGTGTGGGAGAAAAACACTCACATCCGACTTATTTCGGCCGTTTGCTGCTTCCTTTACTTTTATCACAACAACACAACGACCATGGGTGAGTTATTTTCTGGAATGCTTCGTTTCTTTCTTTTTATATCCACATAATAAGGAAACGAGTCCAACCTTGAAACGAAATGACGACGAATATAGCCAAAAGAAGCACCGAGAAACGAGAGAAGGCACAAAAAAAAAGGCAAAAGTAGAAGAAGATGGAGGATAGAAACGTAAATCAGAGCCCAACCAAAAAACCACAGCGTGTGTGCCGTAACTTCTCCTCCCTAAAACTTCTTTTTTTTTCATCAACAACTGTATAATTAATAATCTTTTTATCCATAGACTATCGTATTCATTTCTAATTGATCCCGACGGTAATAGCACTTTGGGAAATCGTCGTCACGGTCGTGTCTTTTCGTATCGTGTTCTCACCGGTTCGTGTGCTTTTTCCCCACTTGGAGCGTGACGTCATGTACACAAGACGCCTTTTTTTCTTTCAAAATGCCTGAAAAATAGCTGTCTCTCATTTTCAAAGAGAGAGGTAACAATTCAGGCATTGAGTGACACGACCTTCCCCCTTTTCTTCCTGATTCTCAGTGAAAGGCGATATTTTAATATTCACAGGGATTATCTAACGACTGCCACTACTGTTGCCACATATGAGAGGGGGGAATAGGTGTGGTTGTAGTGGCGCCGACGAAAGATGGACATGGCTGGCGTCGCCGTCGTCGTACATAAAGTAAAAATGGTTCGCACACACACACACACAAGACATTCGAAATATGTGGACGCCGGAGGGACAGAAAAAGCCCCTTCCGGGCTTTTTTGATTCAGCAGCAGTAGAAGGGGGAGTTGCGTGTATGTGAGGGTGAAATGAAAAGAAGAAAGAAAAACGTTCGGTATAGCGTGGAAAGGCGTCGCGACGTTATAAAAGGAAGCGCCTTTGCACGCTCGGAAAAGTTTCTTGTCCAGTCGACTCTTTGCGTTCGACGGCGCTTCGCCAGCCTGCGTCTCCCCCTCCTTTATCGTGAGGAATCGACTCTCGATTGGGTAAAGAGAAATTTGACATTTGCGTGACAAAAATCTTTTTTTTTTTTCTAAAATTTTTTCGTTTTATTTTCAGAAAAAAAAATCAACCCCCATTTGGAATTTTGTTTTGAGTTTCAAAAAAAAGGAGGGCCTTTTTTTTTTATCTTGTGCGAGAGGGAGAAAAAAAAGTGCACTACTCCGGAGAATCTATTTTCTGCTTCTTCATCCCGTCCGCATTTTCCAAAGTTTTTTTTTTCTCCCTTGCGACGTCATTATTATTTAAGCAGTGCGGTGCCAGTGTGCTCATCTCCCCAATGGATTACTTTTGAAACGAAATTCATACATTAAAAAAAAAAAAAAAAAATCCTTGAAAAAAGATGGTGATCTTGTGGACCAATTTGGAAGGCGAGAAGGTCGAACCGAGCCCGACGTCCCAGAGGCCAATACCTGAACATGGCCGGAATAACAGTAATGGCCAATTGAGTTTGAAACGGCGTGTGCAGGTGGCATTGAAACCGTCGTTACCGTCTCTTTTCTTACCCCTCATCAAACCGAACGATGAGAGCAGCAACGGTCGTGCGGCTTCCGAAACGTACAGTCCCGGAGCAAATACCGATAGCGTCAGTTTGCCCAGCTCGTTGGATAGTTCACCCACATTGGCAGATGACGATCTGCTGCGATTGGTAGTTATCCGTTCGCGAGATTTGTCACCTGATTCAGGTGTTCTCATCCAATACGAACCGACTCCCTCGCCGTCCGTTCCGGTCAATCCAGTCAGGCCGACAACGTTACCCGCACAGCGGGCCAAACCACCAAAAACATTACCCATCATTTATGGTACTCAGAAATATTTTTTTGTTGTTCTCAACGGCGAAAAGAAAAGTCCCGCTTCTTCCTTTTTTTCCCGTTCAAAATATCGTTCAACTGGAACGATGTTGTTTTTGGCTAGAGAAATGTTTTAACTTTGTTATCAAATGTCATTTGTTTTTTCTTTTCGGGATTTATTAGCTTGCGAGGAGAAGCTGATCACCATCGAAATGGGTAACATCCGTCTGTAGATGAACATTGAGACTTTTAGTTCACATTTGAAATTCAAAATTCCCTCGAAAATGACATTGGTGTTTCCTATTCGGCCTATTTCCTTTTGCTAAAACTGTTCCATTTTTTTGAACAATCATTTTAGGTAAAACGCAGTGTCAGAGTTGCAAGAAGAAATGCTCCGGAGAGGTGCTGCGCGTCCAGGACAAGTACTTCCACATCAGCTGTTTCAAATGCCGCGTCTGCCAGAATTCTCTGGCCCAGGGCGGTTTCTTCTGCAAAGACGGCGACTACTACTGCACGCGAGATTACCAGGACCGTTTCGGCACCAAGTGCTCCCATTGCGGACTCTTCGTCGAGGGGGAAGTGGTCACCGCTCTGGGGAAGACGTACCACAGCAGCTGCTTCACTTGCGCCCGTTGCAGGTCATTGCCGTTTTTTTTTTTATTTTGGTGAAACCCACAAGAAATTATCCCGCGCGACTCGCTCGAATGCCATCGGGGTCTTTGACTGGAAGCAACACACTTTTTTATTTGCTCATATCTCGGTGTGTAGTATACGCGAACGTATTTCATCGTTTGTATAGTTACCACCTCTTGTGGTTTTCAGGCAACCACTTAAAAAGGAAGTGGTCAACTGTGCCGAATTGTTTTGTTTTTTTTGACCAGGTTGTAGTCGACACAACACAAAAATTGCCAACTGCTTTTTTCTGCTTTGCGTCATCTTTTATAAGGCGGTGTAATGCAACGGGCGGGAGAAATCGATCGACCGGCAAAAGGATTTCACGCAAAACGTATAGATATGTATTTGTGTGCGCTTGTTACAACCAAGCCACAAACCATTGTGACGGAACATGTGGCCCGATTGTTTTCAAAGCGTTCCCGGAAAATGGGATGAAACCTAGAAAATCAAGATTTTGTTATTGCGCATTTTTAATATGGTACAAAACAGAAATGAAATGGAATAGCACACAGTAGAGGCCATTAGATAAATTCAAGTGGGTTGCCTGCATCGGTTAGATAAAAAAGAAAAAGATTTTCATTTTGCTTTTTGATTTGAAAATCGTGCTGTCATCTCAAGGGTTTCTGACTGCTGGAACAGATGAGACTGATCATTTTCCAATGGCGCGTTATTGATTTTCGTTTCCATGTAAACAGGCAACCGTTTCCGTCCGGGGAACGGGTGACCTTTACGGGCAAAGAAGTTCTATGTCAGAAATGCGTCCAAATCCCCGTCATGACGGCAACGCCATCGCCGCCGATGAAACCGTCCCGCTCCAGTCCGGCGCCGAGCTCGCCCGTTTCGAACAGCGGAGTCAACACGTCATCGTCGACAACGCGTGAGTGTGAAAGCAATCAATAAATAATCAGGAGAAACAAAAAAAAAACAACAGAGGAATGTTGTTTACTAATCGAAAATTTCTCTTTTTTTTTCAATTTCAGAATGCACCGGCTGTCGGAAGGAGATCGTTGAAGGCCAGGCTCTGATTGCGTTGGACTCGCAGTGGCATGTCTGGTGTTTCAAGTGTGTAACTTGCAACGCCCTCTTGCACGGAGAGTACATGGGAAAGTAAGTTAACTATTTATCATCGTCAGCCACTTGGCTACCCCCCGTCTCTCTCTCTTTAGCAGACAAATAACGAAATTCATTTTGACGGACGTTGATTTCAAAAATGTGTTTTTTTTTTTTAATCACGTACAGGGATGGATTGCCGTACTGCGAGAAAGACTATCAGCGTCAGTTTGGCGTCAAGTGTGATCACTGCGAGCGCTTTATCGCCGGCAAAGTCCTTCAGGTAAAGACGTGACACACATTATGATAATCTGTCGGAAGGATGACACTTTGAACCTAACCGAATGATTTTTGTTTCAAAACTGAAAAAAAAAGGCCGGAGATAACCATCATTTTCATCCGACCTGTGCCCGTTGTTCAAAATGTGGCGACCCTTTCGGCGATGGCGAAGAAATGTTTCTTCAAGTAAGTGGATTTGCAAGACACGCAACATACGCACGTCATTCATTCGCAATGCCTTTGATGTAGGGCTCAGCTATTTGGCACCCGCGATGTGGCCCTGGCCCTGGCCAAAACACAAACGGAAACATCACATTGTATCTGAACGGCGCTAATCAAAACCAAGGACACGACGATAAAGACGACCGTTTCAGTTCGACAGCCGGAAGCGAATTTCAAGTACATTTCCCACCTTTCCCCACTCTTCCCAAAACATTTAACGCTTTTTGTTTTGTTTTAATCGTGAAATCCCAGCTACGTCTAACGATGTTGCCTCGATTGTTTCTCCGCGTTTTTCGTTTTTTTTTTTTCATTATTATTTTGTTTTCTTTTAGTTTTCCATGAGATCCAGGACCCCTAGTGTCAATGGTTCCGTTTGTCCCAGTCCCTCCTATGGTAGCATGCATAAAAAGGTTATTTCCCTACTCAGTTCCTCTCAGTTTTTCGTTTTACCAAGTCTAAACCAAAACATGTCAAAATGCTTATACGTCGCTATCTTTTCAAACACGCCATAATCAATTAACCATTCAATTTTTTTTTGGCAATTGTTTTTCCTCCTCGCTGTTATCATTTTTAGCTCTCTTCAGCGCGAACGTTAAGTCCTGGCCTGATCCTACGCGATTATGGCAAAAGGAGTCCTGCACCTCCAGAAGACATCACTCGTTTGTACACCTATAGTTATTTAACCGAAGAGCCTACCATGGGCTATTTAAGGAAACCAATCGATCCATACGATCGGCCACCAAAGTCGCCCCATTTCCACCGACCTCAGAGTACATTTCTTTACATTTGCTGATGGGGGAGTATTTTCATTTTCTTTTGCGTGTTACAGTTGGCGGTTTCAGCAATAAGAGAAGCAGCTTACCGTACAGGTTGAACCACAAACCTGGCATGAAAGCAATGCTGGACCAGATGGAAAGGGAGACACCCCGTCCCAAATCGCCACACATGAATAACGAAGAACCCATCGAGTTGGCTCATTATCCTAACGCTAACCGGTAAATATTTGATTACAATTTATTACGCATAAGATTAGTTTTATATCGTTTATTTCAGGCCACGACCCGGTGATCCACCTCGTATTGAGCGCGACGACTTTCCGGCACCGCCTTATCCTTACACGGATCCGGAACGACGTCGCCGCTGGTCTGAATCCTCTAAAAAGATATCAGTTTCAGACAGCAATGATTTTGACGATCGAAGCTACGAACATAGAGATGTCGTCGATGGTGAAACTGGCGAAGACACATCGGACGATCCTAAAGTGAAAGTAATTCATTTCAATTTCGATTTGATTTTTAGTACGTAATAACTCGCGTTATCGATTTAGAAAAGCGAAGCCGAACTGTCAAAGATCGCAACTGGAATCGGCAAAGTCTTCCTGCACAATCTGAAAGAACGCGAAAAGTTCCGCCAGTGGAAGATGAGTCATTTGGATCCGCGCAACGCTTCTCGTACACCATCTGCCAACAAGGTGAATGTCGATTGGATTGTTCTATTTCAAACTTGATTTTATAGCTATCGATTTGTTAATCAGGAACCGCCGTTGCGTCTGCGCTACGAAAGTCCAATCAACGCCTCGCCTTCCCGCTTCAAGGACCACCCGCGACCTTTCGATTACGAAGAACCAGAGTTGGACAGGCAATCAGCTCATCGCTCTTCGCTCGGCCGATCAATCGGCACTCTTCCCTCCTACAACGGTATTTTCTTAAGAAATGACGACATAAGAAACTTTCTTTATTTGTTAGCAACCGAATGCAGTATTTTTTTTTTTATCATTCCCCGTCCGCTTGCCTCTTCCTTTTTTTTTTAAAAACAGTTTTTATTTGCAAAATCGCTTGAATTGTGACTTTCGTTTGGTTGCACGTTCGTTGATCTTACCGGTTGGTTTCGATTGCTTCAGAACAATACGCCATTTCGCTTTTTTTTTTTGTTTAGAGAAAGGCATTCAGTAATTGTGTGGCTGTGGTTTCATTTGAGTTTGGATTCTGTTGATTTTTATTTATTTATTATTTTCATTTTACATTTACCATTTCTATTGCCATGGCGCAACTTGTTTAAAAAAACAAACACACAAAACGAAATAGTCGTGTCATCCCGCAGTCCACCTAGACCTGGCTACACATTGAAGTCATCTACATTGCCCGTCAACGGTCGTCAAAATGGCGGAGACTACTTGGTAAATGTCGCTTTGTTTTTCTATTTTAGTTCTATTTTGTTTTCAGAATTTTTTCAGGCACCGAAAATGTGCGTCATAAAACAGGTAAGGTCAACAGTTTTCTTTTGCATGTCTCGGTCCTTAATCGCTGTTTGCTTTGCTGACTGTCCACCCCAACGTTACGCATTTTTCCAGCTCTTTGTCTATTACATCCATTGTATTTTGATAAATATTTGACGTAGAACATTGTATCTCAACATCTTTCTCACTTTAAATGTCTGACTATATTCTTCTGTCTTTCCTATTTGCTTTTCATTTCTCCTTATAACCTTCATGTCGCTTGTGTTTCCTCTTCGATGGACAAAATAGTGGTGAGCGCCTTGCGCTACGTTCCAAAACCCGGATACGGATTCGCTCCCACACCACGCTCATACACATTCGCGGTAGGTGTCATTTATCATTTTAGTGTGTTTAACCCCATCCAGGAAGAAAAACTTTGACGTACATCCGTTTTCATAAACTAATTTTTTGGATTTGAAAATGTAAAGGGAGACTATGCGTTGGGAGGAGGACTCGCTGAACAGTCGCAGCACACGGATTTCGGATCCAACAAGTCCGACAGTAAGTTTATCTTTGTAAATGTTTAGAAAGGACATGTGTCAATTTTCAATGATGTTATTGCGTTTCAGTTTCAGCCGTTTCGTTGACGGAATCCGATCGTCGAGCCTTAGCACCTGATCTGCGGAGTAGCAACACGTACAGTAGCCATTTGGGTGGTGGCGGGATGGTATCCAACACGCCGCGTCCGCACTCGCAACAAGGCTTCCGGCCGACGCTGATGCCCGTCTCGACCATCAGCAGCCACGCTCTTCCGCCGCAATCGGCACCCTTCCGCGCCCACACTCATCTGCGGCGCTCTCTGCCCAACATGTCGGCGGCCGCTTTGGCCGCTCAGCAGGCGCTATCCAACGAGCCACCCAAAATCTATCCAGCTCATCTGTTGTTTACTACCAATTACAGACTTCCGGTGGACGTCGACCGTTGTCAGTTGGAGGTAATTCATTATTTATCTCTTCTTCTTGTTCTATTTTAAAATCCTTATTTTTTTTCTTGCCCCCTTTCTCGTTTTTCTGTCTTCATAGCGTCACTTGTCGGACACAGAATTTGAAGCCATTTTCCAGATGACACGCTCGGAATTCTACCGCATCCCTCCCTGGAAGCGTAATGAAATCAAGAAACGCTTCCGGTTGTTTTAAAAAAAACGAAAATTGTTGGAGGGGTGAGCGTGTTTCTCGCAAAATTCCTCGACTGCAGCAACACCGCAAAAAAAAAAGGATTCGATGGAATTTTGCTATTTAGCTTTTTTTTTTTTTTAAAAAAAATTAGGGGTAGGGCGGGATGGGCAGGAATGAAACGCTTATGGTTCGTTAAGTGGAGTAAGGACAATCGATTTGCGCATCGCCTAATCAGTGTAGGCGGGATAAAGATATTTTTCTTTTGGCATTCTTGCAAAGCTATTTTTAGCTTCATCAAACAAAAACTTTCAAAAAAAAATCGGCAAACTCTAAAAGACATGTGAAAATAAGACTCCCGATGATTTTCTTTTTAGAAGAAACCAAAAAAAAAAGGAGTTTAGGCATGAAGACCGATGATATTGATAACACCCAGTTGAAACTGGTTATTATTGCATCGCAGTACCCAAACCAGTTAATGAAAAAAAAAATCAAGTGGAACGATTTCTTTTACCTTGTTTGGAATCGTTTTCATCCGGACGGCCTTGAAGCATTTTATTTAATTTGTTTTGTTATTTTTGTTCGTAAAAGAAAGGAAAGGAAAATTATTAGCAACTATTTTTTAATGGCCACTAAAAATTGGAAGGATAAAAACCGCAGCAACTCTCGAAATACTAGCGCTGTTTATTTCTATTATTATTTTTTTTTTTTTTGGAGAGAGGGGAAACTGGATCAGCATCGATTTCCCACAAGAAAAAAAAAGTAGATTAAATTTATATTTTGCTATAGAGCTATCAAATTATGTTTTTCTTTTCTCCTTCTTCGTTTTCTTTTTCTTCCCTCTGAACGGAATAATCCCCGACAAACCAATTTTTACCATAATATTATTGCCTGAATACCTGGGTCACATGTAACGAGGTAGCTTTCTGATTGGGTTTTTTGGTATTTCAAGAGCAATCAAGCTGTTTCCATTATCCATGTCTTGTAAACAATCTTTCTAAGTGGGCAGCTTTCTAAACATCACAAAAGAAAACAGGCAGCAGGTGCTCCCAAAAAATGAAGTAAAATATTTTTTAAAAAATGTTTGAAGGAAAAATCATTCATCGCAGAATGGACGAGATGTGTTTGGTTTTCTTCTTTTTCGAGGGACGTCACTCTTTTTCGTATTTAAAATTGCCTAACGTCTACTAATAGCATTTTGGCATTTCTCTTTCCTCCATCTAATATTCTTCATCTCCTAACACACCCAACTGTTGTGACTTACTTTTGGATTCTCCCTTGTCTGTGTCCTAGTCGCTTTCTGGATTGCAAAAAAAGATTCATTTATTTAAAGCAACAAAAAAAGGTAAAATTTTACTCTCTACCGAAAACCCAAACACTTTTTTGAATACATGTAATCGACTTCATTTTTGCGTTTCCTGTTTTATTTTCATTTTTAAATGGTGCTTATGAAAAACGAGGTAAGATATAATTTTCAACATTTGAAAATTCCCGCGTTTACATTTTCCGGTTGCTCTTTAGCCTGCACCTTCATCATTTCCTATGACATTTCGCACAATAACAAGCACTGATTGAAATTTGCATAAAGAAAATAAAAAAATCATGTCGTGATCATGATGGAAGAGAAAGGCGTGAGGAAACAGGAACACTGACCTTCTTGTGACTCATGGTACCAATCCACACCCATGTCAAATGAGCCAAATCCGTGTGAAACCACATTTTAATAAACCAACATTACAGATAACGTGGTAACGTACATCCTGTGGAGTAATTTTGTCATCTAATATCTAAAAGTCGTATTTCAACGTCTAATTCTCATTAGAGGAGCAAGTGTTTTCCTGGTTGGATTCCATGGCTGTCAAGGGTTTCAGTATACCTCAAAGAAAAATCTATGATCTGGATTTGTTATACAAAATAGTTTCGTGGGACCAAGCTGAGGTGGAGAAATATCTGACAGAGGTTTGTGTGATTCTTTAAAAATACAATAGCGTAATGTTATTAAATTACACTTATTCAATCTTAACAGAATGGAATACATGGGTGTGGATTTGCATTGGAGGCAAATTCAATTAACGGAGAAGCCTTCCTTAATTTAAATAACCAAACTTTGGCAAGTTGGGAAATACCAATAATAAAGCGCTCTAAAATAATAGCATTGCTAAATGAATTGGGATCTGAGGGTAGCAGAAAAAGTGCTATAGTAACAGCACATTCAAGACAAAAAAAGGCAGCTACATACCTTGAAATAGTACAGCGTCCTACGGCTGCACCTCCTACACCCAGACCTTTATGTTCTGAGAAACCAAGTACTATACTCAAGCATTATATTTATCTGCTCGCTACTATCATTAATTTGCATAAAATTTAGAAATTCTAAACAAACCTAATTTACCAGTTATACCTCCTAAGCCACCACACTTGCTAAAAAAACCAATTCCAACAAACAGCTTGTCAAAAGGTATGGATAGGACATCAATTGTAATTGTAACACATCCTGAGAAATCACTGCAGTGTGCCATTCATTTTTAGATGAAACCCAAACAATTGAGAAAATCCCTGTTCAGTTGTCAAATGATGCAAATAACAGCCCCTTTTCTAGTGAATCGGAATACGTAGGTCCTGAAAGTAATGAAATATATATGAGCCCTACTGTTCACAATGAATCCGACTACGAGGATCCTGAAAATATCGAACTATGTACGAACTCTTACGTTAACATTGATTCTATTGGTTGTAATATTAAATGCTGTATTAAAGTATATGTTTTACTCATGCCAGATACCGAACTAGACGAAGAAAGCCTTACAAAAAGCACCATTGACGGCCCCGCTGTTTCGTTTGAAACTATTCACAATAGCAGAACACCGTCTCTAGTGCTTTCACCTGATTGTCAAACAGACGAGTCGTCGTCCGGTGACGACGGGAACGCATCGCTTACCAACGCTTGTTTTGTAGGTTACAAAATGCCATCTCCCAATAAAAGACCAATCCGCAAAAAAAGTACTTTTACAAACTGGCGCAATTTACCCGAAGAAAAACTTACCAAAGGTATACAATTATCATAACTAATTTCACGATATCGCACCTAAATTGAGCTGACGCAAGAACGCGCTTTGGGCTTCAACAGCGACTGTAGACTGGCAAATAGTAGTACCCGAATCATCTTTCATATTTGCTTTGGGCACTTTGTGTTATTAGATGGCCGGTCGGACCACCCTTTTCTATCTCACTCACCCGGAGGGCAATCTTGGCCATTACCTATCGCCACGGTAGTCGCTTCGTTTCTTATGTTGGCTATCCAGTTAGTTATAGATCAGGTGCTTACTATGTGGTTACTAGTTCCGTGTTCTTTATTCCAAACTTTTCAAAGAGTAAATTAGACAGGTGGCTTTCCTTTCTTACACATTCGATAGGGTGAATCCGTAGCACGTGAATGAAGCTTCTTTCAGTCTTGTAACGGCTATGGCTTGCTGCGGATATCTCCGCTTTGCTGGCCCGGCCGCGCGGAATTTGTTAAGACGACTCGGATGCGCTGCCGTCGAGTGTTGCGTCCGCGGAACGCAGCGCATCCGTCGGAAACTGGTACCAAAATACGCTTGCCCTTGCGACCTTTCAACAATGATGACCGTTTATGGTGAGCTAAAATCCCCTTTTTGCTATTATGTTTTAATTTAACGAAGCGATAAGAAGAGAGTATCATTAAGCGTTCGAGAAACATGTTATCGTAATGATAGCGTTTGTGGCAGGTAGCGATTCCGTTTGGATTTTCAAGATTGTATTAGAAAGGGTTTGGGTGTAAATCTAAGAATGATGTTGTTGACATTGAATTTGGGCAGAGTCCATTGTCAAGGCGAATAGATAACAATAGCTCGGACTTGTTTTGCAGGTTTTCCCTTTGTGTATAGCCTGGAGCAAGTGTGATCAATTTTGTGGTTTCCGGTTCCATCTTGATGGCAGGTAGTCTTAATAGTGCTCACGTGGGAAAACTGCAAATTGTTCATGTCTTGTAGGATGATGATAAAAGAATTCGAGGGATTTCCGGTTCAGCTTTTTCGTCCCCTGTTCTTGGAAAACGAGAATAGTATTTGTATTTCGGCGTTGGAAGACTTGCGTCATCACGCGGTCATCGGACGATAGGGTAGCCGTTGTCTGTTGCCCTTGAAATTATTGGCTTTTCTAGTCTGGTTTTGCTTGGATTCCCTCAAAAAATATCGCTTTGTTTCGCAATCAAAATCAAATGTATCAAAATAACCGGTTTTTATTGTTCCCTTTTATACAGGAGATCCATGCGGTACTCCACCTCTTCCGCCCGCTCGAAATCAAATTTTCAATCGGTGCTCATCGGAGTCCAATGTCAGTCAATCAGGTACTTCCTTAATTGTTCTCTTTATTTTACTCGTTGTAATCGTTAATTTGCTTTTACGTCATAGGATCAGAATCTCGTTCTTCACCAGCCCTGACCCCACGCAAACTGTCATCGCAGTGCGCTACTTCACAGCTGAATCTTGGTACATTCCCGTTATTCTTTCATCATTTTTTTTGTTTAGATTTCTTTTTTATTTTAAAAAATGTCGTAACTTGTTTTTGTTTACCTTAGCCGAATCACTTTCGTCACCATCGTACCCGCCACCTCCCGTACCCGCCCCAAATAGACGATTGACACCTGCTAGCCGGCCAAGTCCGACTCCTCTTCAACCAAGTATAATTTCATTTTCTTTTTTAAAATGATAATGAATTAATTTTAAAACGTGTTTTAATGATTTATTTTAATCAAAGATGCGCTCTTTGGAAGTCAAATTATGTTACATCCAATGCGCAGGAGTCCATCACCGTCGATCTCGCAACATAATAGTTATAATAATAGCCCAGCAGGAAGTACACGCAGTAGCAATGTATCTACGGATTCCGAAATGGCTAGTTATCCATGGTTCTTCAATATAGACCGTAAAAAAGCCGAATCTATATTGGCACCACGTAAGTGCTTAAATTCGTGAAACTCGTGAAATGTGTCAATCCATTATTATTTCAATGTTTGCAATAGTGGGAAACGGAACTTTTCTCATTCGGCCATCCAAGCATGGCGGAACGAACGCTTCGTTCACGTTGAGCTTGCAGTTTAACAACCATGTTTTCCACGTACTGATACGTACGAGGCCCGACGGTAAAATGGCTTTGGGTACCGAGAAGAAGGAAGAAAACGTAACTATCTAAAGATAATCGCAATTCTTTTAATGATTTCTAAAGTACTTTGTCTTGTGTCACAGTGTTTCTACACACTGCATGAGCTAGTCGATTTCCATTACAATGAAGTAATGCAGTTACATTCGGGCAACAAAGTGAGCGGAACAACGCGCCTTACCAGCTGGCCGACCAACTTCACGTAAGATCTTTAAGTCGTTAGATAGCGGTCAATAACCTCTCGTTTGACCTTCGCCCCTTTTCTCTATTTTTTGTTTGAAAAATGTTCAATGCCTACTAGTTATTTGTGGCTTTCGCACTAAATTTAGCCGTTCGGCATTCAGCTGGAAATTTATATTTACTTGGGTTGAGAGCATCATGTGACGAGGATCATAAATCTTAAAGAAAGTATTAAGAGAAGTACAGGTCAATATCGTATCATTTAATATTATCCTTCTTAAATGAACTCTCCAACTGTTTGCTATTTACTTGTTGCCTTGTAAGATGTTCACTATAATTTGGTAGCAACACCTCACCATGTAACCGTCATGAATTTTCAGTTGATGTCGTATTTTACGTTTTCCTATGAACGTCGCCGAAGCCGTTGCGTGTGTTCATCATTAGTCACGATCAATTGACTGCAATTCGTTTCTCTTCCCTCGATTTTAATTTTTTTGCACGTTTTCATTTACACGTGCAGATCGTTAAACTTTAAAAAAAAAAGACCCACCAAAGAGTCTTGAATTATGTTTTCTTTGCGCACGCTTGTATGGAAAGCAATAAATGCGTTCACTTATTGAGGATGACACGCAAAACAGTTTACGTGTTACAACTACATTCTTTCACGTAATTGGACCGTCAGGCTAATTGTTTTGTATTACGTAAAAAATAGACACTTTGAAGATGTTAATTTACAGAACACGTAAACATCAATAGTTAAAATACAGACATATAAATCGAGACAACAGAGCATTATGTCGTTTGTATTAAGTGAATATACGTAAAGTGGCAAAGAAATTCTCAAAGTATTTGGTGATTCAGATTTTGGGATACGATACTGGTGGGTATAATCATAAATGAAGAGGTAGAGATCAAAGTCTAGAGTGACTTATTATTGGCAGAGGCTAATACGAATTGACCAAGGTTGATTACGAGTTTGAAAGTGTTGTGTGAACTGGGACAGTTTTATTTTTATTATCTTAAATGAGAATTCGTGTCGAGGTGAAGAGATGTGGGAGCAATTGGATCAATGTACCTTTCATGACGAAGATGGATTTTCCAGGTAAAATTGTAAAATAAACACCCGGCAAATGAATATAATACATAAGCTCTCAGAAATAGAAGTTTGTGAGTTATAAAAGAGACAGAGAAAAGAGTCAATATTAAAAAGAAGAATGTCGGCAAAGAAAAATGCGTTCTTTTATCTGCTATTCAGACAGCAGGTGTCAGATTTGATTTTGGATGTGAGAGGAGGATTGGGATTGATCGTGGCTGGTTGTCACAGCGACGACAGTAATGCAACTTGACATCCAATAATGTAATATCTGTTTAAATGGAGTAGAAGTTATTGGGTGTCGAATCCAAATCTTCCATGTCTCCAGGATCTCCTACACTCTTTGCCGCGATCGCTATTCAGTGACCAATGCATTATAAATTAACGTACTAAGATATAACGTAAAGAAAGGTACTCTCTTTTAATGTGTATAACTGTTGTGAATCTAACCTGTTGATTTATTTGAATGTTGCATTAGTTTGTCGAACGAAACAATTTTCATGGGCAACAGCGCTATGGTGATAAAGCTCTGTGTGTGTGATCCCATCAGCCTTTTAATAGACGGCGGAGTTAGCGGTGATAGACGGTTCATGACGATCAAATCTCTTTCAGGCGGATTTTCAATGGTTCGATGTTCTTGATGAGACTGCGGATCAGGCTGGCAGTGATTCAAGTTTGATCCGCCATTTTTTACTATTGGCCCTCGGCTGCAAAATAAATCCATAGTGTTTAATGTGGGCGTACATACAGAAGAGCAGTGCATGATCTTGGTTATTGATTGACAGTAAAACTAGGTCAAGTTTGCAATTGGCTATCCGTTATTGGCTAAGATTCAATTACAATGTTTCTTTTGACGGGAAGCGTACGTGGGTAAACTGTCTGGTCTATATGCCATTTACATAAGGCGCTGAATTACAATCGTTTAACAAAGTGAATAACATCTTAATGAACATGTCAACGATCTGAAGGCCATTGCGGAAGGTCTTTGAATAAGATAGTCAGGATTTAATCTGTTCACTAATTTTGTTATGGATTCTACAACATAGAAGTATTTGTACATGCTATAGTGTAAAGTTAGGCTCATATGCCTCATTATGAGCTTTACGAAAAAGATTTCCGTGGGCGTTATTTGACGAACTATGAGAAATATTAACTTACTTAAAGTATTGTCGAGTGATCATCCTTTTTTTATAATTTCTTTTATGGCAGATGATTGAAACTATCGGATACGAAAAAAAAGTACTTTTTTAAGCCCGACTTTTTAAGCCCGACTTTTCGCACTAAAAAGGTCGGCATTTGAGTTTGACGTGAAATTCCAGTTAAATCTAATCTGCTACAAATAAAATTAAACGCGGATTCTAAATATCTTTTTCATTTTCTATTTGATAATGTAGTTCCTGAATAAAACGCAATCGAAGTTGGTTTTAACGGAACCACTTTGAATCAAGATAACTAAAAATCTATAAGCCTCAAATCAAAATGAAGTAAATTTTCGTGATCCTCGTTCAATTTCCCATCTAAATTATGTGTTTTTATAGCTATAACTAGGTTTTTTAAAAAATATTTAAAAGTCGGGCTTATTTTTTAAACCGTGAAAAAAAAATGGCCTGAAATTCAGTGAAACCTACCCCGTTATAACCAATTTTTGACGCTGATTTCGAATAAAATATTAGTTTTCCCGTCAATCATATAGTTTTGCAATAATTCGCAATCAAAAGGGGTTTTAACCCCAACCACTTTGAATTCAAATAATTCATTGACTAATTAATCCCACGTCAAAATAAACTTGATTTTCGACATTGCTGTTAAATTTTAATTGTAAATTATTATTTATTTAAGGTATATTCAACAAAAAAAAATGATTAACCCAGCTTTTTGAACGAAATGGCGTTCCGCAAAAAGTCCCATTAAAGCAACGTAAATACTTTATGGCCAGCACAGACGGAAAGGCCTATGTAATTCGATTACTGGCGCGGTCGTTACGCTCCAATTGCCCCTAGCACATTCATGGGGTCTGATAGTTTTTTCTAATTGTCGTTCAAGTGGCTCGACCTGGATCTATAAGGTGTTGACCTTGTATTACCCAGCTGATTTTTCAAAGTACAAAAAAAAAACAAAAGAAGAAGTCACCTCAGGCCATTAGGACAAACGCCCCTTCAGACCTTTTTCAGCTTTCAAAGTGACAACATGTCGTCTTCTTCTAGTATTTCGTCGAGTATTTCAAGATCCGATTCCGACTCGAGGGCAGCAAGCTACCGTCATCGCAGCTTGCGCGGTTACCCACGGGCCGAGAAAGGAAAGAGGGACGTGGAACGAGAGTTGGACCGTCGGGGAAGACGCCGAGACCGAAGCGAGAGTCGCAGTCGCTCGCGTAGCCGATCGATCGTACGTGGTCGAGAGATCTCAGCTGGCTTGACGCACCGTCGCAATCGTTACCGAAACCGGAGTCCCTCATCCGATCACGCCCGCAGTAGCAGCCGCTCGGTCGATCGCTCTCGCAACCAACGCAAAGTGACAGCCCCGCCTGAGAGGATCGAGTCGGATTTGGAAGTAGGAAGTGCCGGAAACCTTTCCCGTGCTCAGGAGCAAGAACCCCTTCTCCCGAAGGGCTTTCAGCTCGACAAAGCTCGTTCCAAGGAGCTTCGAAGCTGGATGACTTCAACTCTAAAACCGGCGGAGTCCAGGCAGCTACGAGAGAATTTCGTGCCTTGCTTTGAAAAAAGTTCCTTCGACTTGCAGGTCCCGAAGCTGGACCCTTCGATGGCACGTAGACTCAAGGAAGTAAGAGGAGGGGAAGCTAGCAAGGCGGAGGCTAAAGAGAAGGCCCTCGTGGCCTCTCAGTATAAAATTTTAGATATTGCCAAACCGCTGCTGTATTTGTGGGGAAGCGCCACTTCTGATGCAGCCGCTATCGACCCGCTTCTTGTCAGCGCAGCAGAATCAGCTCTGCAGTTATGGGGCCATGCCTTCCACAATATCACGGCCCAGAGGAGAGAAAATGTGCTGCGCCAGACTGACCCCCGGTTCGAATCCTTGCTATCCGAATCGGGTCGATTTAAACCAAAAGAATGTGCACTTCTTTTCGGCCGTACTTTCCTCAGGAGTATGGTTAGAGACGCTTCGGATGACCAAAAACTTAAATCTCTAGGTCAACCTGGGGGAAGGCGGTCGAATCCCGCTTCGTCCTATAGGCCCAGCAGAACCAGCGGTTTCAAACGTGGCTCGAGGAGCGGGAGATCAGGATCCGGATTTAACTTGCAAGGCAGCTTCAACAAACGAGGCTCGAAACCCAGCTCGTACAACCGCGGTTCCAGGTTAGTTTCTCCGGTTGTATATACTTTATCAACTACTGTGTCGCCGCCGATATCAGGTAACGTTGTTGGGGGGAGGGTGCGAGATTTCGCTTCCTTTTGGCTATCGCTTACAGCCGATAGGTGGATTCTGGATTCGGTTTCTTTAGGAGTAAAGATTCCCTTTATCAATTTACCGTCTCAGTCTACCACCGGTGTTAATATGCGTTTCAGTCCAGAAACGAGGGCAACCTGTGAGGCGGAGGTAACATCCCTTTTGGCAAAAGGAGCCGTGGAAAGGATCCCGTTAGATTACATGGGCTTTGTGAGCGGTATTTTTGTTATTCCTAAAAGCTCGGGCGGTTATAGACCGATTATTAATTTAAAAAACCTTAATAAATTTGTGCAACAGTTTCATTTTAAAATGGAAGGCGTAAGTGTGATGAAAGGATTGATAAGGAAGGGAGACTTTTTTACGAAGATCGATCTCCAAGACGCGTACCTTACCGTTCCCATCCACCCAGACCACAAAAAGTTTTTGCAATTTATGTGGGAAGGGTCGCTTTTCCAGTTTTCTTGCCTTTGCTTCGGGCTTTCGTCTGCCCCTTGGACATTCACTAAAATTTTGAAACCGGTGGCGGCTTTTTTGAGGAGAAAAGGAATTAGGATTGTAGTTTATTTAGATGATTTTCTTATATTGAATCAGTCCAAGGAGGGGGCGGAGCGCGATTTTGTTTTGGCGGTAGAATTGCTACAGAAATGTGGGTTTTTGGTCAATTGGGAAAAATCGCTAAGCACGGCCGAGCAGGTGCGAGAATTTTTAGGCCTCGTGGTGGACTCAAACAAATTAGCTCTCTCCCTCCTACCCAAAAAGGTGCGTCAGATTGTTGAGATGTGTCGCAAGGCTAGCGCCGCTAGCTCCGTCTCTTTGAGAGAGCTGGCGAAGATTTTGGGTAATCTAGCCTGGGCAATACAAGCGATTCCCTTTGCCCAGGGCCACTACAGGTGTGTCCAAAGACAGTTTTTGAAGGAATCGGCACGATTCAAGGGGGATTTAGCGGCAGAAATTAGATTGGACGAAGAATCGATTTCTGATCTAGATTGGTGGGCGTCCAATGTGGAAAGATCCAACGGTAGACCGCTTTCGACTCTAGAGCCCGACTTAATCATTTTTTCAGACGCGTCCCGCTCAGGGTGGGGCGCAGTCTTGAACGACGCCACAGCGAAAGGGCCATGGACAGAGCATGACCGATACCGCCACATCAACGAGCTAGAGCTGATGGCGGCCCTTTATGCTCTGAAATCCTTTACAGAACTAGCTTCACGGGTATCGGTGCGGTTGATGATGGACAACATCACGGCGGTTCACTATGTGAACAAGTCAGGCGGCTCGAGGTCTGAGGGCTTATGTCGAATAAGTGCGCAGATCGTGGCGTGGTGTGAGCCGCGCGCGATCACTATTAACGCTGTGTATCTTCCCGGTGCGCAAAATGTAATTGCAGATCGGCTATCAAGAGCGCCTCTGGACTCGAGCGATTGGAAACTCAACCCGAAATTGTTCAACAACCTGAGAGCTCGCTGGAGCCTAAGGGTAGACCTGTTCGCTTCGGCTTGGAACAGCCAGCTAGGACAGTTTGTCAGCTGGGGCCGTCAGCCGGGCGCACTGACGGTAGACGCGTTCACCATCGGCTGGGCCGGTATAGACGCATACGCATTCCCGCCGTTTTGTCTGATTCAGAGGTGTCTGATGAAGATAATGAAGGAGCGGGCGGAGCTGACATTAGTGACTCCACATTGGCCAGCCCAACCATGGTTCCCGTCGCTATTGGAACTGGCTTGCGAGCCGGCGGTGATTCTTCCGAAAGAGAAGCTGCTGTGGGGACCGATGGGCCAGCTACACCCGCTGTCGGAGTCACTGCTGCTAATCGCCTGGAGATTGTCAGGGGACGACTTGAAGGCAGCGGACTTTCGGACGGCGTGGTCGAGCTTCTCTTGGGGGGAGCCCGTAGGACCACATCAGCTACTTACCAGTCGGCATGGAAAAGTTGGCACAGTTGGTGTGTTCGAGAAGACGTTGATCCCGTGTCTCCACCTCTAGCTAAGGTATTACAATTCTTATCATCGTTGGTAGACGAAGGGAAAGCGTATAGGACGATAAATGTCGCCCGTTCGATGCTATCTTCGACGTTGGGCAGGATCGACGACGTCGACATCGGCAAACACCCTCTCGTGGTGAAGCTCATGAAGGGAGCGTATAACCGGAAACCCCCGAGCCCAAAGTATACAGGATTTTGGGATGTAAATCTCGTGGTAAACTACTTAATATCTTTAGGGCCTAACAGCGAGCTGTCGTTTTCAGGTTTGTCGAAGAAATTGGCCGTCCTATTAGCCCTCTCAACTCTATGCAGAGTGTCTGAGCTGGCTAGCATCGTCAAGGATTCTATCGCAATCGAAGATAATCAAGTAAGGTTCGCCTTAACCAAACCAAGAAAGTCGCAACGAGCTTCCCCGCTACAAGTCCTCTCGTTAAGGAGATTGCAACCCGTTACGCTGGCTTGTCCAGTTGAGACGCTAAAGGACTACATTTCAGCGTCTGAAGGGTTTCGCGTAGGAAAGAAATCGAACTTGCTGCTGTTGGCGCTACGTCCTCCTCACTGTTCAATAGGCGCCTCAACGGTAGCGCGGTGGATAAAGTCGGTTTTGTCTGAGGCGGGGGTGGACACGGCTGTCTATTCCGCCCATTCGACGAGGGGTGCTTCCGCGTCTAACGCGGTTGGTTTGGGAGTACCAACGGATGTTATTTTATCCGCTGGGTGCTGGAATTCGGAATCGACGTTCACGCGTTTTTACCGTCGCCCGGCTGCGGACGCATCGGTAGCGAATGCGTGGCAGGGAATCTGTTAGGCTCTCGGTCCAGGGTTTGTGCTTTGAAGTCACCTTATAGATCCAGGTCGAGCCACTTGAACGACAATTAGATAATTGTTCGAGGTCGCTAACTAGCGACTGATGGACAATTGAGATTGTCGTACAAGTGGCGAGACCTGGATCTATAGTAATTTCCCACCCACCGTCCCAACCAGCTCTCTAATGCTTTTTCTCTCTCTCTTTTCATTTATAGTTTCCGGAGAGGAAATGGTGGAAGTGGCAGAAACCAGCCATCGTCCACTTAGGCATCAGACTGGTCAACCAATTTAGACCGAATTCCTGCAAGTTGATTACATGGATTGTGTTTATTCCTTCCTTATTTTGAAAGCCTCATAGGTCTGAAGGGGCGTTTGTCCTAATGGCCTGAGGTGACTTCTGCTTTTGTTTTTTTTTTTTGTACTTTGAAAAATCAGCTGGGTAATACAAGGTCAACACCTTATAGATCCAGGTCTCGCCACTTGTACGACAATCTCAATTGTCCATCAGTCGCTAGTTAGCGACCTCGAACAATTATCTAATTACATGCGCTGACACATTTAGCAAACGTTAAAAGACGTGAGGTGGTCAGCAGTTACGAAAAAGGTAGCAAAGGACGAATGTATGACTAGTCAAGTTCTTACAAGTAGAATCGATTAAGAAATTTTACTTTTTATTGACAGGAGCTCGACGTCTCAACATTTCAACGGGTTCCGAACTGTTCCGTAGGTTTCTCCCGGTTGGACGAAAGAGATTTGCGACCGATTGGCGGATGTTGCGTGACAAAACGCAATAAAGAAGCGGATTGATTGCAGAATTAGCGTGACCCAGCCACAAACTGAAGGAATGAACCTATTAAATTTTAGATGGCTTCAGTACAATCTCCATTATGTATTATGCAAAAGGTAAAGACCATCAACAGGTGGGGTGCCGCTTTATCCATTTCTTTTAATTGGTCGTTCTCCATCGTGTCGAGGAACAGCTGCGTCAGGCTGTAGGGCATCCAACAAACGGCAAACACGACCGCTATAATCAAGAGAGTACGAGCTACACGACGGCGGCAGTTCAGCAATCGAGAATCCCTGTTCAGGATTATTTCACCTCCTAATGTTTTTTTAAATTATTAAATCAATCACTAAACGACAGCCAATTATATTTTAAAAAGCAAAAATCGGAATTCCTTACCATCGTGATTGTTGGTCAGGATGCTGGGCGTGCACAATTTGCACCCCATACGGACGTAAGCAGTGACAACTAGCAAGACGGGCAGGACGTAGGTGGCGACAAACAAAAAAATACTGTACGCTATTTTGTTCCAGTTTTCTTCCCAGCCTTGTTCGCAGACCTTGCAAATAACGAGTTCACTTTTTTCTCCGCGAAGAGTGATTGTCTCTTCGTGTTGGACGACAAGAACGGGCACAAAGACGAGGCTAGCTACCACCCAAATAGAAAGAATGACGCACCGTGCTACGCGTTTGTTGAAAAATTGTCGAAAGACGATCGGGTGACGAATGGCAAAGTATCTGCATAATTTTAGAATGAGATTTTCAAAAGAAATTATAGATGGTAATGATACACACAGCCAAATGAATTGAGACCTAATTTTCCCAGCTTACCGGTCTATGCTCATGGCTAGAATGGAAAACATGCTGGAACTGGCAGCCACTCCTGCGTTTCAATATATTAATCCGGTTCTTTAGCAACGTGACAACTTGGGTGGGATTCACAATTAAGCTTTTTCTTTCTGCTTCGTTTTAAGGCGACATATAACAAGTATAAACGTTGATTTCGGCCAAAAAAAAAAAAAAAAAAAAAAAAGGAAAGCTCTGAAAATAAATTGAAAATCTCCAGCAAAGTCCACGACTGAAGTGCCCAGTATTCTTATTGAAAATTTACATATGACTTTTAGCTTCGTGTTTGCTGGACGTGACCCCCTACTGCCCAGCGACCCAAACTTGGACTACAAGCCAAAGAGTGCACATACAAATCAGACAAATTCAAGTATCCACAATGTTCTTTTGCGCAGTTGTCAAGTATAGCTCGCGAAAGAAGGCGTAAATAAAGAAATTATTTCTTTTATGTTTACCTTGGAGATAGGTGGCAAACTTGCACATAAAAAGCCCGTAGAACCAAATAACCGTAATGTTTTGCGACATGGCCATTGGCATGCAAATCAACGTCACCAGAAGATCTGCCACCGACAAGTTGACCAGAAAATAATTGGTGACACTACATTTCACAGCAAAAGAAAACAATAAAAATTAGTTTTATGGCGAGTGCTTACAGACTGATGTTTTCCTTCAAAGAAATTAATGACGAGCTATGTCAAATTTTGCAAATAACTTTCCAGGTAGCTGACTCCGCCACGCGCAACAGACATTGAAACCAAAAATTTACCTAACGAAATAAGCCAATGCGTCTCGAATTGCCATTTTATTATTTGGATTGTTTGGGTTGATTGAAGGTCGAATAGACAGACGGGTTACGTTGGTAACCGTTGACATATACCCTTCCCAATATAGACTCTGTCGTCTTTGTATCAGCCACCGATCACCACACAAACGTCTGACGAAAAGAAAAAGGATGTAGAGTCTTATGGCGTCTTGTATTGAAGATAACCGTCGATCGGCAAAGCCTCCGATTCAAAAAAGCTTTGTAGTTTTTTTTTTTTATCTCGAATTCGAGTTCTGTTCCCTTTCATTAGCGGCAAGTTGATTGCAGGGGGGAAACCGAGAAGCAACTCCATTTTAAGTATTCAAGCATAACCAGCAGGCACTTTAAGAAGAAAATGTGTGAGTAGAGGAAAATTATTCGAATAAAACTTGGAGAAGTTACGGCCATGACCCGAACACCTTTTTCGACCAAAATCAACATATGCGGCACCAATTGAATTCGTTGCCGGAAAAAAAAATGTTTGTTTTTATCCACTTCAACGATTTCTCTCTGAATTTCGTGTCTTTCCCAACTCTTTCAACCGACTATAAACGGTTGCTTCTTCAGCTGTAGCTGAGGCTGCAGAGTGGAGAAATGTGTATTGCTACACGGGGCACCGCATCGTGAATTCACGATGCGCTCGTCGATTTATATGTCCTGCATCTCGCCGGATCTTTACGATTGACTTTAATTAGTCGCTAAAGGCGAGGAGGAGCCAATGGCACAGCCAGTTTGAAAGGAAGTACCTTCGAATGGCCATCACGTTTCTTCCACTTCTAAGCATTTGGTACCGTGCGCTCAACAGTCAATTAGTTTTATTCAAAATAAACCGTAAAAATTCTTTTTTAGTTGAGAATTTTGCCTTGACATGTCCAAGCCATTGACAAATTCTTTCAAGTCAAGGCAGTCGATCCACATAGAGTGACAGAGATGAATTGAAAACGTTTAATGATTTTCATAGAATCAACATAAGACAAAAGAAAAGAAACCTAAAAGGGGGCAAAGGATTCTACGTTGATCCGGTAATAGTGGCTGAATAAAGAAATTCTTCTCAGTTGGTGAGCTGTTGTTCTAACGCAATTGGCTACAATTCTTTGGTCACATAATTGGCACGGGTCCGGGCTACGTGACTGTCCAGCAACGGTACACTTCGCTGACCGCTATGGCCCGTTTCATCTCTTTTCTCTTTTCTTTCTTGGTATTCTAAACGTACACGATGGCGAGTTCAGTTGTACTTTTAGAGTATTTCATTCCTTCACCTTGTACAAGTTCCGCAAATTTATTGCTCATAACACCTGACAAATACCAACTTCAAAATATATAGTTATAGCTTTTGGTTTTTATTTGTGTTTACATCGAGCTATTTTTCTAGCCTATCACTACCTTGCCAGTGGTCAAGGATTTAACAGACTAGAAAAACAAAAAGATAGCGGACTGGGGTATACTCGTATCCGCAATATAAATACGGATCAGTTCGTTCGCACGAGAAACGTAAGTGTTGCAGTCACGAACCGACTGTTATCGGCAGATGCAGCACGTATGGGATAATGTCTACATGCATACATGGAATATCTTCGACCACTGTGAAAGATGTAGGTTCACTTGGATGAAACCATTGGCAGAAAGTTTGGTCAGCGCAAATTTGAGAGTGTTTTTTGGAAGCCAAAGCTGTTGGATAGATAAGGTCATGACGAGGAGATAAGAAATTGCTTTCCAATCCTGTTGGTTTGTTTTTGGCTTCTAACCCCAAACCATTGATGGAAACAGCGTGACATTTGAAACTGACTGGACCTATCTATTTCATTTCGCAACCGACATCGATTGTACCTGTTATTCACTGTCTCAAGAGAAATCATGGAAAATCATTTAAACGTGCTCAACCTGTGAAGATGCTGATAACGAAAGATGACGACAATGACAAGAAGATTGGTAACAGCAGCTACCAAGAAAACGATGCAATAAAGAGCGAGGACGATTAACTTTGACGGCTCGTGAAGATAATAAAACGCACTAATCACTGCGCCTCTGTATTCATCCGTGGTCACTGTCCCATAGCCCTCAATCACTACTGATCCATTTTCAAGCAGCTGTCCTTGCAACGTATGGCCCATAACCGCTTTTTTCGGTCCACTCACGGCCGCAGTTTTAACAAAAACACATTGTCGCTTAATCCGGCAGTAAAGCCAGTAAATCCTAGTGAGGTTTGAAACGAGTTGAGCGCGATCTTCTTATAAAATGATGGGACTATCATATGTGGGCTTGTAAGAAAGAGGAGAGCACACGTCAAGCCAGTTGGGTCGTTGGGTTCCGACTGAGACATCTTTGACTGCTGGCTGCTAGAAATGGTGGAACGACATGAAAAGCCTGAGTGTCAGGCATGTTTGTTGGCGGATGGGCAAGGCGGATTTGATGGGGTTGCTCTAAACTTCATCGATCTCGCCGGAAAAGTTTTATAGTTTTTTTTCAGGAACAACTTGTCTCTAACTTCTGCGCGATGAAAACGTAAAAATAGAAAAAACTACGTAGCATGAAGGGAACAAATCTTTAAAATAATGACAAGTAATTTACCGTCCTCAGTCAGTCAAAGAATGAGAACGTTAGAGGATGCTGAATGCTATTGAATTGGATCTCAAGAGGTAAGATATTGCTTTCAGTGGAAGTAGGTCAAGTCGATTAGCAAAGGAAGATGTTGTTAAAAATACAAAAAAAAATTATACTTGAAACCTAGCTCTCCTTTCAGGTCTTGAAAATCGCCCACGGAAGATGCTAGATTACCCTCCTTTTATGCCATTATTGTGCGAACGTGACGATTCGCTTAGCAAAAATGCTGGTCTCATAGCTGCTGTGGGGAACACCAGCTGAAAAATTTTATGTGTCAAAGCTCTGTCGTGTAAAATTTTTAAACGTCCTGTCTGTGCCAAAATACTCGAGGGCTAAATCCGAGATTCGGTCGTCTTGGAATCCGAGTCTACGTGGTGTTATAAAGCTGTTTTTGGTAAGTACAAAAACTCGTTTATGCATCGCTTTCGTCAGATCGTCAAAAACTGTTTCTTCTTGTTTAGAATGGTTCTGTTTCAACATAGCTACGAGGAAGTCATGTAGTACATATTTATCAGATCCCTATATGTCACTCAGCTGTCCAAAAAAAAAATACTAAAGTGAAAGTTCCACCACCAAAATTAGGAAAAAAAAAGGCATCAAAGTCGACGAAGCATAAAACAAATACAGGCTCTTCCACGAGCCAACCAGACTAATAAATCACAATTCTTTTGTTTGCTTTTTTTTCGGGCGTTCAACCTCTTTCATGATCAAATGGGATTTTTTCATAACTATCGATAAGTCGCTCTTTTCCCTTTCACGGAACCAAATAGGCGGCCTTGCTTTTAACGGTCATTTTAATAATTTGGCTTCATTTGCTTGTTATTGAAAGAACAATAAAATGTACATTGTTTGTTTTTTATCTATTGGGTGCCATTAGCTATACGCATCTCGCGCTATACAGTCATTTTCTAAGGTTGTTCATCTACGGAATGCGAACATAATACGCTGGCGCCTACGATCCGCTTTACTATCACGTCAGCGTCAATCGATTTAATGGACCGGATATATAACGACTGGGAGATGCTATTCGAATTTTGCGAATTCTTGATGTAAACGCTACGTCTCTGTTATGCACTTCATTTCACATTTTGTAGTGAGCCGATATATATCACAAAAGCTCGTGACCTACATGTCGCTCTGACGTTGGCGTAAACGATAATCGGTTCCACACGTGGAAGTCTTAATATTAAGCTAGTGTCATTGGTGTTTCCAGAAAGTGAAGGATATCAGACTTGTTTTCGACTTGCTAATTTTGGAGTTAACGCTTTAGTTCACAATGTTTTTCTTGGATAGCACGAAATCAAAACAAATCCTACACTTTTCTGCTCCAATTTTTGCATTTTGTTGACGTCATACCGACGATTCGTATTTGTTTTCTAAGAAAAGAACATGTCGTGCTGACATCCTCGGCAAGTTCGACGAAACGAATCGCAATTTTTATGGTCATTTGATTTGAACAAGATGTCTTTACGCACCGAAGGTAGTAATCTAATTCTCCACTACACACATCAAGAATAAACAGAGAACGTAAAACACTTACCTGCACAGGTTACGAAGGCTTGCGCGGCTTCGAGATTTTTGCTTATCTCTATTGACATGGAGATTCTTTGTAGGATTTGTTTTCTTTTTTTTTCTCTTGAACTGTTTCTCGGTCTTTAGCGTCGTCTTGAATATGGGCAGAGTTCGAACACTGCAGCGGCATCTCACTATCGAACAATGATAAATACGTTGGAAATTTATCGTTCGAGAACATTCGTTTAACATGTATAACGAAAACACGAAAACTCTGTTAAGATTAAAAAACCTAACTGTTATGTTCAAATATTCCCTTTTCCATCCATTCCGTCGTAAAGAATTTCTCATTCTATGCTTTTTGATCACTGGAAGTTCTGTGGTGATACGAAAGCAAATTTGGTCGCAATCTCAACGTCGTCCTGCATTACCCAATACAGCTTTGCATGAATCTTTACATCGCGATCCAGCTGCGATACAGATGTTCAGAGTACATTCGCATAGGAAGGGATATTGGAAATACGTTTCTCTAGAATCGATTCACCCACGGTTGTAAACAAAACCGTTACAGTATTTGTAGTTACTCCATCATAGACAGACAAGTACTAAAATGAAAACTAATACTCCAGTGAAATATGGTTGACTACTGGTTCTGGTACCAGCTCTTCAGCTGTCCTGAAGAGTTACTATGTCGTATAAATAAATATACCTACTCGTACAGGGCATATTTGGAACTAGGTCAACTAGGTTATCATCTTCTTTCACTTGCAGCTGTTCATGAAGACGTCGTGGTGTCATTATTTTACGAGCCATTTCTTATAAAAATTTCGTAGAGCATGCAAAAGATGTAGGCCAATTTTACCTTAAAATTCGAAATAAAATTTCATAAGGGTGTTGACTTCACATTTCTTTAGAGCACTCAGTGGTTCGAACTGGAAATAAAACCAAGTAGTAAAAATATTGTCTCCTTCCAATAGCCTAGACCTTTAAAAGCAAGTTACATATCTGAAAGTTCATTAAATAAAACAAAATTTTAAAACAAGTACAAGTTAAGAGATGGTACCTATATTGATTCTTGACAATTTTACACTGCTAAAAGAGTTCCTTAGCAGACTAACATGTGTACAGCAGTGAACATTTCAATTGGCTTTAAAAGTTTGGGGGTACTTTTACGCCAGCTTGGTTGGCCAAGTACAATAGCTCCTCTCGGTTCAGTCTCAGCTTTTCTTCAGCCTTTTGAGCGTCTCTGACTACCTTCCGTTCAGCTTCCTCTACCCTCCAAGCATCTTCATTAGCCTTGTTCACCCTGAAACGGTGACCACCCCACATGATACCCAGCAACAGGGCTGAGTAGCGGCCAAACTGTACAAGCAAAGGAAATTTTTATACCACTGTTCTTACAATGTGAGAAAAAAAAACACTGTAATCTTGAACTGTTTGGTACTCTGGAATAAGATATATCACATTGATAGTACCTTATAACACACAAAGTATCCATTTTCTATTGTCCCTAAGCGAAACTCTTTAACCAGAGGTTGTCATTAAAGAGAATTATAAAGGGACACACTTCCTAATTACTCTTAGCTTACATTGTGGTAAGATATTATTAAAATTAATTCCATCTATGCTGAATAAAAACAGGAAGCTTAAATGACTTCAGATAATAGCGTGGTACATATGCCGTAAAAAAACGCACACAGCTCAACAGTAATTTCAAATTCAAAGTAGTATCTACCGACTAGCCGTTACGTATCGAACATAATATAAAGTATAAATCATTAAAAATAAATACAACTTTTATCCTAAGAGATATAAAATAGTGAGCAATTACCCTGATCAGTGGAGAGACTTGAACTGGAGCAAGAGCGGCCATATTTATACGTTATTGGCTGACTGCGAAGCCTTCTTCTCTCTGACTGAGCTGAACGTTGTCACATTTGTTTTTTGTCTTTGCCTCTGGCACAACCAGCGTTGCCATTTGCCGAATATAGGAAATTAAAATCATTTTTTCAAATTATTACCAGTTATTACCACATAAATGAATAAATCACATAATGAAGACGTAAAAATAAATTAAAACCTTAAATGCTGGGGAACCGCTAATTTTAACAGCGATATGATAAGCATGACTCAGACTCATTTGAACAATATTGCCTACAGGATAGTGGTTGAAGAATTGTGTCGAAAAAAAAGGTATTCGTATTTTTTATTTGCCAATTATATTTTTTTCTGAAACCTTAACTCATACATTTGCATGCTATGCAATGGTAATGGGCTTTTTTTGTTGAGTAACAACGGCCGGTGATGGATCCTTGCTTTGCGGACGTGTTTCGAAAGAGCGAGGATTTCTTTCTTTATTTTTTTTCCGTTGTTTCTCCGTCTATTCCCTGATAGGAATCTAAAAGATTTTTCATTTCCTGCCAGTACTCCAATACTGCGTCTGATCGATAATCTGAAAAAGAATGGTGAAATGAGGTTTCACTGACAACCGCCGTGCGATTTGATATACCTGATGTACGTCGCGAATTCGTAAAATAGTCCAGGAACGTTTGGCGATTTCGGTTTGCTTCCTCTGGGGTTGAAAGCGTGAAGTCCCTGTATGCTACAGGCATTCTGTTGGATTTCCATCCAGGTGAAAAGGAATCCAAGTAAAACTTAAAAACCATCCAGCTTTCTCTGTATTTTTCCAACTGCTTCTCTGTAATGTAAATCAAGATTCATTAAAAGTCCAAGCATGAAATGTTTGGATCGGATAAGTAAAACTGATTCTAGTGCAAAAACGTATGTTGTCACGAGAGAGAATTCAAGTGAATAAATTACTTGTGGAGAGCTTTAATCGATTTCGAATTTTCTCGATTTCGTCAGCCAATTCCTGCGATTGATCGATAGCTGCAGTCCTAGAGTTAACGTTCTTTACTGGTTTGCTCTCGGCGGCGGTAATATAAATTGCAGAATGATTATCCAATGTTGCAGCTGTGATGTGGGTAACGGGGACGGTGACCGATGTTTTGGGGGTAGTCTTTTCACTTAGAGTAGTTGTTTTTACTTGAGTGGTTACCGGCTTGTTTGTCGTTTTCTCTTTATAAGACAATAGGTAGTTGTTGAGGGTAGTCCATGCTGCCATTATTTTTGTCACTTGCGTGCCTGAATAAAAATATGAAGGAACGATTAAGGAAGCGGTAGGTTAAACACATGACTGTTGTGCACCTGAACTATTTCGCATTTTATTGAAGTAAGTTTCAAATAAATTCTTCCAAATTTTGGCTTCTTCCGGAGTCGAAAGAGAATATGTTGCATTGATTGTAGATATATCAGTTGCCTTATTTTTTAATGCGTCCAAGTAAAGCTTAAACACCAACCAGATTTCTTTGAGTTTCTTCATTTGTGAGGCTAAAAGGGAGAAGTTTAGTATCTCATCTTTGACTTGAAAAATTGTAATACCTGTTGCTGTGCGAATGTTACTGGTTGAGTTAGTGATTTTAGCAAACACCTCGTCAAATACTTTTCCAGTTTCGAAGCCAGGTCGTGGAGGACTGGCAGTTGTTGTCCGCTTTTGTGATGCCTTAGTAGTTCTTTTCGATCCCGATGTAGTTGACGAGGCAAGCTTTTTAGCCGGAGTTGTTGTACTTCCCGTAGCCAGCATTATCTCTTTTACGGTGATGGTTGTAGGTGAGGGGGCAGTTGTTTCTATAACCGTGTTTGGCTTTAACTCAACCAGTGTTGTTGTTCCTACGGACAGAGACGTGTCGTTTGTTCCAGTTGTTAGATCTGGGACCAAAGAAATCATGTGTGTTGCCGCGTTTGTCGAATGTATTGAAGTTGTCGATTCCATAAGCGGGATTCTTTCTGTGATTAAAGGTTCCGAATGGATGGATGAAGGGCCGCTTTCTGCAGCTGAACTTGCTTGTTCCGGGACATGTACTATGTTGATTGAAACAGGGATTCTTTCTGAAGTTAGTAGCACATTGTTTGTCAATGTAGTTGTTTCCACACTTTGAATATGGTGTTGTGTAGCTGGAATGGCTGTTGTCGCTTCCGGAGTTCTATCGAAAACAGTTGGTTCTTCGTTCGGAGATGGTATTGGTTTTACAGCCGTGATGATTGATATCACAGTCGGTATTGCCGTTTCGGTAGTTAAACTAGGGGACATAACTGAAGTTTTTGATTCGACTGTAATAATCGGTGCACCTGGAGTGATTGGCTCTGCCGTCGGGGTAGCTGGATCAGAGGAAGTAGTTGGGTTTGCAGCTGGAGTTGCTGGCTCTGAGGCCGGAACAGTTGGTTCTGTAGCGTGAATAGATGGTAATGTAGTCGGAGTAGCAACCTCTACAACCGGAGTAGCTGACTCTGCAACCGGGGTATCTGATTCTGCAGGTAGAGTATCTAGCTCTGCAGCATGCGTGGATTTGCCTGCCACAGAAGTGATTGGGTCTGCGGTTGAAGTACCTGTTTCTGCTGCTGGAAGAGTTGGTTTTACATACGAAGTAGCTGCGTCTATGGCCAGAGCAGTTGATCCTTCAGCTAGCGTGGCTGGATGTTCAGCAAAAGTGACAGAGTTTGTAATAGGAACGTATAGTTCTACCTTCGGGGTAGCGACTTCTAGAGCCAGGGTAGTTGGTTCTGCAGCCGGAGTAGCTGGCAATGTAGCCGGAGAAGCTAATTCTGCAGCTGGAGTAGCCGCACTTGCAGACGTGGTAGCTGACTCTGCCGCCGGAGTGGTTGGCTCTGTAGTCGGAATAGCTGGTAATGCAGTTGGAGTAGCATGCTCTACAACCGAGGTAGCATGTTCTACAACCGGAATAGCTAACTCTGCAATCGGAGTGGTTTTTCCTGCAGTGGATTCGGCTGGTTCTGCGCCCAGAGTAGCTACTTCTGAAGCCGGAACAGCTGAATTTGCAGACGAAGCAGCTGATTCTGCAGCCAACATGGTTGACCCTACAACTCCAGTAGTTGAGTCTGCAGTTGAAGTGACATGCTCAACCATCAGGGTAGGTGACTCTGTAGCGGGACTAACTAGTCCTGAGACCAGAACAAATGGCACTGCAGCTGAAGTAGCTGCCTCTATGGAAGGGGTGATTAGCTCTACAGTCGGAGTAGCTGGCTCTGAAGTCACAGTACCTGGTTCTGCAGCCAGAATTGTTGGCCCTACAGTGGTTTCCGCAGGATACGATGAGGCTGGCCATACGGAAGGGATTGCAGGTTTTTCAGACGTACGGGGCACTTCTACCTCCAGAGTTGCAGGATGTGTTGGCTCCTTAGTTACCACCGTTGTTTCGACAGCTGAATTGGTTATTAAGGTGGCGGATGAAGTCACTTCCATTGCCGGAACGATCTCTTGTGCTCTTGACGTAATCGGTTTTGTATCTATACTTGTGGCTTCTCCAGCCGAAGTTGTGTGTTCAGCAACCTTAGTTTCCTGGATCACCGAATGCGTTGGCTCTACAGTCGTCGTTTCTCCAGCCGGAGTCCTTTCCGTTTTCAAGGTGGCCAGTTCTACAACTGAATGTGTCGTAACTTCGACTGGCGATGTTGTTTCCCTAAAGGGAGTAACGGTTTCGGCAACCATATTTGTCGTTTCTACAGGCGTCAGCGTTCGTTCAGCCAGTGAGGTTGTTTCTACAGCCGCAATGATCGTATTTGCAGCCGGAGTTGTTGATCCCATAACTGGTTTTTCGGTTTCTACTGCCGCTATTATTTTCTCCGTAGCCGTTTGTGCTATCAGTACGGTTGTTCCTGCATCCAGGATTGTTGGTTGTATAATGTGATCAGTTGGTTTTTCAGGTGAATGGATTGGCTCCTCAATCGAAGGTTTAGTTTCTTCTTCAACAGTCTCTTCCGCATGCAAATCTATTGGCTCTTCTGCTGGGCTCTTTGCTTCTTCGTCATCGATTTCCTTCAGTGACATCAGATCAATTGCTGATTCGACAGCAGCATGCGGATCTTCTGAAACTGACATATCCGTTTCTGGCTCTACGCTCGCCTCCCCAGCCAAAACCAATGATTCTGCATCCGGAACATGCCATTCGGTATTTGGATTTATTGGTTCCTCTACTACCGAGGGAGACGTATTATCCTTCTCTTCTGCTGCCGTAGTCTCTACAGCTGGAACAGCTGCTTCTTTAATCATCATCGGTTCCGCAGCCGGTGTTTGGTCGGTCAAAATAACGGCCTCTGTAGCCAGATTTAGTGCCGGATCTTTCAGATCTACTAATGCGGCAGAAACAGGGGAATCAACCTAGGAGGAAAAGAAATAGTTTACTCTTTTCTACTTTCAGTTGTTTGTGAAATGTTTCCTTACCTTCGTACTGTTTTCCTGTCTTTTTCCAGATTGCAACTCAGACGATGGATCCCTTAAAAACAAAACAGTAAAAAGTATTTCCCATTGTGTACGTTAATGATACAACGAAAAGTTTGACGAACACATTTTTATTTAAATGTAAGACAAAAATAATTGTGCTTACTGTATATCTGTTTGGGTCGCCTCCACGGATTGGAACTTGCTGACCACTGGGGTTGTTTCTTCCGCCGATGCTAAGGTTATCGCAAAGAGCGACATCAACAGCTGTGGATGGGAAAACAATTACCAACATTTAATTGATTTAAAGTACATACTATATGACAGTTTAGTTTCTTACCAAAAGATTCATCCTTGTCCTGTTGATGGTTGCTATGAAAATAAAAAATCAATCGTCGATCTCGCTGAACGAATACTTTCTTCAAAGACGCTCTAATTGCCAGTGACTGCGAAGTGTTGCGAATTTAGTGATTAAATATTACAAGTCACGTGACCTTTAAAGCCCCCTGGTTTTGAAATCTGCTACACCTTACGTACGAAAAAAATGTTCTCTCGTGCAATACAGAATTACGTGTTCCGTGAACTTATTTTTTTACTTACTATTTATCGCAAATATCAGCGAGGCTCGTATTTGGAAATAAAAATCGAACTAGCTTTAACAGGACACTTTTGTTTGATTTTCGTGACGAATGTCAAAGACACGAAGTCACGATCGATCGGTAATCCTATGCACTCTGAAGGACTGTAACACGCTTGCGTATCCGAAAACCATGTTAGAAGCCTCGATATCAAGTCACGTTATTTACTTTCCGATAGATATGCAACAGCTCGAATAATGAGAATAAAATGTTAAACAACGATATCATTTCGAGCAGAAATCACGTAAGAATTATTGATGAGAGAAACAACAACAGCAGGTCAACAAGGGATTAAAGCCTGTTTTTATGAATAACATAAAATTTTAATAAGTTCGATTTCACTAGAGAAATCGTTCGTTTTCAGATGTCCTGACAGAGATAGTTGTTTCGTATTTATGCGCCAAATACTCTTGTATGGTCCAAACAGAGATGGCAGCAGGAAATTGTTGGATAAGCTTGGGAAAAAAGAAAAAGAAAATTACGTATGCGGTTTATTTACATCTCAATATAAAACCATAGTGAAATGCGTGAATGGATTGAATACGGCTGGCAGTAAAATTAGGTAGTTTACGCAACCGGGGCACCGTTCAAGCGATATATTTTTTTGTAACGATTACAGTCGGTGGTGAAAGAAAGTTCAAAGTACTTTCCACGACAGCACAAAATTCCAGCTGGTCCGCAAAGATTATCTAAGTTTCTTTTTTTTTTTTGCTCGCAAAAAACCGTAACAAAAAAAATATGAATACGTAAAGTGTGGGCTATACAAATGAATGCATTTTCTTCTCGTGCCAGAGAACCAGCGTCCTTCAGATGTTGCATAACCCACCGATTTCCAAATGGAATTTCTGCCAATCTATTCTTTGAAATAACGGCTTCGTTACAGAGACGCTTTCAACATTGATTTAAATCAAACTTGTTTAAGAACATTATTCACTCATAGGGAGGTCATATACGTAAGTGGGGCTCTAACACATTCTCCATTAAACATCAACACTGGCATGTTAGCTACAGTACTCTTCTTCTTGGAAAAATGAAATCTCAAGGTAATAATCGATGAAAAAGGTTCGAAGAAGTTTTGTCGTTTTCTGCCAAGCCCTTCCACGCATCCGTTTGCAAATGAAGTTTTTATCGAGAGAATCGTTTATTCGTGGGAGAGGTTGTTTGAGAGAAAAAGAGAATGTTATTCAAAGAAACGGGCGGATGCATATAATGTGGCAAAAAGGCATAGTGCTATATACGTGGTTTACTGTTAATCCAGATCTTTCTATTCGAATGACGACGTTATGAAACGAGGGGGAACAACAAAAAACCAAAAACAAATAAAAAAAACGATCGTTTTGGCTCGATGGCGCCAGATGAACGCGGGACTTTCTCTTCAACTATCTGGCGGAGTTCATATCTGTTGCTAAAGTTGTTGGTGAAATTTTGTTTTTCTTTTGATTTTCATCAAAAGAGGAAAATATGCCAACTGGGCGATGGTTGTTCGTTATGGTTAGTTGTACCGATATAACGACACGCCAAATTGATTGCAATCCGATCTCATCGGTTGGCTGCATACACACACAATAATGAAAAATCTTATGTAATAAAAACAACCGAAAACATGTGAGAGTGAGGCTAGAGTTGTTCAAATTTTTTTTCGCCGTATAGAAAGAGAGAGAGAAACGAAGACAAACGGATTGCTACTCAAGGCCGTGAGGCCTCCGCATAATCTAGTCGTGACGAAACACGGCCGATTCGTGAATTATTCATAAGGCGTGATCGTCTTCATTCCAAAGGTTTTTTTTGTTCTCGTTGCGTTCTTGTTGTTTTATTTTCTTCATTTCCATTCGAAAATAGTAATTAACTGATTGGCTTTTGTTTCATCACGAACGTCTTACCTTCGTCCATGTTTATCACCAAGAACTTTTTTGAATTCCATAAATGAATCAGTATGTCAAAAAAAAAAAAATGGGTAGAATAGAGAGGGGGAAACAAGCTTATCAAGGTATGTGAAGAGAATCATAAAAAGCAATCTGCGTGTATAAGAGCCGGGATCTTCTGTAACCCGCGGGCAAGGCCGCTCCTACGTGAGTACCAGCCGAGAAATCTACGTGCGGGCTGTTGATGCGAAGGCCATCTTCTCTCGCGCCTCTCACTGTCTCTTCTGCCTTCTCAAAAGAGATGAACACGAAACTAAATAGAGAAAGACTAGAAAACGTGTTTTCATAAACAAGCCGACATGTCGCCCGTGCTGCGTGTGTGTTTGCTTAGCCTTGCCGCGCGGCAACGAATGAGAACGAAAATAACCGTAAAATGTCACTTCTCATTTTAAAGAGCTGTTATAATCGGCTCTTATTTTATGATTGCTGAATCGGACCGAGGATGTTCCATTGGGTGACCGTGGTGGACGTACGTCGACACGCTCAGAGAAAGGATATATACAACTATCACCATAGACTACTCTCTCTCTTTCTTATTGTGTGTGTGTGTCTATGTGAATAGGTTGATACGAGTACTCGACAAGCACGACGGAGGGAAAGTGTTAACAAGTCGAATGTATTATCCAAAGAAAAAAATATCTAAATATGAAACAGGAAAAAGGCAATCTTATTTATACGCATACACGCTTAAATTCGAAATCCTGTGCCTTTGCCATTGTGAGAGTTCTTTTGGGAATGAATCCAAAAGGATTTCGATGTCAACAGACGACAAAACGTAAAAAGACAAACAACCCAAAAAATCCTCCCCAAAAGTTTCTTTTTTTTTTCTTCTTCGTCAAATAGCAGTGTGTGTGGATATAGCGTCGAACGTGGACCTGTTGCTATTGGAGAGTTGGCTGGCCCTTCGCTGAAACGATGCTTTCGCTTTTTTAGAGGTCGGTGCAAGATTTCACGCGGCCGATCTCGGTCACATCGCCACAGCGTCAGGCCGTTAAAGGGCAGTATAGGCACTTTGATGGAGATCATAGACGATATAGGCGTTGGTTTTCTTCGAGACTTTTCTTGTTTATTGGCTAAACATGGGGATACCAACACATCAACTGACGCCCCATTAGTTTCTTGTCTGCCACGATTCGCATGAAAAATAACAGCGATGTCACAATAACACGCCAGGTTGGACCTCGCTCGTTACCCTTTTGGCCAAGCATTGTCTCCGTGTCTTTTGCTCCCTAACGTGTCATTTACCTAAGGTATAATAGATAGCCTTTATTCTTTCAGACTTGGACAGTTCGTGCGTGTATGGCGTCATTCACGTATATTGCGAAACGCACAAAGAGAAAGAGATAATGACAATCATCATTGTATGCAATATTATACATAGGGGAGTCAAGGACGAAGAGAGGAAAAGCACGATGGCCATTCGATTTGAAACGTCCTATTAAAAAATTCCAAGCTAAATCGAATTTCTTTTACTGCTGTGTTATTTGTCCCGACATACAAAATTTTTGACCTGTTGCTGCTTGCCATGAACTAGTAGGACATAGCATCGATCCGTCAATTTCCTCTGACGAGATATTCAAACACCGACATCTTACGATGAGCTAGAGACGAGAAATGAGGTGCGCGTATCTAGTCGGTCTGTTACGTGTGTTAACGGTATAACGCAACTCGGACACAAAACAGGCTGCGACCTGACATACTGACTTACTTTTAGGCACCTTTACCACACGCACGTAACTGATTGGCCGGTCTGTCGGTTCTTTCTCTACTCAACTCCCCCCCCCCTTGTTTTTTTTTTCTTTCATTTTCTCTCTTTCTCTATCCAAAACGAAATGACGATGAAATAATACAAAAAAAAACCCGAAATATTAAATTTCTCGTCCTTTCTCTTGCCTCGTTATTATTATTTTTTAAGGAAACTGCACCCAAGAAAATAGGATCATCAATAAGGGTTTCCCTACCTCCTCCCCTCTTTCTCTGATGATTTTGATTCCGTTTAACGAGTTCTTCGAACGCAACTTGCCTTTCAAAATGACGTCACTGTCGAGACATGTTATGTTTGACGGCACCTCGAAATAAGACGGTTGGAATGTTATACCAGTGCTGTCAATGTACATCATCCGGCTTTGGAAGACAAAAGCGGGACGTTGTTTCGTCATCTAATTCATTTGGGTTTTTTTTTCCCCCTAAATTCCGGCTTTCTTGATGATAGAAAGAAAAATGTTTAGCCGCCATTTTCACAATAAAATGTAGACTCTTCCTTTCTGAACTGTTCCGGCTGTATTCCGTCGAAGGATGGTACGACTCTACCATTACCATAAAAATGTTTGTTTCATTGCCTAAATGGCCTCTAAACCTTCAGAGCCATCAAGTTTTTGTGTTTTTTTTTTCCATTTTTGTGTTAGGCATTGTTTTGTTTTTTTCTGGAAGTTCCAACGACTTCTTCCGTCAACGAGTCCATATTTCTGCTAAATGTTATAAATACGCAAATGACAACGCGCACGCGCCCGCATGCTGCGTTAGACCCTCAGTTCGTGATAGGTGGGTTTCGCCTTTTGTCTTCGGCCGTGTCTAATGTATGGTAACGCGTGTGTACTTCGTGCACATTTTTCCCGTAGATGCTATAAGTGGGGACTCTTTGTCACCTTTGTGTCTTATCTCATCTATATTTCTGACACATGAAAGAGCATTTTTTGTTCACCGTTTTGCAATCAGAATTTCGTGATATTATTCACGTAAGTTGGAAGGGCGATTTAAACGCACCGAAGCGCCGTGTTCTCATTTGATGTTAAAATGCATTTCTCTTTTGGGTGAAATCATTTGGGGACATTTTTTTTAAATGCCTTTTTTTTTTTCCTTGTATGTTCTCCTTTTTGTAGGTTGACGTGGATGATGAGCCGCAATAAAATTTGTTGTGCCATCTGCAGTCTCTTTTTTTACTTAGTGTACTCCTCTTGTAGTCTATTACACTATGTATAACTAAATAACGTACGGGGCACACACATCTTGTTCTGTTGGCGTTAAAACGCCATCGTCTGTGACGCGTCCATCGGCCAGTTGTTGTTGAGGGATGTGGAAGCCAAATCGAAGATATAATTTACCATCTTCGGGACATACTGGCGGGTGGCATTTTGCTTATCAGCCAATGGGAGCCCCGGCGTAGACAGCGAGTCCCGTGCGGTGTGAGGTGCCTAGGAGGAACCCTGAAGATAGGAGACTTTTGGCCGAACTGGAAGGGAAACCAAAAAAGGGGGCTGGGCTGCTTCTTTTGCTTTACCTGCGTCTTCCCAGCAGCACACGCCGGCAGTGAAAGTTGTTGCAGGCTATCTAAAATCCTGCAGTCGCGCAACCAACATACTTCAGTCGTGATCCGCACCGAACGAACGACAGTTCGCTGCTAGGAAACATCCTCAGCTTTATCCAAACGTTTGTTTTGGAAAACAAACCAAACAAAAAGTGTTACAAACATTTAATTTTTTTTTACCATTGGAAGTAGAAAAGAGACATTTAGAAATTGATTGACGTAAAGAAAGAGAAACAAAACTAACACGAGAAAAATTAGTCTGACGATGTTTATCTGCTGATCGAACAGAGTTCCAAGAAAGTGAACACTTTGTATTGAGATTTATCAAAACAAAGAGCTACACGAAACGAAACGTAGCGGTGAATCATCTCAGGTGATAAGGTGAGTCCGATTTCATTCTTTGTGAGGGTTTCGTTATTTTGTCTTGTCATTTGTAGTTACGTGATGAAGTGGTTAAGTCTCTTGCGTGTTGTCTTTATGATGTGTCCATACCAAGTCTTGGGCCATAGAAAGTGGCCTCGGTTCTTCTCTTCCAAAATCTCGGTCGAAACGATGGTAGGAGTATCACTAAAAAAAAAAAAATGAAGGGCTGATGTAAAAGACCAGGAGGGGTGGTGGTAGAGAAGAGGGGGGGGGGGGAGAAATTGAGGACGCCGTTCCCGGACCCCTCACGTTTTTCACGTTCGTTCTGGCGACTTTCTTTCTTTTCTCCGACCTCCTCCCTTTTTATTTTGGAAAAAGAAAATGTTGTTGGCTTCTTTCTCTTTTTCTTTCTTTCTTCCTTTTTAAATGAAACACACATTTCTCCATACTTTTGATGCGGCCAAAGAAGAAGAAGAGTTCCATATCTCCAGGTCGTCCTTTCTCCAGCTGGCGGCATTAGCGCTTTCTCCACTCCACTACAACTTCTTTTTAGATTCCATCTTTTTTTTTCTTTCTTTCTTTTAAGGACACAAACATTTGTTCCGTCCTTTTTCTTATTTCTTTTTTTTTATTATTATTTAAACCGGCCATTCGTTGCTCTCATTCTTTCTCCCGTCAGCTGGTCTCACCTTCTGCTATCAAGAATTTTGTTCGAATTGTACAATACTATTTCATCACCGGAAGCCATCGACTGAAAAAAAAACATCAATCCCCCCCTCGACAAAGAAAATGAAAAAAAAAAATAAATATGTGGTGCTAACCAAATAGAGCGTGAGTCGTTCACCTGGTCGCACCTGGCTTCAGCCAAAGTTTGCATACTTATTTTCGATCACAATCATTCATAGCACCCATTCGGGTAGAGGTCACCTTGATGTCATCTGTTTTAGGGTTTCTTTTTAAATCACTTTGTCCGTCACTCCGATCTCTAGCGTGGACTTAAAAGGATGATAAAAAAAAAAATCGGACGAAAGTCCTCCAACAGTGAACCCAACACGACACGTTGGCACGTTACAAGGTCGTGACTCGTTTGGTTAGTTTCGCGTTTAAAATACAGGATTTCCGGATGTCGTCAGCATCTTGTTGCACCTACGCTTCGGTTAGCAAGTCACCGACGGGTACATACTATCTGTTTGTTTTATCTGCACGCCGACATTAAAACAAAAAAAAAAAACGACTTACCTTTCCCATACTGCAGAAACAAGTTTTGGCGAGAAAGGGATGTGACTCAGCAGAAAGTATTTAAAAATCAGTCCGTTTGCCTTTTTTCTTTAATCCTAGAATGTTTCTATATTGTAGTTTTGTGGGTCGTCTTCTTAATAATAGTAGATAACTGGGGAGATAAGTGAAAGACTCCGTGACAGGCATATGTCGGCCCGTTCACTCAACAAGTTCACCTTGAACCTTCCGGTAGTGTTTCTTGTGAGAGATTTAGAAAGAGATGCTTCCATGTTGTGCCAATTTTTACACAGATGCTAAAAAAAAATCATGTCCAAATAAGGCAGAAACAAACATGTGTCCAATGAAATAATGTGATTCTTTTTTTTGAAACGAATTCCTTTCACCTGTCAACAGGTTGAAGAATGGCGCCGCTGAACGCGAAGCGCTACTGCTTTCCATTAGCCCGGATTTTGCTGTTGATTTGCCTGTGCTGCGCCAGCCATGCCATCCACTTCGACACCGTCTTTACTGACAAAGTCATTATCGACGGACAGCAACAAGTAGTGCGGGCAAAGAGAGACACCCTGGTCAAGCACAAGACGCAACATCTGAAACCGGCCATCGAGATTGAGCCCATCAACGAAAAGGTCAGAGTGGCCATGCCTCACTTCAACGTCCAGGAATTGACGACGTACGCCAATCAAGCGGCCGCCGCCATCGCCACCCGTTTCGATGAATTCGAGCCAACTCTTTTGGCCAGCAACGGTAAGCTGTTGGCTCGTTTCCCGGGGAACATCCTCGACACTCTATGACACGTGAAAGTCGCACAAGGGAAAGCTCCCTCGTGTCTGAATCGGCCATCGTAATACTTTTGTAGAAACGATGGGTCTGCAGTTTCTTTTTAATTTCTAATTAAATACCGGTATTAACTATTGGCCATAGTCATTGTTTTGTTTTCCTTTCAATTCGTTGGCTGTCCAGTTCGATATCCCTAGTTGTCCCACTAACTACACGACAGTTTTCTCTTTTCGTATTCAAACGTTTCGAAATTCGCGCGACCTCTTTTCTGTTTCTGAATTTTAAATAATATTCAAGAATGCCTTTTCATAAATATTTCACAAAAAAACGGAAGTTTCGCCTTCAAGGCTTCGTACCAATTAAAAGAACATTAGGCTAATTTTGGTTTGACAACAGACTTGGAAACGATGCTAACGTTGATTATTTCCGCATTTCGTTTGCAGATAGTCGGCTACAAACATCAAGTGCCGCCTGGTTCATGGCGGCCTCTCACAAGACCAAGGTTGTGGCTAAAAACATCTCGCGAATCGCCCTGATGGCCGAAGAGACGACCAAATACATTGCTCAAGGGTAATGATGTCATGTTTCCATGGGAAAAACTGCGATTTGTCAAAACCATTCGTTCTCTAACTTTGAATTCTTTTGATGGGACCTTCAGATTAAAACTGACCAAGGAGCAAATCACCTTCGCCCTGCCGACCATGGACGTCCGCAACACGGTCCTGGCCGACCAGTGCCCACTCGAAGTCGATTTCCCGTGCCAGCCGCGCAAGTACAGAGCCTACAACGGCTATTGCAACAACGTGCAGAATCCTCGGTGGGGCAACGCCAACACCCGCTACCTGCGGTTCCTCCCGCCCGATTACAGCGACGGTAAGAAGACACAGTGACATGTTCATGATTCTTCTATCGCCCACAAGCTGTGGCTCTGTCGACACACCGAGACAGAGATAATTCATTATTATTATTTTTGATGATGGATGAGTCGAGTATTATTTTTGCGTGTCCTCAATGAGCCCAGGTGTCAGCATTCCCCGCCAGGCGACGGACGGAACATTCCTGCCCAGCGCCAGAGACATTTCCCTGGCCGTTCACAAGGATGTCGACAATCCGCACCTTCATCTGACGGCCATGGCGGCCATTTGGGGACAACTGGTGCACAACGATATCTCCCACACGCCGCAAATGGCCGGTGAGTTTTCTTTTTCCCTATCTGGTGAACCACGCTGTATTCGTATACCCCACCCTCTCTTCTCCCCCCCCCATGATCTCTTCGTTCTTATTAATGTATATTTCGCTGCGTCACGAATGTTCTTCCTTCGTGTTGGGGAGAAACTTTCTCTTCAGAGGATTGGCCTCCATTAACTTGCGTTTGTCTGACCCTCTATTTTATTAACACACACATTCTGTGTGCTCTTCAGGTTTTCTGGGTCAGCGCCTCAGGTGTTGCGGAGTGAATTTGCATGAATTCCACCCCGAATGCTACCCGATCCGGCTGCCGGACACGGATCCCGTCAACGGGCTGAACAACATCAAATGCCAAGAATACGTCAGATCGGGAACGGCCCCGAGAGTCGGCTGCACGCTCGGCCCCCGAGAGCAAATCAACCAGGTCACGAGTTTCATGGACGGCTCCACCATCTACGGCAGCTCCGTCGAAGAGGCCAACGACTTGAGGCTCTTCCGCTCCGGCTTAATGAAGACTCAACCCGGCCCTGCCGGCACCAGCAAAGGCCTACTTCCGCCCGACGACAACGTCATCGACTGCAACACCAAACATAAGGATCTCAAGTGAGTCACGAGAAAGTGTTTTTTCCTTCCAGACAGGAGAGAGTAATAGCCAATGGAATTTCCGTCACCCTTCAATGGAAGTTCCAGTAAGAATAGAAGTGTGAGAAAAAGAGGGGGATATAAACATTTGATGTCGGGATTGAATGAAAGCCTTTTAACGTTGAACACTTTCACCAGCACTTTTGAACGGAACAAAAAAAACGACTCTTAACTCTCTCGTTCAAACGTATTGAGCTTTCTCGATAATAACATTCTTTTATGTTATAGGTGCTTCAAAGCGGGAGACGTTCGAGTTAACGAGCATACAGAGCTAACAGCCCTTCACGTAATTCTGATACGTGAACACAACCGTCTAGCCGAGGAATTGGGCGCCATAAACCCCCACTGGTCCGACGAGACGCTCTTCCAGGAGGCGCGCCGGATCGTTGGTGCCGAGATGCAGCACATTACCTACTCGGAATTCCTGCCCGTCATTCTAGGCCAGACGATCATGGAGAAGTACGGATTGGAGCCGGAATTGAGCGGTTATTTCACCGGATACGACATCAACATCAATCCGGGTGTGGCCAATTCCGTGGCGGCTTCCGCGCTCCGCTTCGTCGCTTCCCTCCTACCCAAAAAGATGGGATTGTATCGCAACGGAAGGAAAATCTCCGAACAGAAAATGGGATCCTCCTTCTACGCTCCTTTTGAATTGTACGAAGCCAACGGGCTGGATGAAATCATCGAAGGCCTCGCCCGCACTTTGTCCCAATCCGAAGATCCGTCCATCAATGACGTCATGACCAATCACATGTTCCAGGACAAACCCGGCAGTAAGTTGAATGAATTTTTGATTTCTGATTTGCATCTTATTTTTAACTAATGTTTTGAATTTCAGCCGCTGGGCTGGATTTGGCGGCTCAAATCATCCAGCACGGCCGTGATCACGGCATTCCGGGTTACATCAAATGGCGCGAATTCTGCGGTCTTCCGGCCGTCCAGAATTTCGACCAACTTAGCGACGTGATGAATGGCGCCACGATCGCTACCTTGAAGAGCATTTATCGTCACGTCAACGATATCGACTTGTTCACCGGCGGATTGGCCGAAACTCCCAACGCTGGTGCGGTTGTTGGACGCACTCTTGGCTGTCTCATCGGCCGTCAGTTTCACTATCTACGACGTGGAGATCGTTACTGGTACGAAAACGAACTTCCACCCTCGTCTTTCACTAAAGGTAATTTCCTTTTAATTGGTTCACTTTGACATCAGTCCTAATTAAATGTAACGCTTACAGATCAACTTCACGCCATTAGAAAAGTGTCATTGGCTCGTCTCATCTGCGACAACAGCGATTCCATCAACCAAATTCAACCTCGAGTCTTCTTGATCGACGATCCCTTCTTGTAATTTTTCAATAGACGTTTCAATTTTGCATTGGGTTATTATCCGAACGTTTGAATTTGTAGGAACGCTGACATGTCTTGCCACGACGGAGTCATCCCCAAGATGGACCTTAGCGCATGGAAAACTGCTTCGCCGCATTTCGTCATCCCGGAAACATTGCTGGAAGAGTCTGTAGTGCGGGCAAAACGAGAGGCCGAGGATTACCTTACCTTGGAAGAGACCCTACAGTTGACAGCTGGTAAGTGTTACCTTGAAACGTGTGTGAAAGCTCTCTTTAGACGCCATTGCTTTGTCAAACCAAAAAAACAAAATAATGACGAGACGCAAACGAACCGAACGATGAGACTTGTGTGTGAATGACTACTACAGCTGCTGCTGCTGCTTCTTCTCCTTCGACTCGGCCCAAGAGACAGATCTCATACTACAACCCCATAACGAACTTGAGTGCCTGGACGCGAACGGCCATGCATTCAGCTAATGACAAGATGGCCAACTTCTTAACTTTGCACTCGCTGGTAACACCGGCACCGATCCACCGCCGCCGAAATTCCCCTCAAACGATCCTAACAACCATTCACCCATCCCTGAGAGCTTGGCTGGCCCCGCTCATTTACCCTAGACTCCGTACTGGCCATCACGAAGACCACGGTTTCCAGGAGCGTCAAAGTTTTGAGCAGCAGCCTCGCTTTCACGGAGCCAACGCTCAGGCCCTCAATCAATACAATCTTGACCAGCACCTGCTGAACCTGCTGTTGGCCAGCTATGGCGAAGGCGAAGTTGAAACGGACTCGTATGGACCACGAAAGCGAGAAGCGGTTGACGTACTTCAGGACTCGGCCCGAGTGGCCCATCACGTGGCCGGCTTGTTGGCCGATTACGAGAGTCAACGTAAGTTCCCTCCCGATCCCACCTCAGCCTGACGCTCGGGACGCACTTGCCACCTCTCCGAAATTCCAAAACAAAATCTCCATCCTTATACCCCACACAACAAAAAACGCTTTGACGCTTGTTTTCGCCAGTTCTTTCATTTCTCACCCAACGTACGAGCGATTGTTTTTTTTAATTTTATTTAAAGACAGCATTGTAACACCTTGTATCGGGACAAAAAAGACAGAAAACAACAATAACAATTGGGAAGGTATACTCTCTAATTTTTGGTTTCTACACCTCGCTCACCAAAAGGATGAAGGACATTTTGCATGGAAAACAAAAACGCTAGGAACGCGTGGTGTCTTGCTGGGCGTGTTTTCATAATGTTTTCGACATTTTCAGATTTAATTTATGTAAACGATTGTTCAAGGTACATTTACTAGGCCGATCGGCTGGCCTCACTCTTTGAAATGCACGAAGAGCACGAAATGCCTGTGCATGATCAAATAATGAAATCTTGTTATGCTATCATATTTAAATGTTTTGATCACTTTTTCTAAGCAGGTAAAGGAGCTGATCCTAAATCTCCTGTTGGTACGGCTTTTAGCTTCAGCAGACCCAAACGTCAAGCGAGTGCTATCGCCAACATTTCACGCGTTCTCCAGTTTGCTTCCAAACGATTTGTTAACAGCTTCCTCAACCTGTAAGTCTATTATTTCAATTCGTGTTTTTTTTTTAAAGAAGATTTCAAATGTCCCCGTTCGACGTAACAGCGTCAATCAAAAGGACGTGGAATCGCAACCGCAGCCGTCTACCCTCCAGGATTTGATGAAAGTGTTGCCGAACATCGACGTCAGTGAAGTCGTCGATATCCCCAAAGTGTTCCAGTGCGACGAACAGACCTTGCCTTGCGATCACACCAGCAAATACCGCACGATGACTGGCTGGTGTAACAACCTCAACTTCCCCGAGCTGGGCAAATCTCTCAGGGCTTTCGTTCGCCTCCTACCACCAAAATACGAGGACGGTACGTGGTAGTGAATCTATCTCATTATCCGTTAGTTTTATACCATTCATTTGGGTTGTGTTAGGGCTATCCACGATGCGTGCTACCGCCGTTTCGGGCCGTCCGTTACCTAGTGCCCGCATGGTTTCGGCTAATATTCACAACGACGTTAGCGCCCCGCACACCCGCTATTCGCTCATGGTCATGCAATACGCCCAATTGCTGGATCACGATCTGACTTTCACGCCCGTCAATCGCGGCTTTGGTGGTTCGATTATCGATTGCAACAGTTGCGACTCGGCCAAAACCGTTCATCCGGAATGCGCGCCCATCTCTATACCTCCCAATGATCCTTGGTTCCCTCACATCGAACGCTCTACCGGCCGTCCCAAATGCATTCCCTTCACTAGATCTTTACCCGGTCAACTGACTCTCGGTACTTGACTTTTTTTTAGTAGATAATAATTCAGACTTATAATGCGTATTTATTTATCTAGGACATCGTGAACAGTTGAATCAAGTGACGGCATTCGTTGATGGATCAAGTACCTATGGCAGTGATGTTTGCGAGATGCGCAAACTGCGTGCGTTCGTGGGCGGCCGATTGAATTCCACCCGTCATCCAATCCGCGGCAAGGATCTCTTACCTTTAACTGGAGAGCATCTTGAATGCAAATCACCATCTGGCGTATGCTTCACTGGAGGTAATTTATCGCTATCTGTTATTCGTTTTTTCTTCAATTTATTACATTTGTGCATCTACAGGAGACACTCGTGCAAGCGAACAGCCTGGATTGACTTCCATTCACACAATCTTCATGAGAGAACACAATCGTATTGTTACTGAGCTCGCCAAAATCAATCCTCATTGGAACGACGAACAGTTGTTCCAGAACGGCCGACGCATTATGAGCGCAGAATTCCAGCACGTATCGTACAACGAATTCCTTCCGCGCGTGCTCGGATGGAATGCCATCCAGCTTTACGAACTTAAAGTCCTTACCGAGGGCTATTACAATGGTATGATTTTTAAAAAATACAGTTTCTGAAAAAAAAATTTATTGAGAAATGATTCGGATAAAAGGCTACGATGCGACATGCAACCCCACCATTTTTACCGAGTTTTCCAGCGCGGCCTTCCGTTTCGGCCACTCGTTGCTCAAAGAACAATTCAAACGTATGGGAGCCAATTTCGTCGATCGTAAATTGAATGTGAAATTGCGTGACGTATTCATGAATCCAGGTAATTTATTTTGATTCACTGAATCCATCAAGTTCCCCATCGTTAAAGTCGACTTACTTGTTTAGATATCATCTACCAAGTCGGTATGATCGACGATCTGTTGCGCGGATTGTTGGGCACTTCCATGGAAACCATGGATCAATTTATTACCCAAGAAGTGACCAACCACTTGTTCGAAGAGAGGGCCAAGCCTTTCTCTGGACTCGATTTGGCAGCTCTGAACATCCAGCGAGCTCGCGATCACGGCATCCGACCTTACAACGATTATCGCGCTCTTTGTAACTTGAAACGAGCCAGGACGTGGGAAGATTTGTCGCGTGAAATCACGCCGGAAATCATTACCCGTTTGAGGCAGACTTACGAACACGTCGACGACATTGACCTCTTCCCCGGCGGATTGGCCGAGACATCCTTGCACGGTGGCCTTGTCGGTCCAACTTTCGCCTGTATTATTGCTATGCAATTCCGACAGCTGCGGAAATGCGATCGTTTCTGGTAAGCCTTAATTATTTTGAACTTAAGTAACGCCTCATACTCATTTGTGTTTTCTTGGTCAGGTATGAAAACGGTGATCCATTGATCCGATTCACAGAAGCTCAATTAGCTGAGGTCCGTAAAGCAACGGTGTCCAAATTGATATGTGATAACTCTGATGGAATTGACACCACCCAACGATCAGCTTTCGATCAGAGCGAACCATTCTTGTAAGTTGCTATAATTCATTTTTATGAGGAACTTTTTAAACGAACTGATGAATTTTACAAATAGGAATCCCCGTGTGCCTTGTCGGTCTTTGCCGTCGATCGATTTGGAATTATGGAAGGAACGAGTTTCGTGTACCGTAGGATCAACCAACATTGAAGTCGGAAAGGCGGATCGAATTTCCCCTTGCGTCATGTGTACTTGCACAAGAGAAGGAGTAAGTTTTAGGTTATTATTTGAATCACTGATGAGCTGGAAATTTAACAGTTTGCTTTTGATTAACAGCCCATTTGCCAGTCATTGAAGGTAGTCAACTGTTTCCAATTGGCTCAGACTTTTAGCCCGGCCGCGATTTTGAACGATCACGTATGTAAAGTGCAATGCGCATTTGCTTTCCGAGCCTTCCCGCAAGTCGCTGCGGCGCAAGATCCCAATCAGCTCGGTTTCAGTTAAATCTTCTGTACGCTGACGGAAAACTGAGGGGGGAGAAAAAAATATGACAACAACATCAACGCAAAAAGAAGAGAACCCCCTCTACACTTGTTTTGGATTTATGATAAGAAATTTGTATAATCATCGGTGCTACGATTTCGAAATGTCTTTTTTTCGGTCAGTAATGTAATAATTGGGAAATCTTGAATACGCTGGACGTCTGTATAAACAGTTTTTGCCAACTTTTATTTGAATCATATCAATGACTGACTTTCTTTCATCACCTCGACTTGGGTGTCTGTAAATTAGGCGCAGTCGCAAGTCAGGATTTGATGCTTTCTACATTTGGACTCGCTGCTGATGCAAATCTAAGCGGATACGCAAGGCGATCCTCTTATCTAAATATATACTTAATGCTTGGCCACTTTGCTGGCCGTGGCATTGCATCTTGTGGTATGATGAGTGATGACCTGCTAATTATGTAAGAAACAAATATAAAATGTAAATTGAATGTCGTACTTAACGAATAATTCTAACGAAAACTATCGCGTCAGTAAACCTAGTGGTGAATTAGAAAAAGAAAGAGATCAAAGTATAAAGGTTTGATGAATAAATAAGCGTCTAGACGAAGATAGCACAAACTGTAACACGCCCTTTTACCTGTACAGAATTGTAAATGAAAACTTGACGCGTTGTATACTCTGTTATCTAGGGTAGTACCGTTCACTACATCATAAAGATCGATCCCGCTAACTCGTGTAGAGAATTAGTAGATCGTGTGTCGTTAGTTTTCCCACTTTCAACGGGGCAGGAAGTTAATCAGCGTGCAATGACCGAATTCATTACCCACATTTCTATTTCTGCATGTAACGTATTATAGATAGATATAAATGCACGTAACCCACCGAGCTACTTTGCGGCGCGCTGTTCAAACCACACCTTGAATATTTCAAATATGCTTAACGTCATTTACTTCGGAGAAAAGTTGTGGCATATTCACGTTTCGTCTTAAAAGGATTCGGCCAGCATTCAAATACTAAGAAAGGGGACCAGTTATTTTAATTACTATTCATTTGTCAACGACACGAGTTTACCCATTCGTTTGTGACCAGTTTGGAGTGGAACCCAAAAAATGACCGGAACTGCAAACATTCGTAGTCGAGGACGGAATTTTAAACAAGTAGATTCGTTACACGAACAAAGCCGCACAAAGGTGTGTTTGTTGCGCAGTCTGTTCAGCCGCAGGCCATTTTTTCTCCCGAAAGTCTCTCCGATTTGGGCGTCGTGAATGCTCGTCGAAACCAAGATGAGTAGAAGGAGAAAATTTTGGGAAAGAGCCAGCTCGTACACGTAGAAAAGCATAGCTCTGAAAAAATAGAAAACGCCTCCATAAAACAAGTCCCTTCTCTCCGTTGCCGCCCATTATGTTGGGCGGCGTGCCTACCTGTTGAACGCAGCACGCGCAACGTTACGATCCTACCATCCCAGTGTGTTCGTGACGAGTGTTGGTGCGAGTGACGGTGCTAAGCTTCTGTCATCAAATTTCATCCAATTCGACACTCGGATTGTAATTTTTGAAGTACTCATTGTATGTTTGTTAGTTCACGCCGAGTGAGAAACGAATATGGAGTCGGAAAACGGAATGAGGAAGCATCAGCCGGCAACAATCACGGTGTACCCACAGCATCAGCAAGTGATTACCACCGTCACAGTACATCCGAATGATCAACCACCAGTTTCAACTGAACCGGGTGTTACGTACGTTCAACTCAATCCAGGGCATTTCACTACCCTCGGTGGCATTTTAAAACTGATCCAAATCGTAAGTGGTTTCTACTTATTTACCTACTATTTACGAGGTAAATGGCGTGCGTAAACGACATGTTGTTTTCTTCAATGAATTTGCGCGATGAGAAAATGAAGTAATAAAGGGGGAGGGTCGTTATTCTTGTAATTAACTACGCTGTCCCATTCTGCAAAAGATTTCACCATCCCAACGGCCACGGTCGAAACCTCCGATTGGATGCTATCTATGTAAGGCAATGCTGTTCTAGAAATTGTTGTTCGCATGACTGTTGATAAAGGAATCCAGCGAAAACGGGTTGGCTGATGTTAACAATAACACAGACGGAAAACTCTGTATCCCGAACCTCACATCCTCAATTTCTTTGCGTATACTTTCGCCAGAAGGAGGTTCTTTCATCTCCATGTTTGGGCTTGTCGAACGTGTATTGACCCACTGACGAGGCGTTCTTGCCTTGTGCGGTATCAAACTTTCACTCGATTGGTTCGTGAGACCAAGGAAGGCAAGAAAAAGCAGCGGGCATTTCAAATAAGCAAAAAGGAGGCAACCGATTTAATTCTTATTTGGGTTTCACGCCCAAAATCGATTCAACGACCACCGCTGTCGTCATCCTCATCTCGTGACCCCTGATACGAGGTTTAACGATCGAGCAGTCGTTGTCAGAGAGCAAAATGTCTTATCTGTAGAAAAACATGGAACTTCTTATATACTGTTCTCCACCGGGAAATCAGCAAGGGGGCATAGTGATGTCGGTTAAGCGTGACTTTGACCTTTTTGACTGTTAATAGCTGATCTTGTATTTCTCTTTTTTAAACGAAAACAAAACGGCAGCTCTTTGCCGTTATTTGCATGTCATGCGCCTCACCAGCCTGGAAACCTGGAACTTCTTGGTAAAAAACTGATCCCTTATTTTTTTTATAAGCTTATCGGGATGTTGTGTAACATTTACTTGTATTCAGGTTTCTCTTTGTGGTCGTTATCTGTTTCATCTTGACACTGTTTTGGATTTTTGCTCATCTGTTGTCACTTGTCAACAGCCTCAAAATTGGCGCATCTTGGCTATCCATCGTACGGGCATTTGTTGATAATGTAATATTTTCACGGTCTTCTAGTGTTGACGTTTTTCTGTTTCGTACAAACAGGAATATGGATACAACATAGTAGCATCTTTGCTCTACTTCACAGCTTTCATCGTCCAGCTGGCCGTCTGGGCTCCGGCTTCCAGCTATTTCACCAATTCAAACGTCGCTGCTGGGGTAATGTACCATACGCTTCATGAATAAATAATTCGAAATGTTTAAATCGTTGTTGCCTTTTAGGTCTTCGCCCTGTTCAACTTTGTCGTTTACGCTTGCGCCACTTTCCTCCTTCACAAGGAAGTGAAAAATCAACCGAAATAACTGTGACATCATTTGCCCCCTCTCATGTTGTTGCCACACATACACACACATCACTCACGCAATTGTTCGATTAATGGTTATTTGTTTAAATATTATAACTATATTAGGCGTCATTGTCTCTTACAAATAAATGCTTCGTTTTTTTTCTTTTGAAAAATAAACTATTAAATGTTTGACTACTTCACGTTGTTGTTACAGACTTGATCAAATAGAACGTAGCATCTACTGCTAATAATAAAAGCGCACGTCATGTGACTCGTGGGTCGAGTATTTAATTTGCTGCAAAGATACAGCGTATTGTTATCTCAATGTCAAATACGTAGTATGGTGCAGGACTTGTATGTGTATCCTACGCGTGTCGTCGAGCAAAGGCAGCCGGATGTCGAGAAGATGACTCATGCTGAGAAGAGTGATAAGGTCGTTACACCGATTCGTTGTGGCTTCTCGAGAAAACAACGGCCACAATAAAATGAAAAATGAATAATCAAATGATAAGCGTCATACAGCGCATGCGCTTGCCGTCTCCAGGCTGGCGGCAGTAAAAGATGGAATAATGGGAAAGCTGGAGAGAGTGGGTCGCATGGATGAAAAAGGAGGTTTAACATAGAGGAGATGGAATGGATTGAGGGGTGGAATAGCTGGGCATAAAACGAGTCAAACTTTCCTCCCAGTCACCTCCTTCAGTTTCGTTCATCCATTCGCCAAGCCCCTGCCTGTTCGTGTTGCCGATAGTCTGTGACCTACTTGGCGGCTTGGTGGTCGAAGAGACGCGCTCGCGCTCCCGCCACACACACGACAAACGCAGCTGCACACACGCACTCGTCCCCAAACAAGCTGTTGGCGAATTGAATCGGGCGTATTCACAGAAGTCTTACCTTTTGGATATTCATTAAACGGTAACACACTGTCTCATTGAGTTTGCTTACACATTAATTCCTAAATTCAATTGATCAACAACTGACTGTTGAGCTATGGTACGTTGTGCTGGAAGAGCGTGGATGTGTTAATTCAACATATGACAAAGGAAGTGTTTCGGAATGCCAGGAATGACGAGGTCACTTGGCCCGCTCTCAAACGGACGTGACAAATGTTCAAATTCGTCCCAATCGATGGTTTATAGTGTGGGCTTGCCTTATTTGGCATGCAGAAAAGTTTCTTCTAAATGTTTCCATGTTTGCTTGTTGGGTTTTGCTGTTGGACTCTGTTGATGAGTGATGGGCCGCTCCCATCTGAAACATTGCCGCTTTGGGCGGAAAGCCAAGTTAGACACGATGAAATTTTCGTTTTGTTTTGACTGTTTACTCCACGTCAGATGCAAGAACTGCGATAGACATTTTTATGCACCGAAACGAAAATAAAAAGAAGGTGTGGCCCTCGATGTGGGTGCGGCCCGGAAGTTTTATCTGTTCTAAATGAACTTGAATCAAGTTTTAATCGTGATGTTGATTGATTATGTATTCAAAGTTGTGTTCAAGCGTTATTTCCTATTTTGTTCTTTTCCAATAACAGGGGATATTAAAACACCATGTCGCACAATGTGACAGTCACCCGTACGACGACCACCGTGACCACCACCTCGGCTATCCTGCTCAACACGGGCTATTTAAAGACGACGTCTGGAATCCTCAAAGTCTTGCAACTGGTGGGTTATGTCCGCTAAGCGTAGACACCATAGATTCGTTTTTTTTTTCAGTTCAGTTCCATGACCTTTTTGTTTTTGCCTTTGCCCCAATGTGCTTGTGTTGATGCTCGAAATAGCTTGCCTGCGCCAAATACGCTATTCATGTATACAACACAGATATAGCTCAAAGCCAAAAAATGTGGAAAAGAATGGTCATTCAGCAAGAACGAGAACTATTCGAGAATCAATTGTAAAGTGATGTGATTCATGATTAATTTTTCTTAAAATATTCACAGATTTTGGGGTGCGTCATTGTTGGATTAGTCGGCCACTATTTCGTCCGAAGTAGCCCATTGTTTTTTACGGTGAGATTCAACCAAGTTTGTACGAATAATTCAATTTAGTGAAGACTCACGATCGTGATTCATTTTCAATAGGCTGAACTATTTCTGCTATTGATCGCTACAACATGTTTGATCACGACGACTTGTCTTCTGGCCAGCTGCCTCCTCTCCATTTCGACGGCCACCATTATTGCCAAAACCATGTTTGTAAGTTAATCTTTAAGCATTGTTCTTTCTCCCGTTGCGGACCAGACGATATTGTAGATGGGGTAAATTGGGGTCACTAGTTCACGTTTCTAAAGATGCGTGACGAATAAGACGCGACCGAAAGTTCACATTTCATTACATATCAAATGAATGGCCGTTTCTCAGGAACTAGTGTACCACGGGATCGTCTTCTGTCTATACCTGGCGTCGTCCGTCTACATGCTCGTTCAAGCGTCGCCCTATCAGAATTATCGAGATTCGAAAATTAGCGCCATGATTGCGGCCGGGGTGAGTCTTTATTCGCCATTACTGATTGTTGCGTCTCTTTTCTTTTGTTTTTCTCGCGGGTCCTGGTCCTCCTCTCTCCTCCTCTTCATAACCCACTCAACTTCCCCTTACATCACCATTCCTCCTGGCTGCTGGATGTTCCTTCGGGGCTGGATGCGCTTTATCTAGGTCAGCATGCTTCTCATTCCCGAAAGTGTCCTCTACCTCTGTGCCACTATAAACTACTTGGTGACCATAGTGTCTCGTAATGCCGGTTACTCTGTGGCGGAGTACGGCTACAACAATAAGATGTTCGCCGCGGTGAGTTAACACTATTAGCAGAATGAAATACTGACCACTTCCAAGCCCGACGCCTCATCTACACCATTCCCTAACCATCTGTTCCCTTTTGGCGATGCAACCATCAGATTGACTGAAAAACGTTATCTAGCTTCTCAAGTGAATTACTATTTATTTTGCAGGCATTGGGTGCCATCAACACGGGCTTGTACTTCGTGAGTGCCCTCTTGGCTTTCCGCATTTACAGACGTTCATAAACAACGCCCAAAGGAAACCACCGCGAGCTTGGAAAAGTGAATATTAAAAATCTCAAACTTCTCTTTATACGTGTTCTAATTTATTGGAGTCGTGACATCACCGATGGTTGCTTTCTAGTTATTCATCCTGAACTCGTTGCTTAGAAAGGCTTGTCATTGATTCGTGCTACCATTTCGTCATTTTCAGGTGTTAAACAAATTGCGTGGTCTTATTAACTTGAGAAGTTGCTATACAAAGGCAGTGTTCAACAGCAAAGAGCTTGCGGTATTTTGTTCTTCTTATTTCACCTCAAACTACGAGAATGGTAAACGGTATTTAGAGGGTTTTAAGTTTAGCGGACGAGATAGCAGGATTTTAGTTTAGAATTTCTATATAGTGTGGGATCTTTTTGGGCGAAAGGTGCTCTGGACGTCCATCTCCTGGTGCCCACTTACGTTTTGCAACACGTAAGTTCTGTTTAACTTGTTCTGTAGTCATTGTAGCCTAGGCATTAAAAAAATGAAATTATATTTTGACGGGTTGAAAGCGGTGAAACCAGGGCTTGGAACTGGGTCTTGGAACTGGTTCTTGAAACTGGTTTCTTTTTTTTTTTGTCATGCCCCGGCTCATTTTTTTTATCTATGGGTAAAACGGGATGGTCTGCAATGTGCACGAACCGCACCGAAAATCAAAATGACCCGGCATATGAATTGGCTATTGATTTTGAACCAAGTCTAATAAATGCCATCTAAGGTTTAGAATGATGATTATATAATATTTATTTCATTATCTATTATTATTCATTTATTATATTATATTTCATATATTATGGGGTAGACCGAGACTATTAATCATTCTGTACTTGAACAACAGTCGAATTGGGGGAGGAGAGGATAGCTTTTTGCGTTGTAGTGCATTAGATCTCCGCATGGTGCAGATCAATCGGAGGGAGCAGCCCGAGTAAGCTCTTAAAACTCTCGCTTGCAAAGGTGGACGGGAGGCGTGGCTTTCTTGTAAGGGTTTTAACATGGAGTAGTTAGACCATCCATTCTATGACTCTGACGGCGGTCTTGGAACATATGATTGTTCTCTTCCCTGGTGGTGCGACACGTGGAAGCTTCTTTCGTTACGATGTAAGTAAATTCATGGCTTGCGTCAGTTCACTAGCTCTTGTAGGCAATACCATCACTATCTTCTCGGTATCGTGATTTAGATAATACGCCCAAAAACTCAATTGCAATTTATGACATTCCTTCCTGTATCAGCGGAATATCTGCATGACATTTTCCCGTTATTTCGTTGTCGATACCAGAATTGCATCAGCTAAAATATTGTGTTAAATACCACCGTTGCTCGTTACTCATATTGTTTTCTTCCTTTCCTTGTAAAATTACCGATCCTTTTCGGTTTTGACAGCTTACAATTTTACCTGGTAGGTACACTAAAATCACAAAGACGTGACAGCTGTTTCTGTTTTTGTTAAAGATCATTATATTTCTAGAACTTTAAACCCTAGGATACCAATATCTAATACGTTAAATTGCTTTTATTAGTTGTCTCACAAATTGCTGCAATATGGACACCTCACTGTCTGCTACCAAGATCCGCCAGATGTATATGGATTTCTTTATTCAAAAGAAGGATCATATTTATGTCCACTCATCCTCAACTATTCCTAAGGATGACCCAACACTGCTGTTTGCCAATGCTGGCATGAACCAGGTATGTATCCAAACCAGTCATTAGCATAATTTAAATTTTAACAGTGTTATTTTTGGGTCATAGTTCAAACCACTTTTCCTTGGAACTGTTGACCCCAACAGTGATATGGCAAAATGGATTCGTGTTGTAAACACCCAAAAGTGCATTCGTGCTGGTGGCAAGCATAATGATTTGGATGATGTTGGAAAAGATGTATACCATCACACATTCTTTGAAATGTTGGGAAATTGGTCATTTGGAGACTACTTCAAGGTTTATTGCTGGTACCTAAATATCATAATCACATAGATTGACTTAATTTTTCTTCCAATAAATAACAGAAAGAAGTATGTACATGGGCTTGGGAGCTACTAACTGATGTGTTCCAACTACCAAAAGACAGGCTTTATGTAACATATTTTGGTGGCAATGAAGCCACTGGTCTTCAGCCAGATGAAGAATGTAGACAAATTTGGTTGTCTCTTGGGTAATACTTCAGTTCACCATTTCACTTTATAAACAATTAGACCTTTAAAAAACACATTTTTTTACAGGCTTCCGGCGGAGCGAATTTTACCAGGATCGATGAAAGACAATTTCTGGGAAATGGGCGATGTTGGTCCCTGTGGCCCTTGCTCTGAGATCCATTTTGACAGGATTGGTGGAAGAGATGCCGCACACCTCGTAAACATGGATGACCCGGACGTACTGGAGATCTGGAATCTCGTGTTCATGACTTTCAATCGAGAAACTGATGGATCTCTTAGACCATTGCCAAGGAAGCACATTGATTGTGGAATGGGTTTTGAACGACTTGTTTCTGTTATTCAAGACAAACGCTCAAACTATGATACAGACATCTTTCAGCCAATCTTTGAAGCAATCCAAAAGGTATGTAACTAGCTTTGGTACGATTTAAGGAAAGGTAATAGATCTCAGAATTTGTATGTATGATCTGCACAGGGTACAAACGCTCCACCGTATCAAGGAAAAGTTGGATCAGAAGATGTGAATGGGGTTGACATGGCGTATCGTGTGTTAGCTGATCATGCCCGCACATTGACGATTGCCCTGTCCGACGGGGGACGCCCAGACAACGTTGGTAGAGGGTAAATATTCCGAACTTAAGTTGTAGTGCTTGCCTTGTCACATTTATCATTACGTACCACACAAATGTATATATATGTATATATTTTAGGTATGTCCTTCGCCGGGTGCTTCGTCGTGGAGTTCGTTATGCCACTGAAAAACTGAATGCCAAACCAGGATTTTTTGCAAGTTTGGTGCCCACGGTCTGCCAAGTTCTCGGTTTAACTTTTCCTGAGGTATGTCTTTAATCCACTTGGTTCTTCGGCCTTCTTTAGAAATGATGGATAACCTTTTTAGTTGTGATTGACTGTGATGCATCAACTTCGTCACTACCACTGATCTTAAGACAATTATTGTCGAGGCAAAGGCGTCTTATGCAAAGAAACAAACGTAAATTTTTCTTCTTTCCGTGTTTTTTTAATTTTTTTTTCAGGTCAACCGTGACCCTCAGCTTGTGATAGACATCATCAACGACGAGGAGACGCAATTTTTGAAGACACTGACGCGAGGCCGAGATTTACTAGAGCGCACAATTTCCAAACTCAATGGCCAAACCACTCTGCCGGGTACTAACTAGGGGTTGATATAGGCAGTTCATGTTTTATTTCTTTTTTCATATTCTTGCCTTCTAGGTGATGTCGCATGGCGACTGTACGATACCTATGGTTTCCCTGTCGATTTGACCCAACTCATGAGTGAGGAGAAGGGTCTGACTATTGATATGGTGGCTTACGAAGAAGCAAAGAAACAGGCGCAGGTATTTAATACATAATTTACCGTTTATTCTTCAAATTAAATGCCGTTTGTCTTGCAGCTACTGTCTCAAGGAAAGGGGTCAGGTGTTGACGACACCATCGCATTTGACGTCCACGCCATCACCGAACTGCAAAATAAAGGAGTTCCGCCTACAGATGATTCGTTTAAGTACAATTATAAAGCGGTTTCTGATTCGGTCGATAGCCCATATGGTAATTCGTTCTAATGATTAAGGAGCGAGTCTGTTTTAATTGTATTATTGGACAGAGTTTGACATTTGCACCAGCAAGGTGATCGCAATCCGCTACCAGAAGGCTTTCCATCAAGAGGTGTCGAGTGGAGTAGAGTGTGGAATTCTTTTGGATAAAACATCTTTTTACGCAGAGTCTGGTGGCCAAGCGTATGATGAGGGTTTCATAACCAAAGTCGACGATGAGGTGCGTGAGCTGCCAAACACCTAGCTTATGGCAACCGATAATCTTGTAATCTAATTAGGCAACTGAATTCACTGTCAAGAATGTGCAAGTTCGTGGAGGTTATGTTATTCATTTGGGCAATGTGGAAGGTACATTGCGAGTCGGTGATGAGGTCAAGCTTAGTATTGATCAATCTAGGAGGAGATTGATCATGAGCAATCATACAGGAACTCACGTTCTTAATTATGCCCTCAGACAAGTTGTTGGAATGGAAGCTGATCAACGAGGATCACTCGTGGCGCCTGACAGAATGCGGTTTGATTTTACCAACAAGGTATTAACAGATGCTTTATTTTATGCTGACAAAATATTAATATTTCATTCCTGTTAAACCTAGGCTGCCATGACCCCAGAGCAAGTTAAGCAGACCGAGCGTATTGCAAACGAAATGATCAGTAAGAACGAGGAGGTCTACGCAAAGGAATCTGCTTTAGTTGTTGCCAAAGCTGTTCAAGGACTTCGCGCAGTTTTCGAAGAAACCTACCCCGACCCAGTACGCGTTGTTTCAATTGGAATACCTGTTGAACAACTTGAAGCAGATCCATCAAATCCGGCTGGTAATTCCACATCCATTGAGTTTTGCGGTGGAACGTAAGTTCTCAACTGTGGATGTTGGTTACCAAACCGTCTGCTGACAACTTCTTTTAAATTCAGACACGTGAAGCGGTCCGGACATATTGGCGATTTCATTATCTCTTCAGAGGAGGCTATTGCTAAAGGAATCCGTCGTATTGTGGCCATTACTGGTCCAGAAGCGTCCAAAGTAATGGAGCTAAGAAGAATTTGTGCTGTTATAATAATTATTAGCATATATTGTTCCATAGGCATTGAAGAAAGCCGAACTTCTCCAAAAGGAAGTCGACGTTTTGTCGGGAAAAGTCGATGCCTTCGTCAACCAAAAAGACAAATCCCTGACAGTAAAGGAGCTTTCTCGCATCATTGTAGATCTATCTGACGATGTATCTCAAGCCAACATCGCATACTGGAAGAAGGACGATCTCCGTAACGTGTTGAAGAGTTTGAAAAAGCGTGCCGATGATGTTGAACGTGCAATTAAAGCTGCTGTCGTGAACGACGTTGCTGAGGCTGCCAAGAAATTGATCGGAGAACGCAGCAATACCCCTTTCATTGTACACGAATTCAACGCCTTCTCCAATAGCAAGGTACACTAATTTTCCCACAATCGATATATCTTATACATCACGACGTTCTTTCATAGGCTCTTGATGGTGCGTTGAAGCAAGTGAAATCTCTATCGCCGGAAACTGCTGCCATGTTTTTCAGCGTAGACGCCGAAGCAAACAAAGTTGTAGTGCTGGCCGCTGCTCCCAAGGTATTGATGACAGTGTATAATCTTCTTGAGTCAAATGTGTCATATTGATGATTTAGGGTGCGAACGATCGTGGTCTCAAAGCTAATGAATGGGTTGCCGATGTCAGTGGCCTTCTTGACGGGAAAGGTGGTGGTAGTGCTGGATCCGCCCAAGCAACTGGAAACAACCCTGCCGGTCTGGCTGAAGCTATGAAGAAAGCCACAATGTTTGCCCAATCGAAACTCGGAATCGTGGCTGAAATTGCGGCGTCTACAGCCAAACTCGGGTTGGTTGATTTTTAATTAATTAAACATGCTTATATAAAGCATGACCCTTTTACCAAATACATCCAGACCCAGTTTGTATTTTCGAAACGTTAAGTGTTCTGTCGTTTTCGTCTTGGATTATTCCCTAGCAAACTGCTATCAGTTAATCTGCTTGCGACTATGATGGCATTGCTATGTTGCTCATTGTTGTTTTATGGTAAGTGAATCGGTAGTTGCCCTGCAAAGGAGGTGACAGGCGTTAGCCCTTTGTAACCTAGTTTTCCCTACCTCTGCATTTGGCTTGCATGTGAAAAATCAGTTTTGGAACGTGAACATTATGGAACGAGGTATGACAAGAAAAATTGTTTCTTCTAATAGGGCAGAACCTGTTGATGGACCAACATTATTCTCCACTTCTGGGAGTGTTCGTACGAACATTGCATTAATTGCTGCTCAGTATGCCAACACGAAGTTGAACGTGCTAACGGACTTGCCATCATCAACATTCATCTCAAACAAAGTAAGTTTCGTCCTTTGCCTAGTGGATTCCCAATCAGATGATAATATTTATTCAACAGTTTCCTGCATTGTCTGTTGGAGATGTCCAAATATCGGGACTCGCTCCTATTGCCCTTTATTTGGCTCCCAATTCTTTGAAAGGAAACGGTGCGTTGGAGGAGGCTCAAATTCTTCAATGGATCAATCTAGCCGAACATGAACTGCTACCCGCTGTGTTAGTTTTGCTCGATGCCTCTCCCAACGCTAAGCCGGTGCAAAACCGCGCTCGTCAAGAGATCCAACTTTATCTAGAAATTCTGAACAGTATTTTGCTAACTCGCACATATCTCGTCGGCGAAACTGTAACTCTCGCCGATATAGCTGTCGTCTGCACCCTTGCTCCGGTTTTCCAGCGTGTAATGGAAGGTCTTGGTAGTTCGAAGTCGGCCAACGTTTTGCGATGGTTCAACACAATTACACCGCAACCGAATGTCAAACATGTCATCGGCGATGCCAAGTGATGGGCTGGACCCCCTAAACGCAGCTTGTCACTCAGGTCTGTCGTTGACCTTTAACCAACTGTGCCCTTTTTTTCACGTTGTTGGTTTCTTTTAGAGACGAAAGTGGTGTGTTATCTTATTGGCGAAAAAGCATTATCATTAAATCGTTGAGTCGTTCCTTCAGTGCTGATTAAGAGTGTAGTTTTTGTTTACCTTTGGTGCGAGGGTTATCGAAGTTGGAGATTAAATAAAAAGAACGAATTATAGCAATGGTTCTTTTCAATGTTGTAATATTTTTACTTCATGGAGGTATCAAGGCAGCGGTGGTTTCATTTTCGCGTTGTTTTTCTACGTGATCATATAGGCGAATCTGATCGCAGAGAGCACGAAAGAAACTCACCAGACATAGGATCGAGCTGATGACTCCGAATGCCTGTAATGTAAATAATAACTATAGGAGATGATTAACTGCTTCCAGTCATTCCGATGGTTGAATCACAAAACAGAACGTTTGGCATGCTTTTGGTTTGGGAATGGGGACGATGCGGTGTCGGCTTTGAAGTATTCAATATTTTGTTCTGCTCATTCAGTTAACTCATATTTGCCGAATAATTTATTTTTGAAATTGTCCGCCTCGATGCAGTATCCAACATTACGTATATGCTAATAGCTAAGTGGTAAATAGGATTAAACATGTATAGGACACTTTCGGGAGTGACAAGCATGCTGTTTTAGATAAAAGGACATCCAACCCCGGAGGAACATCCGGCAGCCAGAAGGAATAGTAATGGGCGGAGAATTGATGGGTCATGAGGAGGAGGACAAGAACCCAAAAGGATTACTCAAAAAAGGGAGAAAAGAAAGACGCAACAGTCAGTAGTGACTGAAAGAAAGACTTACCCCAGCCGAAATCAGGGCCTTTATCTCCGGATCTCCGTAATTTTGATGGGAATATGTTTGCACGAGCATGTATATAGATGACGGCAGGTAAAGACAGAACGTAATCAAATTGTAGGTGAATTCCTGGAAAAAAAAACATTCGTTTGATATATAATGAAATATAATCTTCCCGACGCGTCTAATTCGTCATACACCTCCCGACACGTAATCCCGTGATGTTGATATATCTACATTAGCGTCTATTCAACAGTACTGTACAAGAAAGACAATGAAGGAATATTTACTCACAAAAATTGTCTTGGAAATAACTGTGGTCGCTGAAATAGAGAGGAGGCAAGTGATCAGGAGGCAAAAATTCATCATCAAAGATACTGTAGCTATTAATAGCAAAAGTAGTTTGGCCTGTTGAACATACATCACAATTGTGAATCTTTACTGAGTTTCTGAACAAACTTGGCTGAAACTTACTGTAAAAAACAATGGAGTACATGGATAAAAAAAGGATGCAACCAATCCAATGACAAGGAATCCCACAATCTGAAAATGTTTTAAGAAAAACAAACTGGTAATAACATAATTTTACAAGTGATTCTCAAATGATTCTTGTTCTTGCTGAATGGCCATTCATTTTCCAGGTTTTTTTTGAGCTATGTGCAGTATTTGTAGTTTCAAATTAATAACATGTCTGGTGAAAAGAAGCTATATCAAACATCACCACAACAATTTTAGCGAAAAACAAACAAAAAGGTCATTGAAGCAAACTGGAAAGGAAATCTATGGTATCTACACTTAGATGATACAACCCACCACTTGCAGGGCTTTGAGGATTCCATCAACCGTTTTTATATAGCCTGGGTAGAATAGGATACTCGAGGTATTGTTCACAGAGGTATCATTTGACATGTCGTTATGTTTCTTTAGTACAGAGGAAAAAAAAATACAAAACTATGTTTGACAACCAAATGAAAAGTGGTAGTAGCTTTGTATGCGACTGGTGCGTCTGCACCAGCTTCCCGGGTTGCCTAGCAATGCCTTACGCACGGATTTTCATGTTTTGTTTTTGAGTTGTTCGTTATTATTTTCTTTTGTTTGTTTGTTTTTATTTTTTATTTTTTATTTTTTTTTTTGACCAAATGAAAAGGCTACTGCCAACAAGTTGGCGATTCCATGCGTCGTCTGCTTGCTTGAACACAAGTGCCTGTGGGAAGCTAAATTTTTTCGTAGGATTTCATGTCAAGTTGATGGTTTGTTTTTCAATAGACTAAAACAAGATTTCACTAAGATCAACCGCATATACTGCTTGTGTATTGAAGCATGGAGCTTCTAACATTTTCGAGTGTGAACAGCCAGTCGCATCGCGAGTTACATAAGTGTTTATCTTCTGTGAACGGCGGAAAACAAATCAAACATTGGGCAAAAAAACAATAAAAAAATGGCCTGCACAGTAACTTATCATGGATAATGCTACAGAAATTCTGCAGCTTGTGCAGAATTTGTTTGACCATTTGCAGATGGGTACAATTTCAAAGTGGAAAAACAATTGTGAGAAAAAATTACATCAGTCTATGAAGTGGGATTACCAGAATGGTCTGCTCATACTCAAGTTTGCACCGGTGGGGATAAGATCGCAAGGATACTGCCCAGTCAACGGTGGATACTGGAAATTCCGATCGCCTTTCTTCATCAATAATTCGGCATTATGGTAGGCGTCATATTGACATTTACAGTTTGTTTGTTTCGTTTACGCCTACAGTATAAATTTTTTATCGTCGAAATTTAAAAGTTCAGGTGCAGTCTTGCGTCATACGTAGATTAGATCATGTTGCTTGGGCGATAACCAATTGATAAAACGTCCATTTGATAAAAAGAAACAATGGGGTTTAAATAACGAAGGTTTGGGTTCAGTAGATGAAAGATCTACGTCCTTTCATACCAGTAAACAACAGTTTAAAAAATGAAGTCTACAATCTGTGTAATCCTTGCTGTTCATGGTAACTCTCATATTATTCTATTTGTGTTTCCAAATTTGAAGATACGATGTATTCACTTTAACAATAAAATATGTCTACTGCAGGCATCATGGCATTCGTCACCGCGGAATCAGTTGTAAAGGTAAGATTTTCTAAAACCAATTTAAATTAAAGGTCTTGCTTGTTAGTACACGCGGCAACATGTATGGTCTTTCTTGTTAATGTTTATAAGGCGGACGCAAGAGACATTGATTTGGGAGAATCCACTTATCAATGTCCGGACGGGCTTTTTGTGGCTCCGCACGAAACGCGATGTGAGTTGTACTACCTCTGTTCTGCTGGCGGTGTCCCAACTCACTTGTACCAATGCAGGGACGACTTATTGTTCGATCTCACTTATTACGGTACAGTTATCACATTTAAACGTTACGTAATCAACGACTCTTATGTCATGTCTCACAACATTTAGGATGCAATTTCAAGGAATTAACGGATTGTGGTGACCGTCTCTCGCCATTTACCTGCCCATCTCCCGATGGTTTTTTTCCCATCAAAGAAGGAGCATGCAGTTCCCAATACTACGTTTGCCTCAACGGCGTCGCTGAATTAGAAGTATGAAAATGTGAACAACAGCCTGCATGAAAGAACCTGAACCATGTACCTTCTCGTGCGTTTTTTTTTTTTAATGTAGACGTGTCCGACTGGAATCTTTGACGCGTCCTCATCGTCCTGTGTAGCAACATCCTGCGCAAGTAAGTTACCAATGAAAAGATATCCGATAGTGCTCTAGCAAAACAAATATTTTATTGCATGGCTTTTACAGCGACCACGACCCATGCAGTACCCACGGCACCAGGCTCGTTTGAGTGTCCAGCGCCAAATGGAAATTTTGCCAGTCCGTATTCTTGCTCGCAGTACTATGTGTGTGTCGACGGAACAGCTTTCCTTTACGTATGGATTGCTTTTATTATTGTATTTTTAATAATGAATAATTAATATTAATTGCTTTTTTTTTTCTAGGAATGCCCTGCCGGACTTTACTATAATCCTGCCCTTAACATCTGCGACTGGCCCGCCAACGTTAACTGCAACCTGTGAATTTGGGCGGAAAAGAGGATTCCAGACGTAAAGAAGCCACTAAGCCAGAAATTTTATTCTCGTTTCATTTAGAAAAGAAAATTTTTCATTATCTTTTTACTTACTAGGTTATGCTAATCATATCAATACAAACGTAATATAATGTCTAACAAATAACACATTAGTTACGTTGAAAGCATTACTGGATTTTAGTTTTCATTTCTTCTTGAATTCTCCGGATGGATCTTATTAATTTGTTTATTTGGAACTTTTATTTGTTTTCCCTGGTACTGGTATATAGTATCTGGTTCAAATTTCAATAAATATTTCCCTCCTAAAACAGGAAATGAAGTTGATGGCAACCCTGTGTGTCTAGAAAAAAAAAAAGAAATTTTAATGCAAAATATTTACCTACCGATTCGATTTGGACAATGTGCTTTCCAGCAGCCTAATGTGGCTTTAAGAACCATTGGGAGTCTGACCACACGTAGTTTCTCTCTCTCTTGACGTGGCCCGTGGCAATTTCGTAGTATCCTTCATTTAAAAAATAACCTGACCTTTGGTAGAACTCTTTTGCTGGTTTGATTGTTCATTCTTTTTAATCATTTACTTTCATTTTAATTTCAACATTTATCGGTAAGACCATTAAAAAAACTATATTTTTGGTTATTGAATTATTGACTACAAATGGAACCTTATTCAGCTGAGTGAAGTAAAAAAAATGAGTAAAGGCCTCAAGGAAGAAGTTAAAATAGTGGTGAATTCCTTGCTTATACCACATTCCAGAGGCCTTACACTGGACCAATTTCTAAAGGAGTATCACGATGTAGAAGCAAAACCATTTCCACACAGGTTAGAAAAAAAAACACACTTATTTTCTAATGCCATAATTATATTATTTTTCTACAGACAACTTGGATTTAACACTCCAGCAGATTTCTTGCGTTCTGTCCCTAAAGTTGTAAAGTGCACAACTTTAAGAAGTGGCCATATTCTTCTTCAAGGTAACATCATGATGTTCCATTAATCATTTGGTAATCAAACTAACATGGATTGGCTTTACAGCTGTTGCAAATGAGAATGTTTCCCACATACAGGAGCTAGTTAAGGGCCAAAAAAGTAATCAGACTGCCAGTCTCAAAAACCTCAATCGGCTGCTTCAACAAAACAATCGCTATTACCCACCTTTTGTTAGGCAGTGCCCTCCTCCACCTATTCAAATCAGTCAAAATACTATTGGAAGTGAATTCTCTGCATGTGCAAGGCCACCACCTTTCAGTGTGCCAAATCAGATGACCAGCAGGCCTCAGGCTTCACAGGTAAAAAAAAAAAAAAATTCATATATTATATAGAAGTTGTTTTAATATTTCATCTTTCTCATCAGCATGTTGGCCAGACCTTTAGTTCTACTGAAGCAATCATTCCATCGTCTCACACATGTTCGAATGTGGAATATGAACGTCAGTTGGTCTCCGAGTTTGAAAAACTTCTTCTGGCCTATCCGAATGGAGTTAACACGGCACACATATTTGCCCTGTATTCGAGCAGATACAAGAAAGAAGTAGACCTTCACCAAATTCAGCCTAATTTGAGCTCCATCAATTTCTTTAAGCGGCATGAACATGTATTTCGAATTTGGAAATGTTCAGAAAATGTCATGGTAGCCCTGGTAGGGCCATACCGTGTAGATACAAGCCAGTTGCCAAATGCAAATCAGCCACCTCTAGAAGAAAGGGGCAGCCTGACGGGTGCAATACCAAAGGGCCAATTTTCGAAGAATACGGAACATCCAAATTCGCAACCTCCTACACATGCAGTATATTCAATGTTCCAATCGCCGCCGAAAGCTGCACCTCCAATGTTTCAATCTCCAACCAAAGCAGTGCCCTTTCAGTTTAAAACTCCCCTAAAGGCCACGGGCTTTTCAGCTGAAGACGTTAATCGTACAGCAAATAGTAATGCCTTTCAACCCAAGCTGTCTGCTACAGATATTCGCTTGCGTAACCCTGACGCCGGGGCATACCAAACAGTGACAACCGAATGGAATTCAGCAAAGCATTCGCCTGTAGCTCATTTGACTCCATCGAATATGATCCCTGGCAGTTGCCATGCACCTGCCGTCGCTGATGAAGCTCTACCAGTCACATTTGGTATTTCTACCCATGATACTTAATGTTTGAAATTTGATTATGTAGTGCTTCTCACATGTTTCTGCAGGTGTGCGTCGACCGAAAATTAATAACGTCTATGAACCGGATACAGAAATTACAAAACAGGCATTTCCATCGAACCTGGCCAGTTTCGACTATTTTTTTCTCATTGTTGCAGAAGTCTATTCTCCTGGCGAATTCTATTGGTTTCTGAGCGAAAATAGAAAACCTATAGAAGATCTGACGGATGATATGACGTGAAATATTGAAATATTATCTAATGAAACTTAAATCTGTAATTTAATTTTCTATATTTAATATTCGTGTAGGTTGTTTTACGGTGCTACTTCTGATTATTTCATATTTCGTGGAGAAATGTACATCGGTCAACTAGTTGCTGCCATGTACACGGACAATCTGTGGTATCGAGCCCGTATTGTTGGATGCCACGAAGATATGTTCCAGGTTTTCTATGTAGATTATGGCAGCAAAAACTTAGTAAAGATCGAACGGTTACGCCACCTCCATTTGCGTTTCACGAAGTTACCACTGCAGGTACATTTCTACATTATATTTTTCGTGTATTCCCTGCTAGAATTTTGTCCTGACTCCTTTAGGCGTTTCGTGGTCGAATTTTCGGCATTCGACCCTTGCCCACTGAGAAAAAATGGTCGTTTGAATCAGGCAAATGGTTTTTGGATCTTATCAAAGGTAATCCCTTTAATTTCTGAAGGTGTGACGGAGTGATCATGCATATTATTTGTATTACTAGGTTGTAAAATTATCGCCGCTGCCAAAATGATTGAAGAAACCTTGGCTGTACCCCAATATGGCATTGATACAGTCTATTCATTAACCTTAGTCGACACGACAAAAGAGAACGACGTTCACGTTAGCGACTATTTGATCGAAAATGGCTTTGCTGTTGCCTGTGAGGAAGAACAGAGAGCATTGGCTGCTGCCACTCCTGCTGTTGAATGTTTGGATCTTACTCCTGCGCGTTCGCCAAGTCCAACTGGTACATTTCTTTCGTCTGCCACAACTTCGCTTGTACACCAGTTAGAGAACACATGCCTCTCATCTCGAGCAACGTCGCCACCTGTAAGTCCAGGACAGTTTAACTTTTCCTATCCTTCCATAGATGACATTATCGTACATGAGAAAACTCTTGTGAAGACATGCACAGATCAAATCGAAAATCTTGCACTGGCGGAACAATCTCCGTATACCACATCTCTGTCTGCAGAACCAGAAAGGCAAACCTTTTTCTTTTATCTTGCGTGGTAATTTTCAATGTTTTTTTTTTCATTTAATTCATCTATCTGCTTGCAGGTCCGAACAATGTTATGTCAGTCAGCTAGGTAAACGATTATACATGAATAAGTTTGAAGAGGTTATAGCGTACAAATTCATATTGATTTTTACCTCTATCAGTTTTGAAAGACGGACGAATACTGTACATAGTTGAAGATGATGGCGCGCTGTATCTTCCAAAGCCCGATATGTTGAAGTTGATACCCAATCTTGATCGGCAAATAGCAGCTCTCAAAGTGAGAGTCGACGTCAAAGTTGTCAATTTCCAGACGCAACCGCACATATTTAGCGATTGCGCAAAGTAAGATTACGTTCTAATGACATCCCATTAATTGAAAGTAGGCTTGCTGAAATAATAAAATTTATATATATTTTTTGCTTTATTCGATTTCGTTCACAGTGCTGGCGCACCTTGGATTATGAATGAGGAGGGCAATATGGTACCCCAACTCATTCTTTACTCATTACAACATGTTTCTCTCTTATTGTTTATATGTTCGGTAAAGGATAAGATGGTTTCTTCTGCCATAGAGGTAATTTTCTTTCTTTTTAAAAAATTATGTTCAAAACACTTTTATTATCTGACTAGTCTCTTAACGTTTTTTGCAGTCCAAACGAAAGGAATACAGCAATAAATGTGCATCATAGTCATCACGTTTTCAACAACAAAAATACTTGAAGCTTTTAGGCGTGAAAATCGAAATGTTTTTATCGCGAAGTGCTCAATCCAGGAAATGTCTGTTTTATTAATATAACTGTCGAGTTACGAATATTACGTAATAATACAGACTGTAAATTTTTGTTTTGAATTCCGTTATCTATCTATTCTAGCGGAATAAACTTCTGTGCCTTTAATGCCAAGTCAAAATTGAAATTCAAAAATGATCACTGCCATCTAGCGAAAATTTATTTTACTGCTCCGTGGGAGAGTCTCGTCTTCGCGACTTCGTTCTGCTGTCAAAGCAAGCTGACAACTTTGCCATAGTTTCTTTGAAAACGCCATTCTTGAGCCGATTCGCCAAATAACAAAGCGAATACAAGTCACTTCGTCACTCTGGTCATCGTCTGCGAAAACACCACACCTACAAAAATGTCTGAAGAATTGCCACCTGGTTGGGAGAAACGAGTAAGCCGATCGTCAGGTAATATGCAACCCCAGAAAACTATTATCTCTAGTAGAGCTTGTATGATGTTTGGGTTTAACTTCGTATTTTTATTCATTAGGAACAACTTACTATTTAAACATTTACACAAAGGAGAGTCAATGGGATACCCCAACAAAACCAGCAGAGCCAGCTTCTTCCAATGGGCCAGAGAAGGTTTGCATTATAAATCTGTTGCTTCTGTTAAAGCTTTAAGTCATCAGCTCATGTTAAATTTGCTTTAGGTTCAATGCAGTCATCTTCTTGTCAAACACAGGGATTCTCGTAGACCGTCTTCATGGCGGCAAGATAACATAACTATTAGCAAGGAAGAGGCAATGGATTTGTTACTGGGATACCAAGAGCAGATCATTGCTGGTGAAGCTTCATTTGCTGAATTAGCATCAAAATACTCTGATTGCAGTTCTGCAAAGAAAGGGGGTGATCTTGGGAGCTTCGGCAGAGGAGCAATGCAAAAACCATTTGAAGATGCTGCTTTTAGCTTGAAAGTTGGAGGAATGAGTGAACCTGTGTGGACTGACTCAGGAGTTCATATTATTCTTCGTACTGCTTAGATTTAAAATTCTTTTCATTGTTCTTTTACTAGACCCTCTTGGATGTTTTCATCAATTGCATACGCCTATAAACAAAATTACTGCAAGACTGTTTGCTTCAATTGGCACACTTTTTTAGAGAAGTATTAGTTTATATTTAGATTATCTAAAAACTTTTTGTATTTACTTGGCATTGGGTAACATACTGCATGTTTCATGTTCGGTTACTTGAAGTTTAAAAACTTGCCAATCGATAAGATTATGTACACAAATCGATATAACGTCACGTAGGAGTGAGGGAAACAAGTACCACACAATGAGAATATTAAAATTAGCGGGTTCAAATTACAGCTTGGCGATGATCGACAGGGCACGGTAGTTTTCTTGCGCCTTCAGAATACAGAAGGAATGGATGGTTCTCTTTTTCTTTCCCGTATATATTGAAAATGGGGCCTAAAATATCAGGATAGTCTATGGTTCTAGACAAGTAGTGCGGACGACGACTTCGGTAACTTGATATGGATCGGAATTGGAAGCCGGACGGCGATCTTCCAAGTAACCTTTGCGTTCTTCAGCCACTCCACGAGGCACACGAATACTGCAACCGCGATTAGCCACACCTATAGCGTTTCAATTTGAAATAATGTAAGCACAGACTTTCTCAAAAGGACGCGTAATTGCTCGTACCAGCAGAGAAATCGTGAATAGACGAAGTTTCACAACGACCGGTCAGACGTCGTTCGTTGTCCTTGCCTTCATGGGGATCGTAAGCCTTGATGTGTTTCACGTGGCAACGAGACAGTTTCTCGATGGCTTTCTCGATTTCACTATTGATGCAAAATTTAATAATTCAGTGAATCATGTTTCATTATCATCTAGTTGTTTCAGACTTACGCAATGCCGTTTTCTTCTCGCATTGCTTTAGTGGAGAAATTGCAATGGGCTCCCGCCCCATTCCATTCGCCCTTCATCGGCTTAGGATCCAACGAAACATTGACGCCAAAATCTTCGGCAACGCGATGCAAAATGTAGCGGGCCATCCACAAATCGTCACCCATGGTAATACCTTCACAAGGACCAACCTGGAATTCCCACTGTGCAAAAAACAAAGTGATAACGATAAGTAAAATGACCTTTGAAATAATTCATGTTATCTTTTATATCAATATTTTCAAGGATTCAAAACATTATTATTACCTGAGCGGGCATGACTTCGGCATTAGTGCCGGAGATATTGACCCCAGCGTAAATGGCAGCACGATAATGGGCTTCGACAATATCTCGGCCGAAAACCTTGTTGGCTCCAACACCACAATAATAAGGTCCCTGCGGCCCTGGGAAGCCGTTTTTTGGCCAGCCGAAGGGATGGAGATCGGAATCGAGTAGGGTGTACTCTTGTTCAATACCGAACCAGGGCTCGAATTCAGCAGCCAATTTCATGGCCTCCAAACAGGAATTGCGATGGTTCGATTCCGTCGGTTTCTTGTTGTATTTGTAAGTGTCGCAGAGGACCAATCGGTTGTTGCCCAAGCTAAACGGATCGCGGTAGATGGCCACTGGATACAGGTAGACATCCGAATTGCTGCCTTCAGCCTGGTAGGTAGAGCTACCGTCGTAGTTCCAAATCGGCAATTCTGCAGGGACAAAGAAACAAAGTGCGATTGTTACATAAGACACGGAAATTTAAATAGGTTCCATAAATGGCCGAAAGCGAACAGGTTTTAAACAAAAGATGCAAAATTGTTTCCAGTCGTAACCGGACTGAACCACCTCAGTCCACTTTGCAATCATCAAGGCCATTAGAAACTACGAAAACATCTACAAAAACAGAACGTGCCAAATTTACATAAATGGCGAAGGCGTATCCGGAATAAGTAAACGAGAAACAGCACCGTTTAAGGTACCAAAACGCAATAGAAATACTAGTTTTTTTTTATTAATTACCAGAAGGACTCTTGGGGAGGAAATCGATGGTTCTCGTCTTTGCACGGACGTATTCTCCAGTTCCGTCGATCCAGATGTATGTGGCCATGACTTTGTCATCTGGCTGCGGGAGTCTCATATAGCGATCCAGCACCGCTTTGTTGGTAGCTGACGCATTCGACATTAGACCAGCCATTGTTCCTCTTGTCTGGGTTCCGCGATCTTACACCAATAATTTTCAATTGTGAGGGTTTTAAAACACCAACGTTCTGCTCTAAATCATAAAAAGAAATAAGTATAAAATTAACATTTGATAACAATTAATGGAGTTCTGCCGCTGTCTTAAATGGTTAAAAACAGTAATTCTAGCGTTGGGTCAACGGGTAAACAAGGGCGATTGTTGCATCATTTCGTTCGTTTCCTTGCCAAACTTACTCATCTTCTCTGGTACAGCAACAAAGAGATGAAAGAAAAGAGTTGGGGGCAGAAAGGCAAAACATTTTGAGTAGGGATTAAGGCTATGGAGAGGGAGTGGGTGGTTGGCTTCACGAGCTGGGCTGGATTCGTTCGGAAAACCGCACCGAACTGGATAGACGTAACCACCGTGAACCAGTCGGAACTGGATTTAGCACACAAAGGAGATGGATTCGCACTGCAGAGCAGGGAAAGTCCTTCACGAGAAATGCGCACGCGCAGCAGAGAATACCCCTACACACAGGACCTACACTGACACAAAACGGGAGACTCCTCATGGCAACAGCCCAAGACCGTCGCGGGATTTCCGTACGCTATGAACTCGCTCCTCGTCATACTCGGTATCTTAGTAATTTTAAGAAATTACCAATAAATTTGCGAAATGTCATAGGACAAAAGTGGCAGATAAATATTGTGTTAAAAAGGCTCAGGAGAACCCGTAAAAATAAGGATTTTCACGGTAAATTCGCCAAACAAGAGGGACAGCTCACCGTCACTTGTTGACGCGGAATGGATCGTAACATCACGTGATCAGTCTCGCAGTTTGACCTACTTATACGCCCATATGATCGCGCCTCAGCAACAGCATGCTACTTTCGATTTTCCTCAGATCGTTTCGTTCTTTTGTTTAGCCTGGAAATCTAATCACATCAAAATCTAGTAAACAGGGGTGGGGTCGCATATGAAAGTAATAACTTTTTTAAAAAATTCAACTAAGACAAGGACGCGGGAGGGAGGCAATATACGCCCATTCAGCAGCTATTTTGACCTCACTCGACCTTGACCCTCGAAAAATCTCCACCCCAATATTAAAACATCGTAAAGCTACAACAGACTTTTAAGTAATGCAAACGTTCTAAAATGGGGAAAAAAACTAGAAAAAAAAGGACCGTTTAACTCGTACCCGAATTTTGTTTTGATGTGGCAAAGAAACGTGTGGTTCAGCGTGGATAGACTGCTTCTCGGTGAGCTTGCTCTGTTGACTCCTCGTGTTCAAAGAAGCTAGTGGTTTGAGCTGCTAGTCGAACGCTCGGCAGTTTTTATAGAGACGAGTGAGAGGCCCCTCCTTGTCAAGTTTCGTTTGAGACACCAAAAGAGTGACCGAGTGAAAGGCTATTGGTTCGGAAACTGGGATGTACCCCCCTCTTTCCTCCCATAAAAGATATATACTGGAACAGAACACAGTGCAAGAAATGGAGATGGAGTCGTTCAAAAAAAAAACCTCCTCCTGCCTCCCACCTAGGACACACAACAAAAAGAAAGAGAGCAGGCAGTCTATAGCCTCTATCTATGAGGTAATACGCTAGGTACACTAAGAATCAAGCCAAATACCGAGCCCTTACAGCACAAAAATTGTCATGTCTTTTCTGTGGAAGCGTGCATTCGGCAGTACGACTGCTGCACGTTCCCTCTCTAAAAAACAAGACGACCGACCAATAGCAATCGGCATCGCACGTGATACCCTACTGATCAGTTCCACACGGCCCTTTCAATTTCTTAATAATTTTTTTAATCGTTTTCTTTGTTTGTTTTTTTTCCCCCAACGGGCTTCACGGTCAAATACTTTAAGTTTTCGGTTTGAGATATTCACTGTTCTAGTATTTTGATTACATTTTTTTTTGTTTGATCTCGAAAGCCTAGTTTCTCAGCAATAGCCATCAGCTAAAGCAATAATAATCGTGACGTGTTTGAAACTTAAGGACGTATAAATACGGTTTTACCATGAAATTTCACCTTTGTACTTGCAGTCTGTTAGACAAGTTCGTTGTTTACGTCGTGTTTTTGGAGTGATAGCTATTCAGGGCAAAGAGGGAAAAAAACAAAAAAATATTGTAACCGTACAACCTTTGATTGTTGAACAATAATTGCTTCAGTTAAAAACAAACGACGTCATCGCTGGACGAAAAGTACCTACGACTAGATAGCGTTTAGCCTTGTTATTGATGGTCAACTGTCGTCTGCAGTCTATTTCTGTTTACTTCGCAGGTTAAAAGATGTTGTTGTCTCAGTTTTCATTTCAAGTTTTTATCCCAAGGACAAAATTTTTACGTCTTCCATGCACAATCCGTGTGGCCCGATGATTAGGAATTATCACTCATCTTGCTAATATTTCAGTTAGCAGTAAAGACCTCGAGCAAATTCAAATAATTGCCTTGAACACACGGTTGGATCAGGTACAATCCCTCTACAATGTATCTTTTTTTTTCTTTCTTACCGTGATAGCAGATTGCAAATTGTCCTTGACTAAACACAGCCCATCTAACTGTAGCGCTTATGAGAGAGATGGTCTTATTAGAAGGAAGAGTAGGTCGAATTCGAAGGTCAATCGACCAACGGTTTCCTTCCTACCGTCTATTGCAGATTGGAAGTGTCCTCTTTGGTTGCGAAACACTTTCCAATGAAACGAGTAAGGAAGCGAGCATAAAATTTTTACTAGCGACAGGAGCACTTGTAAGTATATTTGCCTTGTGAGATTTGACGATATCGCTTCCTCCGTACTCGCATTGACTTTCATAACATGGGCAAAGCTCTCTACGCAAAGATAATAAACTACGGTATCATTAAGAAAATAAAATCTGAGTTACCCTAGCTTATTTGCGTAAGAAATGAACCTTCACCTTTTTAAAAAGCTGGCATGGTTAGTGAGACGGTTTCGGTGATAATATATTGATCAGAGACTTTCCCAAGGCCAAGAGACCCCAAAAAAGATCTACGTAAATTGTCTAAGAATGTCTGAGACTAAATGCGACTCTGCCGTGTTGTGGACCTCCACAACCCTAGAAAAAGCGAAAGCTTCTACGTTGGGCGAGAGCGAGGAAAGGGAAGGGTTTTGTTTTGTTCGTTATTGTTTTACAGGTCTATTTGTGTTTTCTCTAAGTAGGCCGTGAACAAGGTATTGAGAATCTAGCAGCAAATTTGAATGTACAATTTGTTTCCGTCGTTGTTCCGTCGTTTAAATTAAATTTTAAATGACACAATTTAATGTAGTATAACGTCAAGAAGATGTTGCAAGAGATGCAGTTTGATCTATTTAGGCTTTAAATTAACGCCCTTTTCATTACAAAAGAGGCTGCATTCGGATGTTGAAATCCTCTTGTACGGGAAATTGAGGATAAGGTCAACGATGTTTATGTTTTCAAACTGGAACGTCTTGTTGTTGTTGTTGTTGACAACGCCTTTGCGGAAGACGCACTTGGAAGTAATGCGAGCCTTGTTGACACGAAAAGAAACCGATTCGCTAAACACGATTACGCAGTTTGATAAGACAAAAAAATGTTTTGCATGGCAGGAAGAGTACGACGTCGCAGTAAATAGAATGACGTCATATTTAAACTGTTGCAAACATTATCAACAGGCGATTGAAACATTGGCAGTTATCGAGCTGGTTTCTTTTTGTAAGATAAGCCAGAAGGGCTCGTACGCATTTGTTGAAGCCCCCAAAAAACAAAAAAAAACAAATATCAACCTAAAAATTCAATAACAAAAACAACCGGTTACGATTTGGCTTAGAAAGTCATCCGAAACGGTCAGCCATATGAGAATCAAAATAGGCTTCTACTTCGTGAGCAAACTGGCTCAGTCTTGATAGGCAGTCAAATTTATATTGTATCTAATTACTGTTATCAGAAATCTCGTCCTCAAGCTACTTGCATGCCTCCATTCAGCCGTACTTTGGACTTTCCCTTCCACAGAATACCTAATGATCTTATAATAGATGGCGCGGTGTCGGCAATTTCTATCGATCCAAATCATCACAAAATAACAACCACGGGCCCTCACGTTGACTCAAATTTTACACAGCCCGCAAAGAATTATACGAACGATAAAGTAAAGACGAAATAGAAGGTGTAGTATGCTTGCGTTTTCTACCGTTACAATTGTGTACAAGAGCCACGAAAACAGATAGATGGTTAAAAGACTCTTTGCAGCCGATTGTCTGATGTCCTTCAGGCAAACGAAGGTTGCTGAAATCTTTTAAGGCGAGCATCCGAGTATCAACAAGGTCAACTAACCGAAAGAGGTTGATGGCCAGAAAAACTACGCTGTTTATTGTGGCAGCATGAAATCCAAGCTAGGCGTACGTGTGTGCAAAACATCCAGCTTACTGCTGTTTCCGAGACGTGCAAAATCCCATGCTTAGGATTTCCCATTTTCGGATATTCAATGCCGAGGCTCTACCGTCTCATTCTGTGTTTCTGAGAAAACCCTAGGGCACCAGGAAGCGTGAATTTCGCGTGAACTTTACTGTTTACTATACTGTTCTTTGCGACATCTAACAGTAGCTGTTTAAAATGCATTTACACTACTACGCTAAAGAAAAAAGAGAAACGGGAATTTCCTCGGTTTTCCCAAACATGTTAAGGGTTTCCCCGCAATTATGCATGTGTTCTTAATTTGTTTTGAAATGCTTTAGGATATTTCAGCAGTGTCATTTTTAGGGAATTTCTCATTTTAAACGTAGCTTAAATATTGGAGAGTTGTGCTAACGGTTCTTTTACACTGTTTGGCTTTCTTAGATTAGAATTTAAAATTTATAGCGTTGATGTAATTAAATAAATAAATAGTACACTATTTTGTCGCTGTTATCACATTCATGGTGATGCTTCAAATAGGTTACTAATCGAATGATTTCGCTTACTAGAATACAGAGATAGCCCGATGCTGCTGGGATAAAAACTCGGAGCTCTATCGGACAAAAGTGGCACAAATCGTAGAATTGTTTTCTACGCCGATAATGGTTTGAAAATATTTAGCCTCATTTTTGATATTTTGTTTTCAAGTCGGTAAGAAGTTAAAAACCATAAATTCACAAAACACACCAAAGCAAATAATGCCGGTTATACGAGCATCGTAGTTTGGAAACTGTAAAATAGGTGGCGGAGTTGGTTGTCATTCAAATGACAAGCAGACGTGACTGACTACTTTATGTAAGAAAACAGTTTGTAAGCGCGTTACTATGTTAAGAAAGTGAACGAATGCCACCATCTATCATCTGGCATCCACTTGTTTGTTTTTGTCTAGAAGTTGTCATTAGCTTCGGTGTAAACATTTACAGGTAAACCGAAACAGTTTCAGAAATGCTGGTTGCCCAGCGTCGTCTCCGCGTCAGCTTCAATGAGTGAAAGCGTCAGAATCCCCTTGTTCAGGAGTCTAAATTTATTTTGAGGCCAACAAGAAAGGAGAGGTTTTAAGATGACTTTGACGACCAACCGTTAGGTCTTGTAATCGCCCAGAAAGTGAAGAGTTTCTGCTTTTTCGTGCCCAAGCTTATCTTCTTGAAGAATGGATACCGCAGTCAGTCCTATAGACATCCCTTTGTTGCCCACTCCTTCGACAAGTTCTGCTAGTCCCAGTGTTGAACTCAGGCATGATTTTGAAGTGCTCAGCAGTAATGCTACAGATTTCTCGTCTGCACACACAAGTCCTGATGATTTCAGGAACTCTCATGCCAAAGAGTGTGAAGTGATGTGTCCCGAACCTAAAAGCATGATTGCAGACAGTCTGAAAATCTCTCAACGCAAGCAGCCACGGACCTGCCCTGTTGTGTATGAGAGTCAGATATCACCAGAGCTGGAAGGTATCAAACTCAAGATTAAAAAGTCTCCAACACAAGAAGTGTTGCATCAGAGCACATCAACAACAGCAGCTGGGCCAAGAAACAAACCCAAAACTGTCAGATTGAAAACACCAAGGGCCCGCAAACCGACGGCGGCGGGACCCAAAGGCAGAAGACGTAAAAGAAGGAAGAAAGGCCAGTCTGACGATGGTTCTGATGAAAATGAAGAAGATCAATACGATTTTGTGCACATAAATGGTTCATCAGCGGTGACTGTTAACGACAATATTGGAGCCCAAAGTGTCTGGGCTAACGAGCGAATGCCCCCTGAAATCTTGTCCAAAATTTTCATGGAAGTGACTTACACTGAAGGATGCGTCCCCACCTTGGTCAGGTAAGAATATTAACAGCCATTACTTTACCCTTGAATCGCAAAATAGAACGTTTTGTGTTCGTACAGGTTATCGCGAGTTTGTCGGCTGTGGTGGAAAGTTTCCACGGGACCGTTGTTATGGCATACAGTTGATCTAGCTACAGGCCGAGTTAAAGAAAAACATCGAACAGAGGGAAAACTTCTTTGGCTTCTTCGCAATCGGTTATCGCGCGTACAAGATTTGGCTCTAGGTAACTATCAATAAAACATTTCATTGGTGACATTTTTATAAACTTCTTTATTACATGCACTTTCTAGGTGGCTGGAATTCTGCACTGAGTCGAGCTGCAGTTGAAGATTTGTCTCGAACCTGCAATGATCTGAAAGCGCTGAGCCTTACTGGTTGCAAAGGTTTGATGGGTGATAGTCTGTTGAACGTCATACAAAAGTGCAAAAGTTTACAAAAGCTTGACCTGTCGGCCATTTCGGTAAGATTTAAATATATTGTGAATGATTGAAAAAATTAAAAATTGAATCTCCATCTTTTCATCGTAGCCTTACACGGCCAACCCACGGGGAGCCATTTCGAGTGGAACCTTGTGTGAGCTAACCAAAGTAATGGGCAGTCGGCTTTCCCATTTGAATTTGGCGAATAACTGCACGACGGGAATTCAGCAGATTGTCATTGCTCTAGCGGTAATACCTTATTCTACAAGTGAATTTTCATAATCCAGCGGTGGCTAACGATTCCTTTTTAGGTTTCTTGTCCTAACCTGCAAGTTTTAGACTTGTCTAACACACGGACGGCTACGCGGGACACGGTTTGCATTAACATCGAACAGTTGCAAGAAGGTTGTCCCAAGTTAAGGGTCTTGCGTCTGACCAATAGCCTCATCCGGCTATCAGCTACGCCTCTTAAAGATCAAGCCGCATCTCTTGGATTTCCTCACCTAGAGGAGCTCAGTATTGCGGTCGACCCCAAGGCCTACATCTCGCTAGACAATGCTTCAATTGAACGTATTCTCAAAAACGCTCATAAATTACGACTACTTGACGTCCGCGGATGCACTTCCATCACCAATTCTAGTTTGGTCCGCGTTCCGGCCTGGGATCTCGAACATCTCTTTTTATCAGGTATCATATATACCTATGGGAAAATTAACAAAAAATAATCATTTTTAATACCTTCCACAGGCTGCACCGCAACACGCCACTCAGCCGATGGGCTGGAACTAGTAGTCAGAAAATGGCGCCACAGTTTGGTCGAAATTGATCTCTCTTGGACATCTGTCAGTGAAGCTCTCGACCAGGCAGTTATGGCTCTTGCCGAAGACCCAGAATCACCTCTTAAGTGAGTCTTCACTCACTTTTTACTTTAGCCGTTTCTACTTTTACGCGTATAAACGCGGTACATTAATTATTATATTTCATTTTTTGCAGAGTATTGGACTTATGTGGATCATCGGTTAGTTTTCCGCCTATTCGTCAAGTGCTGTGTCATTGCAGTCGACTGCGTACGCTAAACCTGTCTTCGTGTCGAGCTCTCCCGCGTGGAATCAAGCGCCTTTATGACGGCGTCACTCAACTGTCTTTATTAAGAACAGCTATCCAAGCAGGTCGGTTTGACGATAACAATGATCAGGTTGACGACTAATGAGGAAAATTCGCAAAACACCCCCTCATCGTTCGTTTAATAACCGTATCAACCTTCCCAACCTTTCCCCCATCCTCCTCTTCTTCAATTATCTATCCGGTGATACCGGCCTTCTGTTTTAAATTATTAGTGACCAAAGTGGTTATGAAGCAATAGGGCGAACTATGCCAGTTTCTTCTCTAGCCACTTGAGTTGTATTGTATTTAATGGTACGTCGCAGTTATAATGACCCAGGAGCCTATTCTGAAAATACTCCGTGCAGTCGACATCATTATATACTTTTAGTGTGTTCAATAAGTCCGTGCCCATGCCATATACGACAAATACTAAAAGTTCTTATTAAGTTTTTGACAATGTTATCCATTTTACAAAGGACAAATGATATCTACTATCTTCTCGTGTGTTAACATTGTCTGTTCATTGTTTCGTTTTCTTTCAATTTGTTGGATCACCTTCTCAAAACTGCTACAATTACGTATACCTGTTCACCCTTCTTTTCCTGAACTTCAGTTTTTTCGCTAATCCGTTTTGTTGTTGTTTTATTTTGTTTTCATCTTCTTCCACTTTCTCATCCTTTTCTTTCTCTCTTGCTATATATACCGAAAGCCAAGTATTGAAAGATCATTAGTACATTTAAATTTTTCTTTTATTATTAAACATAGTTCAAAGGCTTTTGCACAACTCAGAATTGTTTGGTATAATTGTAAGCGTGAGTGTGTGCGGTGCGTGTTTCGCTAGCCTCGGGAGTTCCGCGTGAACGTCGTGATTGTATACAGCATGGAGGAGTTGGAAACCTTAGGTTTGCTCCGTAGGTTTGCTCTCTCGTGTACGATTATTGACGTATTATATTCGTGTATGCTGTTCATATACAAAAATATACTCCCTGAACTTGATGATCGGAATAAAAAAAAATGAAATAATTTCATCGATGCAACTTTAAAAGCTATAGAAGTGTACAAAAACCGAAGATGAGACGAATTTTAAGAAAAAGCGTCGCCATTCAGGCCGGGCTTATAGCATTTTAGAAAAACAAAATAAACGGGAAAGAAATTAAGCCCGACAAGAAAAAGTCGGCCTTCCCACTTTTGTCAAAATCGGCAAAAAATAAAAACTCTTAGAATCCCGATAAAAATCACAACAGAACAAGCAAAATTAAACGCTGATTTCGATAACGTGGTTTATATTTGGGTCAAATCAATCGTTTTTGAATTATACTGAATATTAAACGCAATGCTCGAGCGGTGGTACGACCAGCCCTAGCGCGCCAGTACACACCAGCGCCAGCGCGATGCAGCACAAATATTCAATGTATTTCAAAAACGGTTGGCCCAATGAAAAAAGGAACGACTTATGGCAATCCGTTTTACACAAAAAAAAAAAAAATTTCGCCAAAAAAAAAAAAAAAATCACACTTTTTTCTTTTTTTCCGACACGTAGCCATCTACCGCTCAGACTCGTTATGACTGGCGTAGGCAATTTCAGTCCATTGGATTCCATTCGCAGTTAGTTCAGTAGCGTGGATGGAAAATAACGCGTGGCTGGAGGAACAATTGAAAAATGGATAAGATAATACAACAAAAGGATGGTAAGTATAAACATTATTATATTGGTTTTCAATTATCAATTATTGTTTATTAGATCAAATTATGAAGCTGCAGGCCCAGTTATTGGAACAACACAAAATATTAGATAACAACAAAGCTAAGGATCGTAGGCCTATACGAAATGATTCTATTTATTTGCTTTTATTCATTCGTGTTTTGTAGCTCAAATTTTGAGTCTACAAACTCAGCTAGGGGAAAAGAACAAATTGGAACGAAACAGTTTCCAAACAGTGAAGGAGGTTTTTCAAAACTCATCCCTAACTGAACGTGAGGATGAGTTGGCATTAGGCGAACACAGCCAGGTACCTAAACTTTTCAAATAAGAATTCAAAATAAGTATAGAATTTTAACAAACAATTATTTATTGTTTAGTTATTCAGTCCACTACCTGACAGTGTGTTAAAGTTAAATTCTGTTAGTGCTGCACTAAAAGAATTGTTAGTAATAAGCCCATGCAGTGAAGGAACTGAACAATTGTGGGACCATATTTGGGCTGAAAATGGGTGTGGTACAGAAACCCAGAAATGGCACAAGTTCAACATGAAACATGGATTAGGTACTTTTCGGGTTTTTGTCTATCGAAAAAGTATTTTTAATGCTATTATTTTGCATTCACAGAATTTTAGCAGGGGATCAAGTCAAGTCTGGAAGTGTTACAGGATGGAAGAGTCAGCCTACAGTTGAAAAAAAACACAGAGTGCATTACCATTAAGGTATGAGGTAAAGTAATTGGGTATGCACATTGTCTAATGAGAAGTACCATCTTGTGTGAATGAATCCTGTATAACAGCAATCCTTTATAGTTCTGTCACAGCTAGAAGCCTCAAATAATTCTGCTTCCCTTGCTAAAGAACAACTTGTCCTTTACGCTCAGTGTTGGTGAAGCTGGGTACTTAAATGGCCCTAAAGATGTTTCACTTCACTGGCATTGCAGCGATGAACATCATACATGGACTCTTTAGGTATGAAAGGAATTTTCTTGAAAATTTTTTGAATTTATGATGAAGCTTTTCTCCTCCTTTTTGCCAACCATGTCTAATCTACAAAAAAAAATTTATCCAATAGGAAAGGATTTTCAGCATACTGGGAACACAACTATCAACAATGCAACATTCTAGGGGTTTTATTTTATCATTCAAGAGCCTTATACAATGATTTTCATCTGCAATTTGTATGGCCTTTCCCAAGCTTCTGCTAGAAGTTGAATCTATGAGTCATGTAAGTCATATGAGCAACAATTGAGATGCTTAATGGTGTTTTTCTTTTCTCAGTGTAGGTTAATAGTAACATTGGATCTGAAAAAATTCTTGGTTGGGGCATGACACTGAATAAATTGTAATGATTGAATGGATGACATGACATTTCTATACTTCATTCGGATTCCCGAGACGGTATTTTATATTTAAAAAATTGAAGTGCATATCTGGGCTCCCTTCCTTTCCGTAGCCCCGTTTCCCCTTGACTCGTAATAAGCCCGTAGGGGGTCATGCCCCTACTGTACGGTATATATAAAAACAACATATACCGAGGTTTGGAGGGCTCTGGCCGGAAAGGGGACGTGGATGTCCGCTTAGTCCGATGATGTGTTCACGGAGGGCTCTGTGGCTACCCACAAATCCGAACTAAAGGTTAATCGCTCCTGTAAAAATGTTCCAAATCTTCAGCTCTTCTTCCGGCTTCTCTTAGCCAATCACCGGGTAATCTCCCCGGTGGGTCAACAAGGCAGTGTCTCCCCCTGCCTGGGTTGACGGCAACTTTTGAAAGGGCTATTGTGCCTTTTTAAAGTTGCAAAAATAATTGTAATGTGCAGAAAATTGTCAATAAATTTTTTTTTCATAAAATATTTTTTGCAAAATTTGTCTTTCATTGTCTGTGTTCGCTTTGTTCACACATTACAATTACCAATTTTTTTTATATATAGATTGCTCAATTCATCTTTATTGTTTTTGCCACCGTTGTATCGTTTATCTGTAAGTATTCAATTATTATTATTACACTTTTTGAATTCTTGAACTTAGACAAGGAACAACGTGTAATACCTGGATATTTTCAAGTGTAATTTTGTATTTATATATTGTTTTACTGGCATGGGAATCGATCCCCAGACATTCAGCGTGCAACGCCGATGCTCTAACATTGAGCCACGAGATATATTTAAAATTTTATTATCGCATATCATATGTTATCGTCTAGGATGTTTATGCAGTCTTTCACAACTATATGTTTATCTTTCTATTGTTTTCGTAAGGTCCATAGCTCTGTGGTAGAGCATTCAGCTGTGATAACTGTTACCCTGGGTTCAAACCTTACTAGATGTATAAAGATCTACATCTAAATGGAGAAAAGAATATTGCAGTAATGCATTTCAGTTTTATTCAAAGTGTAAATGCAAGTCCGCAAGTGACTAGAAAAAAGCCAACTTGACATCATATGATTCATGGCTCATTGGTAGAGCATCGGCGCGGTATGCCGAACATCCAGCGTTCGATCCCTGGATAATAATTGAATGCTTACAGATAAACGATAAACCAATGGAAACAATGCTTACCAACAAAGCTGGCATAAAACAATATAGGTGAATTGAGCAAGCTAAATAAAAAAAAGGACGATATATGTAATGTGTGAACAAAGCGAACACAGACAATGAAAGAGACAAATTTTGCAAAAAATATTTTATGAAAAAAAAATTTATTGACAATTCTCTGCACATTACAATTATTTTTGCAACTTTAAAAAGGCACAATAGCCCTTTCAAAAGTTGCCGTCAACCCAGGCAGGGGGAGACACTGCCTTGTTGACCCACCGGGGAGATTACCCGGTGATTGGCTAAGAGAAGCCGGAAGAAGAGCTGAAGATTTGGAACATTTTTACAGGAGCGATTAACCTTTAGTTCGGATTTGTGGGTAGCCACAGAGCCCTCCGTGAACACATCATCGGACTAAGCGGACATCCACGTCCCCTTTCCGGCCAGAGCCCTCCAAACCTCGGTATATGTTGTTTTTATATATACCGTACAGTAGGGGCATGACCCCCTACGGGCTTATTACGAGTCAAGGGGAAACGGGGCTACGGAAAGGAAGGGAGCCCAGATATGCACTTCAATTTCTGAATTTTAAATACCGTTTGGGGAATATGAATTAAGTGTAGAACTTCCATGTAGTGTATCCAAACGTAAAAATTAATTCATGACCTTGCCCCAAACAAGAAACCTTTTCAGATCAAAATTTATTGTTCATCTATGAGTCAGTAAAACACCATTAGCATAAAAACTCTTAATTCACATGTATAGTTCGTACCTTACATGATTCGTGAGTTGATTGCGAGCATATTCTTCTGTCAGAACTATAAAGGATTGCTGTTGTAACGGATTCATTAACACAAGGGGGTACTTCTCATTAGACAATTTGCATTACTCTATTACTTTACCTCACACCTTAATGGTAATGCAATCTCAGTGTTTTTTCAACTACAGGCTCACTCTTCCATCCTGTAACACTTCCAGACTTGACTTGAACCCCCACTAAAATTCTGTGAACGCAAAATAATAGCATTAAAAATACTTTTTCGATAGACAAAAATCCGAAACGTACCTAATCCATGTTTCATGTTGAACTCATGCCATTTCTGTGTTTCCATACCACACCCATTTTCCGCCCAAATACAGTCCCACAATTCTTCAGTTCCTTCGCTGCATGGGCTTATTACTAACGATTCTTTTAGTGCAGCACTAACAGAATTTAAATTTAACACACTGTCAGGTGGTGGACTGAATAACTAAACAATAAATAATTGTTTGTTAAAATTCTATACTTATTTGAAATTCTTATTTGAAAAGTTTAGGCACCTGACTGTGTTCACCTAATGCCAACTCATCCTCACGTTCAGTTAGGGATGAGTTTTGAAAAACCTCCTTCACTGTTTGGAAACTGTTTCATTCCAATTTGTTCTTTTCCCCTAGCTGAGCTTGTAGACTCAAAAATTTGAGCTACAAAACACGAATGAATAAAAGCAAATAAATAGAATCATTACGTATTAGGCCTACCATCGTTAGCTTTGTTGTTATCTAATATTTTGTGTTGTTCCAATAACTGGGCCTGCAGCTTCATAATTTGATCTAATAAACAATAATTAATAATTGAAAACCAATATAATAATGTTTATACTTACCATTTTTTTGTTTTATTATCTTATCCATTTTTCAATTGATCCTCCAGCCACGCGTTGTTCTCCAGCCACGCTACTGAACTAACTGCGAATGGCATCCGATGGACTGAAATTGCCTAAGCCAGTAATAACGAGTCTGAGCGGTAGATGGCTACGTGTCGGAAAAAAAGAAAAAAGTACGATTTTTTTTTCCGCCATTTTTTTTTTATTTTTATGTAAAACGGATTGCCATAACGACATATTTGTGATTCTCATTTAATTTCGAATCAAACTCATATATTTTTATAGCTATATCTAGATGTTAAAAAAAAAATCAAAATCAAAATTAAGCCCGACAAAATAAGTCGGGCTTAATTTTGAGTATGCTGAAATTCAGCTTTGTAATTTTGACATTATATTTGATTTGAGTTAACGTAAAATAGAACGCTGATTTCAGGGAAAATATTTGTTTTCTCGTCAAACCAGCTGTTTTTGTAATAAATGGAATTAACGCGCTGCTGGCGCGCAAACATTTATCACCCGTTTTTTCCGTTTATTAATAAAGCTATTACCCCAACGTAAAAATAGACTTCATTTTTGTGATTCTCGTTCAATTTTGGATCGGAATCATGGTGTATTAGTAATGGTGGGACAACTCTCCATTTTTAGGCCTATCTCGAATGAAGCCTGTTTTCAGAGGAGGTGGGTGTGGCCTAATTGAGGAGACTTATAGCCAACGCCACCATCGGAACTACTTAGGAACTAGATCATTCGCCAACCACCGAATGGCAAATGAGGAGATCTACTAGTGTGGCGCGGTGGGGAACTAATTACAAATACGGTGGTCTGGTGGATAGAACACTCGATTGCAGTACGGGAGACTCGAGTTCGAACCCAGTACAAATCTTTCTTTTTTCTCCTTTCCTAACGTAAACTGGCCACGCGCGGCGCTATGTTGGACTTAGAAAATTTTTTTAGTACGTGCAGCCCTTACCGTTTACTTCAACATCGACAGTAAGTGTCTCTGACTATAGGTAACCTGGACCACAAATAGGCTTCAGCCGAGATAGGCCGTTATAACGAAGAGTTGTCCCACCATTACTAATACACCATGTCGGAATCATGTATTTTCCCTCAAATCTAGATTTTGGCCAAAAATGAAAAAGTGAGAAGGCCTTCCCACTTCTGTCAAAATCCGCAAAAATTGAAAACTCTTAGAATGCGATAAAAATCACACAGAACATTCAAAATTAAACGCTGATTTCAATGAAGTGGTTTGTTTTTGCGTCACATCAATCGTTTTTTAAATACACCCAATATTTAAGACAACGTTAGCGCGCAAGTACACTTAAGCGTTGGCGCGCCAGTACGCACCAGCGCTAGCGCAATCCAACTCAAATATTTGGTGTATTTAAAAAAACGTTGGTCCAATGACAAAAATAACGACATATATGTGATTAACGTTTAATTTCGAACCAAAGACATATATTTTTATAGCTATATCTAGATGTTAAAAAAAAAATCAAGAAAAAGCTATAACAATACATGAATTTGATTCGAAATTAAATGAAAATCATAAATATGTCGTTATTTTTTTCATTGGGTCAACCGTTTTTGAAATACATTGAATATTTGTGCTGCATCGCGCTAGCGCTGTGTTGAATATTCGCTGTGTTTCATAAACGATTGATTTGACGCAAAAACAAACCACTCTATCGAAATCAACGTTTAATTTTACTTGTTCTATGTGATTTTTATCGCAATCTAAGAGTTTTCATTTTTTGCGGATTTTGTCAAAAGTGGGAAGGCTACAGCCTTCTCACTTTTTCGTTTTTGACCAAAATTTAGATTTCATTTTAATACACGATTCCGATCCAAAATTGAACGAGAATCACAAAAATGAAGTCTATTTTTACGTTGGGCTTATAACATTTTTAATAAATAGGAAAAAAGGGTGATAAATGCTGGCGCGCCCGCAGCGCGTTAATCATTTATTACAAAAACGGCTGGTTGGAGGAGAAAACAAATATTTTTCCCCAAACCAGCTTTTTATTTTAGATTCATTTAAATCAAATTTAATGTCTAAACCACAAGACTGAATTTCTGCAATACTCAAATGTCTTACTTAATATGGACGCACGGACACATTTCTTTGACTACTAAACTACTCAAAGGTTTATTGATAATTTCTTGGTTACGTACAAAAAAAAACCCAGGTACTTAATCTCGCCTTTCCAGTTTACATGTGAAAATAAAGGGTTTTGAAGAACAAATGAACAGTTTTGTCCCCAATTCCCTTGCTCAAACGATGAAATAAAAAAGCAGGGCGAAGTTCTAACCAATCAACTTAAATTAAGTTAAATTAATTGACTCTTTTGCTAATTGTAAGAGGTATTATAACAAGTGTTAGCAATTAAAATTCCGAAATAGAACGATACTGAACGGACTCAAAAATTATGCCTCACAACTTAAAGATAGTATGGAAGTTTAGATAAACTATCGTGTGGTTGTTGCATGATTGACTCACCGACAAGATATGCCAATTTGTGTGCATACTGGATCGGAGCAGGGATGCGGAGAGTTCCCTAAGAAGCAGAACATGAAGACTAACAAAAAGTACCAAAATTTCCTGTTGGTTTTACCGGCCAATTGTAGTAGAGATGCGTCAAGGCATATGCCAATCTCTGGTGAATATCAGGGGTGATTCCAGTTTGATCTTCAACAATATTATAACTAGTGGGTGATACAGTTCCTTGAGTAACTTTCTGCGAGACAAGGAAAAAGTCGAATCTTTCTTGCAGCGTCACCTTGTTGTCAACGACAGTGCCGCATACAGGATTGGATGGTTGACGCCCGTCCATATTGAAAAATCGCGTATTGATTCGCTTACTGACAACAATGAAAGCAACAGGTGGATTGTAAAGTCCACTCCCCATGTAATTGGTACGTGTACCAGCGTCAGAACAAGCCTCCTATTCAACCGCAAAAAAGATGATTTAGTGTGCTTCATGTGATTTTTTATGTTACCTTTAAAGCAGCAATTTCTGTTTCTTTCAGACGTGGAATATCTCCTGCGCCCACTCCGTCACGGTATACAATAATGGCACCCGGCAGCGTTTTTTCATTGACAATGTAGAAAGCTCTACGTATATGTAGAAAAAAGAAGAGGAAAAAGGAAAACGAGAACCAAAAAACAAAAAAAATAATAAACACTACGTAGTTAGCGCCTTCTCGTACACTTGGAATTTACTATTACTTAAGGGCGCCAAAAAGGTGGTCCTTGAAACTGGGAGAAATTTCTTCGTTATTTTCGTGAATCTTCACTGAAGAATAATATCGAGAAAATTCTTGGTTGATCGAGGCCACAAATGCACCAACAGCCTTTCTTTGGCGGGCATCGTGATACGTATCGTATCCAACCACCATCCATTTCTGTTGTTTGTGTTTTTTTAATAATTATTAATGAAGGTTGGCAAAGATACAAACTTTTCGATCTTTATTTACAGTAGATGGGACCAGTACTCTCCAAGGCTCAGCTCCCAATTTGGATGCTATCTGTATCATGACTTTGGTTGCGATGGACATGAGCTTGCCTTGTGCGCCTTTTAGATTTCGGCCCGTTATCACCTTGTTAAAGAATAATCAATTATAGTGTGGATTGTACTTCGTTTCAGTTACCAGCTGCAATGAAGGGGAAAAAACCAATACGAAAACAAAAATGTACCTGAGAAGGGATACCAAATTCAGTGCATGTCAGCTTCTTGATTGAAGAATACGTGTCAGCCCGAGAACTTCGCAGCACACAGAAAATTAGACTAAACTCTCTACGACTGCATTCACTACGAATAGCGTCAACATAATTAGATGTTCGATCCGCTTGCATCTGAACACTGCATTAGGCCAATTAGACTATTAGGATTCAAAAAAATAAGAAGATGCCTTGAATGAAACGAGAAATACTTACACTCTCGGGTCGGGGACATCAAAACCTTGTTTCCGACCAACATTTTGTATCAGTTCAACAAAAGGTTGTACTTCGTGTGACATCAGAGCAGGAGTGAACAATATCCAGTCGCGGAGTTCGACAGACACGCACATTCTGGATCCTAAATAAGAGAATTGGCTGAATCATTTTTGAGTTTTCGGTAACACTGTCGAGTTTCTTTTAAACCCACGCTGAATGTTACGACTCCAATCTCCTTCCTGTGTTGGAAAACTATTACCGCCTTGTTGAATCGTTTGGGGAGGGATGATACGTGCATCTAGACGAACGATATTGGCAGCAAAATCCAAGCCCCAGCTATTCAACTCTTTTTGAATCTAATGGAAATAATGTATTGCAAACGGCACATTCTATTGCCTATTGCAAAACTCACATCAGGATTTTCGGCCAATCGTCTCCGGAACTTCATTAGACTTTCAACGCGCTTGTCTGGTGTTACACGCGTGACGTTACCAACATCTTTCATTAGCCCAAAATTTTTTCTAAAAAGAACAGCGCAATTTTTATCACATGAAAAAACCATCAGAACAACATATAACTTTAAAATAAATAAATAAGAAATATAAATAAAATAGGCGCTTGTACTTTTGATCATCCGTAAGGCCGGTCATTCCACAAAGCTCTGGAATGAGATAGATCGGTTGATCATCTCCTCGATTGGTATCTCGTCGCGTAGGACGCGACACTAGTAAAGGCTGTGTGGGGTGTCGCACGTCAATATTGTAACGCTTCTTGTAGTATTCCAAATAAGAGATGTCCCTATCTTCCTTACGCAGGTGAAAAGTTGATTGAGGATTCTTGGTGTAGTCAAGGTCATCGATTCGGTAAGTTCTTTTGTTATAATGCGTCATAACAACCTTCCCAAGCATCTCTGCCGAGCACATAGCCTAAACCATGGTACAGTTTACAAATACCAACATATAATGAATATGTTAGTCAGCGAACAATCGCAGCTGTAAATCACGGTCACCTGAAAATCCCCTCCCGCTTGACGAATTTTGTTCATCATATCAAGGGCTGTATCTCGTCGTAAAACACGGTGGATAATTTCAACACCCAGTAGAAACCCTTCCTCGTGGTGGCGTATGGTTGTAACGTAGCCAGGCCATACATTCAGGAAGTGTTGCTATTGAGAAGGACCAGGTAAAACATAGGAAGTATTTAAAACTTTAAACGGAAACCTACAGGAATTTCTGTTGCTGCTGCGGGGTCATAATAATCGCGCCTCCATAGGGTAAGATTCAGCATCCCAAGACAGCGACGTAGAATTATATTCATCACCTAAACATAAAGTTGGATTACGGTATCTTCTCCCCACAGCTAATCCTATTTGCTTACAGTGGTATAAGTGGAGTCTTCTTTTTGAATCTCTCCGACGAGTCGAAAACTGATGACAACATCTGAATTATCAGAAAGACGTTTGGAAAAAAGTTCCAATGGCTGTGCACAAATCAAAAGTTATTGTGGCAATTCTACCAGTACTCTAAATGAAAAACTTACCTGCGGTAAGCGGGTGATATTGTACAGCAGGGTACCGTCAAAAAGATACTTCCCAAGGATCGCTTCATGGACACGGATAAGGGCCTTACGAGCACCGATATGGTCTACATCTGGAGTGAAATCGACGCGATATTGCAGCAGGTGCATATCAGGGCGCTTAGTAAGTTCAAAATAATTCGAAGTAAGTGTAACATGTTGGCCTATTCTTCCTGTTGGTATTGATAACATAAATACGTATATGACAAGCAACCAGATTTAAAGAATAACGGAAAGTGACGGACGTTTGGTTTAATTTACCTAATTTTTCGAAGTCAGCGGAAGGACGAGTTACAATCACAGATTCTCTCTGTTCACGAAAACGACTAGCACCACGGCCACCAACGCTGGCTCCCTCTCTAATGGAAGGCCCAGCACCAGGAGCGGCCGCGCGACTGGTCGAGGCTTGAGGCTGGGCTGCAGATCCACCATGAAAAGAAGCGCGGCCATACGGTACCCCAGAACGTTCTTGTGGAGCTTCTCGAGCAAACGAACTCGCTCGTCCTCCGGATCCTGAACGAGGCTGCGACGAAGGCCTTTGTTCTGGTTCTTCCGGAATTTGTTCTCGACTACCAGCTCGACCGGCATGCTACTCTTAAAAAAAATACACTAATTAATTCAAACAGGATTTTCATTTATATAAATATACGTGAGGTGGCTGTGTAGTATAAGGAGCGGTTCCGTGTTCTCTTGGTCTTCGTACTGAATCGTCCGATGCTGAGTCACCACGTAATCCACGTGATCGTCCTCTCGCTCGGCCACGAGAGTCTTGGTCTGACATTTTGCACTAGTGTCACTCGACAACTACTTCCACAAACTAAAGGTGAAAATATGTAACAAGAATATAGATATCATGGAACAACTTTTTCGTTCTACAATACTACGTAATTTTCATTGGCGGAAGAAAAACTTTCCTCATTACATTTCTTTAAACTATGACAAGTTGTTTTATAGGATACAATCTTACAGCATGTCATGCGTTCAGAGGTCTACATGGAATGATGAAATTTAAGGGCAACAAATATGCACTTAGAGAAGCTATCGCTTAGAAATCACACTCCATAGTTAAGCTACCTTGAATTAACAATTCTGAACCAGACAGAAACCATAACTTACCCAAGGGAATAAAGTTCGATGTAGGGTTAGCGAACAGCAGCAACCTTCTTTCACAAGTTCTAATTTTCGACTGACTAAATGCCCGCCAGCCTCAAAGATCCAAACGGAAGCCAATGACGTTGCCAATTTGTAAAAACGTCAATTTGCGAAATTTAAGTTGAAGTGAAACAAAGGAAGTCACACGGCTACCCTGAATGGTTGGAGGAAAGGGAAGCCTAGCCAGGAGGGAGTTAAAATACTAAAATTTGACCTTCACTGACGAACTTGTGACGTTTCGTTGGTTCCCATGCCCCTACTTCTGTATTGGCTTGCATTCTCGCTTTTCGCACACTGATTGTGATCGCTGTACTGTCGAATAAGAAAAATCGTTATCGTTTTGCAAATGAATAACAAAGATATTGATTTGTATTTTCAAATACAATTATAACCAACAAATAAAATTTCAAACAAAAAAGTTTAGGTTACGTGAGGATAACGATCTTCTCGACCATCAATCAAGATTCGATTCATCGGTAGTCTTATTTTTTTATGGTTGGTGCCATTTGATCCACCACACAAATAGCATAGGGAAGCTGCGACATTTTTTCTACAATAGGCTGTACAGTAGGTTGCAGTGAAATGTGTCAGGTTTGGCAAACAAAGCATATGGAAAACCCCACATTTCACTGCAACCTCCTGTACCTGCATAGCAGTATTTCCATTTTAACATCATTTGCTGTCGGTACCTGACCGATTGCGCCTTTCAAATTACCTCTCCCTGCCCCTTTTCTTGATATTCAACGAACATTGTTGCCTTAGGGCGCATTTTGGCGTCTCCTTCTAGTTCAACTTTTTTTGCGTCAACTGTCCGGTAGATGATTCAATTAGGGGACAGTTTTGGAAACACCGCAGGGGGAGGTTCAACTGAAAAAAAATTTGAACTTTTTCAACGGTGGTCCAGACCACCGTTGACCTTCAGTTGAACTTCAACTCCTCCCCTTTCTCAACTTTTGCTCAACTCTTCCGTTTTGGCGTCAACCTTGACGAAAAGAAGAACTAAAAAGGTTCAACAAAAGGTTGACGCCAAAATGCGCCCTTAATCTTTCTGCATATGGGTTGACAATCACATTCCTTATAGAGTACTCAAAGACAAACTTTGTTTTTCCCCATGCTTTCCCACTACCTTGAGGTCTTTCATGCTTACCATACATCTCCACCCACGGTTTTCCCCGTAGGATTACACTTAGGACTGATTGGCTCGACGAGTCCAAAAATGGTCGATGGAGGTTGTTAGGATTGAAAAGTTCCCCAGATGAGTGCAGAGGACTCAATTTCTGGATAATCCGTGACGCCACGTAGCCATCTTCCAAGATGGCGGCTTAAATGACGCCACATATAAAGTGCAACCTAGAATCGACCAAATGCGTTGATCCGTTCAACAAAGTTCGATGGAAGCATTTTGTTGAAAGGACCAATGAATTGGTCGATTCTAAACTGAAAAAAGACCTTATAGACAAATTGTATTACCCATAACCGATAACTTCGATCGATTACGCTGGTATACAGCCATTTGCTTGTAGCTGAAGGTGTGCACCTCGACTGAAACACGATTGGTTGTAGATAAAAAAAAAAGACAGCCCATTTCCCCGGAAACCCTAGACCGCAAACTTAAAATTCTGCCTTATTAACGTGGAGCCGAAACCTAACTACACTTGATAAATTTCATAGATTTTGGAACGCTTATTACTGTGTACATAAATTTGTGAAATTATTCACTTACGCAAAATGTGTACAATACAACTGAACGCACACTTAAATTCGATACACTTTAATAGTGAGTGTTGGAGGGTAAATTGTTTTCTACTATATTCACTTTACATGTATATGGACCTCCAGAGCTCATGTAAAACCACTAAAGGACAGCAGCAGGAATCCTTGTCAGAGCATACCCAAAGCTTTCACCACCAAGTTGGCCGTACTAGAAATATGTGCAACCCCACTTTCAAACGCATTAGAAAATGCACGCGTAAATAAGCAATAAAAACACAGAAAGGTTGTGGTGCATACTTTCGTCTTTGTTAGTTGAAAGAAAATCACAAACAGTATCTACGTCTGCCACCTAAGCCCTTCACGTGTGATCGAATAGCAGACTATTTCTTCCTACTAAGTAAAGTATCGATATTTTGGCAGCGATTATTTTCCAGCTATGGCAACGACACCAAAACGAATAAAGAAAATGAACTGTATAAACTTAGACAGTAAGACTGCAAGACAAGTGGCGTAAAAAAAAAAGAAACAGATCGCATTGGAAGCAATCTTGCATTAGAAAATTTTTTAAAAAACCTATTAAATTAAAACGCAATGGCGGGGGAGTTACAAAGCTGGTTGGCCACAGGTTGGCCTACGTGTGAAGTAGATTATTGAATTCAATTAAAAAACAAACAACAGAAGGCAAGTTAGATGACAAAAAAACCTGGCTCGATTGCCAAATAAGAAACCTACTAGTTGCTTCTTTGCAAAGATACCCAATAACGTGTTTAAATTTTCGAGTCCAAGATAACCTTGACTTCTGATGAATTACTGCGTTGCGTTGATTTTGAATTAATTTTGATAAAGAATGAATAAAACATGCCACCGTTCGCTACTAATGCGGCAACACTTTCATCATTTCAATGTCGTTCCCTCCTTACAAACAGAGATTAAGCAAGTTGTAAATCCAGGAAAGGTGCAATGAAGCTATAAACTTCATGTGTTATCGCTCTTGTGTTCATGATAACATGTATCCTGCCGTTGCATCACTTCATTTAATGTGCTCCTGAACAGAGGTTTCGTATTATAAAATTATATTATTGTTACCTTTGCGTGCAACTTCTTTTCTGCTTTTTTTTTCTTCAAAGTTATGCAGAACGTTGTGCTGATAAAATTTCAAACGGCATCACAGCGATTGAAAGAGAATCAACCCTTTGCAAATAAAAAGGCAAATAGGCGTGGAAATTGAAGAGATAAGGCGAATAAAAAATCCTTTTCTATCCTTTATAAACAGATCTGTTGTAACCCTGAAAGAATTTCCCGTTCAATGGCGATAACATGTTCTTTGACGGATTGATACCGCATGTTGACGTTTCAAATCTGTAAACAAAAACCACGAATCAATTTGCATCGGATCAACTCTTTAGGCACGCGTGACCATAGTGTTTGTAAAGATAACTTTAGTTTTTTAATGTAGATATATCTCTTTTCAGAGATTAATGACGAAAGAGGACATCACAAATCAAGAACGAGATGTTACATATATTTAGGTGTCCTCTTCATCAACTGATGAACAGATCATAATAATCATAGACAAATTAAACATAAAAATAAATTTTGATTACTGAAAATATAGCCTACTGGGCACAACTTCGTCAGATAATTTATAGCTATACATAGTAATTGACATGCTATTATTTCACTGTAAATTGAGAAATGACTATTTGATAGAATTCCGTTTTTTTCTAATCGTGGCATTTGGTTTTAAAGTGCCCCTGCGCATGGGCCGGAAACGTTGGATGGGTAATCGCAATTGCCCGTTGTTGGGTTAAAGACTAGATTACTTGGACAGAACTGCGACGGAAGAAAACAGAATTTTTATTAATGATTTTAACTTTACCGAATTTCCTTTAGGTCTTACGTAGAGATACGCGATGCCGTTGGAGCACATGTAGAAGGTATTGCAGTTACTCGGGTTAGGATAAGCGCCATTATCCTGGCAATCGAACGGAACATCAGTGGGGGTTGTCGTCGTCGAAATCCTTGTGGGAGTCGTTGTCGTTAGAGTCATTGTCGTCGTTGGAGTCATTGTCGTCGTAGTAGTCGATTCTGCTGTTTTTGAAAAACTACCACTCAGTCTCATTTTAGGGGAGAAAATTTTTTTACTTAATAACTCACTCTTGCAAGGGGCGGTGGATGACGATGTGCACACATTGGTGCTGGGTTCAAATACTGAAGCTCCAGCACAAACCTGAAATTATAATAGAAAATAACCATATTTATCGTAATGTGAACACTTTTTGAAGTTTCTCAGACCGCGAGCAGTGAAAAAGTGAGTTACCATTGCAACGGGAGAGCCAGTAGCACAAGAATAATAATCCTCGGTGCATTCCTAAATGATTTGAAATTAATTAACCGACAAGATTATTAGAGCAGAATCACTTAGTACTTACCTTTCCAGGAACAGGGTAGTTGCCAGTGCCGGGACAGACGAAGGTTGTATTAGCAGTTTTCTCTACTACAAGATCCTGTTCAATTAGATGCTGGTAAAACGGCGAGAAAAAAAAACAAAAAAAAGTTATTATCGGTTAAGGATAAGTTCCCCAGATTGGTATTCGATAAAAGTGTCCTTCACGACCAAAAGTGGGAACGCTATTTAGGTGGAATCTGTGCGTCAACCTTACGCAACAATTTTACTTTTCATCTTAACAATACCTTTGGGTTAAAGAAAGTCCGCCGAGAAGTGACTCCTGTTCCTAGGCACAATAGGGCTCCTAAAATTGAATTCATGATTAGCTACTAAAGGAAAGTTGTCAATGAAATGAAATTTTTAACATACCAAATAGGTACAAAATGCGTACTTGGACGGATGGCAACATGGTGGTGAAATTAAGAATTCTCGTGAACTGAATCTGGCGATAGTTTCACGGCTCCTGGTTTTCAACTGATCGACGGCTATTTAAGAAGCTGCATTTATACAGCTAAGACCGGTACAAACAAAAACGGGAATCGGGATTTTTTTCAAATCGGAGGCAAGATTAACTTTTAATCCCCTTATCTCAAGGAAAGGTATGCGTCAATCTGAGGCAGTTTTTTCAAGGTTTGCGTTGCGTGTAAGCTACTGGTATCCAATTACAACAGCCTCGTCACGGAAATTTCCGAACGGGATCTAGGGAAAAGAATTTAGGGATAGCATTTAATGCTTGTGCATTGCAACATGTCCTTCGCTAGGATTATACCCTTGATAAATTATCAAACAGTATAATCACAACGAATAAAGTATACAGCAGCTTTGTCAGTTTATTACTTACAATTTCCAGCGCAACGCTCCGAATTATATTTTTTCCATGTCAACAATTTTATCCTTAGGCAATGTTGCAAAATCTGTAAAGCCACCAGGTTTTACCGGTGAAGGTAGACAAACGTCACCAGCTTCACTTGAACATCCGGATTGCAACGACAAATTTTACTGCTTCTTGCTGCCTGCAATTTGTCACACCAAAACTCCAAATGGTGTTAATCAAGAGATTATCCACAACATTTTGCGCGGTGAATTTATTAGTAAAAACTTTAAAGTGGAAAGATCACGGCAATTCATTCGTGTAACACGAATTAAAATGTCAGACCATTCCCATGTTAGTTGGATGATTATGTACACCTAAAGAGAAAAAAAAATTAAATTAGAAAATGTACAGTTCTTCCATCCGTGTATACTCAAAGGTACGTTGCTTATAGCAATTTCGCCAACCAATCGAAATTCGACGAAGAAAAATTTTTTTAAGTGAAATAACACAGAATTTTAGAATGTAAACATGCCAAATCATCTGAAGATAATTCGTGAATTTCCATGTTACTGTTTGGGCTAGTTCACGCTCCCGAGGTTTACTTTTCGTTTTCAGACCTTTTCTTGTAACTCTAAATAACGTGAAAAAGAAATTAGACGATTTTGTGAAAACAACAACTTGGTTATAATATTATTACAGCAGTTTTCTTTAAATCGGTCAGTACGGTAACTTTGCTCCGTTCCTGGTGTAATTGATTGGTCACGATTTCTAGCTCAGCCATCAACTCATCTTTGACTTTAGAAATTTTATCCATTTCGACAAGGAGTTGGGCCTTTTCTTTCACTAAACACTCCGAAATTAAAATATATTATAGATAGCTGCACAATAACTAAATACAATCAGCACCATACTTTCTCCTTGAAGTAAGATTCCACAAAGCTTCTTGTTGCGGGTTTTAACGTTGAGCAACTCTTCACGCAGTCTGTCATTTTCCGACCGAAGACTTTCTATTTCGATATTTTTTTGACTCAATTCTTCGTGGAGCTGAGCTAGCCGTGGTTGCTCAACATGAACAGCCTCCAAATTACAAGTCAAAATTTCATTTATGGGGCTTGTAAAGGAATGAATGATTTTTGTTTGCTTTTTTTTTTTACCTCCTTAGCTTTTTTTGTATTCTTTGAAGATTCATTTTTTTTCTTCTCCTTGTTAATAATTTTTTTTGCCTCATCTGCAACTTCTTCAAAGAAATGCTCTTCTCCAATGATTTTTCCATTAATTCCTTGATGTGCTGGGGCTTCTCGAGGAGATTCCTAAAGAAAGACATAAATATATACCACTTGTACGACTGCCTAAGATACAGGAATACAAAATCTCACCTGTGGGCCCTGTTTGAATTGATCAAGAGACATGGTAGTGGCCCCTTTATTTTTATTATTTCCCGCTTTCTTCTTATTAGATGGTTTGTTGTTTACATCTTCTTTTTCTGACAGTTTAGTGGCTTCTCCACTATTTGCCTCAAAATCTACTTTCGAAGCCATTATTGCCTCTTTGAGTTGTGCCTCAAAATCATCATCAACAAATTCCTGATCTTTCTGTTTCCATTCTTTAAAGTTAGATGAGACTTCATTTCCAGCAGGTTTCTTAATAGGGGCAGAAGATTTTCTGGGTTTGCTTCCACCAAACGCCAAAGATTTCAGCTGAAAAGCAAGAATTGCATGGATAAGGTATGTAGTTCCAAAAGTTGTATTAATTGTCTCTGACTTAATCAAATATACACAGCCTCCATACCTCTGCCTTTTCTTGGGCAGCCTTCATCTTCTTTGCAGCATTCTTTTCTGAATTCAATTTTACTTTTCCAGACTTATTTTTTGATTCTGCTAGTTTTTGTGCTGCTGCCCTTTGTTTATCCCGTGCTCTAGAAGCTGCTTTCTCATCTTCATCGTCATCAATTCGAAGAACGGCAAAACGAGATAAAGAAGCAGTCATGCTTCTTTCCAATAATTTATCACAGATTTAAGAGTGGTAAAAAAAAATTATCGTATCGGGTATACAGGCAAACTATGCCAGGAATTGCAAAGTGATCAAACTTGCTCAAGCTTAAGGCTATAAATCAATATTTAAGATATTAAATTACAATAACCTGGGACAAGGAGTTTGAACGTTAATAGTACTGAACATGCCGAAATAATCGGCGTATTGTGATACAAATGGCAGCTAGATGTCGCGACAATTTTGATGGGTTTCAGCAACCCATGACGTACTATTTTTAGTTTACAAATCTTAACATTAGTTAAAAAGAAAAGGTTCTGCAATATTAGTTGACATTCTATAAAGAAAAAAGGTGATATTAGGAATCCCATTCTATTTCATAGTTATTTTCAAAATGCTTACTAAAGATAACAAAGAATGGCTTCATCCTTCAATCTCTGGATGTAACAAATCACGCAAGATAAATTTTTTTGAATTTCATTATCTATCCAATACAAAACAATGAAATTAAGAAATTCAGTGGACTAAAAAAAATTTATTATTGGAATTCAAAGATGAAAATGTCTCATGATGGGCTAAACCTCTAGTCTTCTGTTTTTTCTGGAGGAGGTCCACAAGGTTGGAGCATCTTTTCCATGAAATTAAAACGTACACGAGCTTTGGATTCGTTTTCTGCAATTGCTATGTGATTTAGCAGGTCGAAGTGACCAACATAGGATGCATACGAGTCTCGATGTTGGTTAGAAAGCCATTCGTATCTTGACGTGTCCGCGTGTCCGGTTCCAATATACTTTGATTGCAAGTGTTCCAACTGAGAGTGAATGTTGTAACGGTCACCCATGTTTCAAATACCTAGGAATTGAAAATATAATTGATCAGAAAGTTCATTAAAAAATATAAATCCATTACCCACCATAAAACGTTTGATTCGTACGAAAAACACAAATGCAACCTATTGCCAGGTTTCTGTAAAAACGATGTAGCAGAAGCTTTAGTGTTGCTCGGCAACCAAGCGCTCGTCACTTGTTTCACTCGTCATTTGTTTCATTCGCTCACAAGAATCCAGAGAAGAAAAATGGCTTCGTTCGTGTGCCGCTCGGTTTTCGCTGCAACTCGGCGAGGAGTTTCTACTACCGCTGTGAGGGCGGCAGATAGAGGTAATTATTGTTATAGGTTTCTATACATCTAAAATAATTCCATGCTGGGCTTACGCGTGGGGCTTACATAATAAATTTCGCGTACGCACCGTCGTCACGTAGGCCGCCATGAAAGCCAAAACTGCTCTGATAATGAACTTTTGATCACGGTATTTTTCTTCCTTAGCTATGAACGATCCCCTCGAACATGCTACAGGGTTAGAAAAGCGTGAAATTCTTGCAAAACAAGCTGGTCGAGAGGTAAAAAAAATGATTAAGTTAGTTGTTGGAAAGCTAAATAAAAAAATATACATTCACATAGGATCCTTATGAAATGCAAGTCTACAAACGAGTTGCTGGAACCAAGGAAAAGCCTAACCGTGTTCCCTCAGTTGCTGACCACCGTGTAGTAGGTTGTGTGTGTGAAGAGGACGCCACTGCCATCAATTGGATGTGGCTCTACAAAGGCGAACCAAAACGTTGTGAATGTGGCTACTGGTTTAAATTGATTGATTCTAAGCCTGTCTAGAATTTAGATTAATCTGAAAGAGCACCCTTTCTGAATGTATAGAAAAGAACGAATAAAAGAAGCAGTCCTGATAGTGAAATATCTTTATTACTGTCCATATAACAGGCACATTGAATACAGTGCTTTAAAATTAACTATCTATGTTCATTGAAATAGTTTTTTTTTTCATTTTCCCCTTTAGAGTTTTAGTTCCTTTTATTCTATTTAGTTTATGCATAAGGTAACTATCCATTAGTTGTGGGAAAGATAAACTTTTATCTGGCTCTCATTAATGAAATTGTCTAATAAGTGCGTGAATTCTGCTACCGTACGCATATAGCCATAATTCGAATTCGATTTACAGTTATGTTTAAAAGAATTAAATATTCAAAATGCTGATTTCAATTAGCAGACGAGCTTGAGCGCAGTTAATTCAAGTACGATTCCATTCTTCCAGTCGATGAATGTTACTAAACCCATCCGTTTTTGTTGTGCTGTAGACCACTTAAGATGACGACAACCCTAAACCCCGCTACGGACATTGAAGCCGCTTAATTTTACATATTTTTTGTCCTTCGTCAGTTTTGAACTCGGATGATGGAAAATGGGACGACAGTACCGGTATCGAGGCCGGGAACATGTATGGTTTTTCACAAAAGGTAATATAATTTACAAGCTTCCCGTACCCATTAAGTGTTACCTATTTTTTTTTCTTGTTTTTGTACAGAAAAATTAAGCATTTTTTGCTTCTGATTTTGATACATAATTTTTCTCGTTGTTTATTTGTTCTGTTGCTACTTCACAATGGTTGGCAACGCGAGCTAAAAAGCTCAAGGCAACGAAAAGGTAAACCATTGATTACCTTGTTTTTTATTCGGTTGCTGAAGGCGATTGTCTGAAAATAGCCTGAAATATCCATTCATAGCTTGCCTTCAACATAATGTTAGAATATTATCATATTTACTGTATCTTGAGGGCTTTTAAAAAGCTGCCTTTTTAAATTCGTTTTGGCAAAAATGTCGTTATCGAGTGCTTTGTCAGTCAATCAGTGGAAGCAGATCAGGATTGACGTTCAGCAGAGCTTGTATAACTAAACAGTGCAGTTGGATTTTTACAAGAAGTGCTGATTGTTGCTTCGTTTCATTAGTATACGCAAGTGAATTTAGTAAGTAATCGGAGATCAACTTATTTAATTATCGTCGTGGATTTTGTGATCAGTTTTTTTTAGCTAGGTGTCTATGGAAAGTGTTTGCTGTTATAATGGTTTTCAGACCTACATGGTTGGTCCTTATCTGTATTGGCAAGTAAAAATTCGTTGGTATGTTTAAAACGAACAAAAACCTATAATTAATAACGAACATGTTTACTTTTTATTCGTACGTCAGGCATCACTGATTACGCCCCCTATCGAGTCTACACATTTAGGAAAATAGTTCCAGATGAACCATTACGTGAAACTCAGTACAAAGGTTTTGATAATACAAATAAATCCCTTATTGTTTTTCGGCAGAACCATATTATATTTAAATGTTTTAGGGAAAAAGTTGTTATCATGCCAAAAACTACCTCTGTCAAATCAAAATCGAGCACGACAGACTCTCGCCCACCCTGGAATCCTTCCACAGCTGTAACCAATAAAAGTGCCCAGTTACCGAGTCTACCAGGAAAGAAGAGGCAATTTGCAAACGTCCAAAGCCGAATACGTTCGGGAATCGGTAACAGGTCTTCTAACATGTCGCAAAACGCATCGAATAGCTACCGAGAACGCAATGATTCGTCCGCCGTTTCTGCCTGTCTTTATCCAACTGATCATCAGTCTCCGTGGCCAGCACCCAAAGAACACAACAATACTACAACTGGTTCTACCAACCAAGTCCCAGAAGCAAAAACTCCAGCCCGTTGCGTTTGAGGATACGTGAGTAAAGACAATGGAATATGAATTAGAAGTCTTACGTGATTTAATAGAACCATCTTGTCACCAGTACTCGTAAGTTAAAATTCTCTTATCGTTCTTCCAGTCATCTGATGCCTTTATATACGTTCAAAATAAAAAATAAAATATACCATCAGATTAATAAAATATTGCCTTTAAGAAATATAAATACCACGACACTGTTGGGGCATAGCCTATTTGATTGCGAATTTTAAGCAAACAACTCCAAGACAAAACAAACCAAAATTCGGATCGGTAGGTGTAATATTATGGAAGTTATTGATGACTTCTTTGCTCTTGCACTATTCGTCTACCTTCCGCTATTGTCATATCCGATGCTGTCAAGGCTGCCTGGCTAGAGCTTTTATCAGACGCTATGAGAGCATTTCGTGTTTGAACATCCGTGAGTATAGAACGCGTGTTATCCTATATCTGTGTTTAAGAAAAGATAAGTAGTGAAAGACGTCTCTTCCGTTACAATGTGCTGGATTTGCTTATTTATAAAAAGCACAACATCCAAACAGCACGTAGTAGGGCGGAGTTATAAATCTATTTCGGACCCGGATTTGCAAGCTTTAGCACCCGCAAAATGCATTTCTCCGGAAATCCGGAAAAAGAAGAAAAGTTATTGACTGGATTGACACGAAAAATACTCGCATTCTACTGTCGAGAATGGAGAGTAATGGCACACGCTTCCGGAATTTTTCTTCTTCTAAGAACTTGAAGACGCTGTTGGTGGAGTTCATTCATCCGATCCCGAACAATAGGCAATTATTAAGACGAAACGTTTTAATCTATTTGTACGTCCAGGATAAATTGACTCTTATCAAAGGAAAACGATTTACGGTGGATGTTTTTAAGTTTCAGTTTTCACGCGTAACTTTTGAATGCCTGAAATTTTCACGTTTGGCATTTACCTCAATTACTTGTCGACGCATAGTACTATACGTTTCGCTGAAACATCTTCAAAAATATAGTTTACTCTATAGTTGCCACTGAGCTTTACTGCGCCTTTACTACGACGCAGAGCAGTAAATAAAATATGTGTCAAATGAAACGCAGAGGAAACTCTACCAACAAAACAGCCATAAAAGCTTCCTACGTTCTGCGTCTAACCTGGAATTTTCCTTGCCACAAGGTAAAAGAAGGTGAAAGTTCGGACAACTGCGTCATCACAAGCTATGTCGTACGATACGATTTCACATACCGTAGTTTGGCTTGGATGCTGTTTGACGTGATACTGCACATCCATTCTTAAAGAGGCTCCTTAAACATGTAAACTTAAAGAGCAAATACCTCGGACTACCTTCGATTACATTACGTTTGAATTACTAAGGACCACAGTTCTGAAAATTCAAATCTGTTTCGTTTGAAGGAGTGTCCGCAAAGAAAAACGACTTGTATCAAAACATTAAGTGACGTAACCCTTCACAGATGTTAACAAATTTGATTTTCGAACGACGCCAGGGGGTCGGCAAAAATCGTTTACTTATATGAATTTCTGCGTTGTTGCAAAGTCAAGATTGGGTTACATCACTTTGACTCGTGTAGCACATACTGGACCTGTCATCCATCCGTCTATTAGATCATTATCAGCATTCTCAGCAAGATAAAGGAAAGCTCGTTTTTTTGGATAAGCGTTGTTCTGCCCATGTAAAATGCTCTGTCATCCGTGATTTCAAAATCCTTTCTTGTTTACAGCCTTATGCTGACATCATAGTTTTCCAGCTTAGTCATAATGAAATATGTTTTCAAGCAGCCTCCCAAATTTGTCCTTTTCCAATATATTTAAGGTGAAATAGAGTAGCGATTTCTGTTCATCGCCCTTATTGGCATGTGACCTTGCCCTTTTAAAAAGTAGCAAAGAGAATGCGTGATTTAAATATCACGCATGTCGTATTCAATTTTGCGTTCAATATTTGGGTTATTGGGCAAGGTCCTTCGGTCTAAAAAGAACAATTTTCTTCGGGAGGAAGGGTGTGGCTAGTAATTGAAACTGGGATTACAGGGTCTGCTAGAATTGGGATAAAATGTTTTACGAAGAAACTGACGCAAATGATTGCATGAAATGTTCTAATGAATCCCTTTCCCCTTGACGGAAGCTAATTATAATACAAATAACCAATTCTGATTGCCACTCACCTGCCAAAAACTTGCTTGCCTTGTGTTACTTAAACTTGTTTGTTGATAAAAAATGAAAATGACGTTCGGCAACGCACCACCTTTGCGAGGTGAACTATTTCTAAAAGTGACAACGATAGTTTGGTGGCCATTGAACCGCAGGAACTCAATTCAAGTTGGGCTGAAATTGGCGAATGCTTGATTTGCTTTCGTTCAAGCCGTGATTTTGCCTTGTGCACAAACTCACGCAATCTTGCATGGACAATTGGACATGACTTATTAATAAATCAATGCGCTGGCTTGTAATCCAGTTATTATGGAAGCATTGTTCCTACGAATTCGGCAACGAAAAATAGACAACAGCTAAAATACCAGTAGCCGTTAATGACGGAGTCCACTTCCTCTCACTAAATTTTCTAATTGAGTTGCGTGAAAAAAAAAACGGCAAAAGAAGAAATCGATAGTGACATTGTTGGCAATTAAAAAAAAGAAGAAAAAACCGGACCGCATTTTTTTTTTCTCTTCCTAGTCATCCGTGTTGTACAAGCGAGAAGATCCGGACCCGGCGTCCCTTCAATTTGACGTCATGATGCCCTACAAAGTCTCACTCACTTATTACGTATATCAGATATTTTCCGGTTACTTACGCACGTATCCAAAGACTTTCGTTTGGAGTGCTGATTATCACGAAAAGACATGTACGCGACATGATGAGGTAAAACGAGAGACGGAGCCGACACAATATTGCACATAAGACGCCAGTTTTTGATCCTGTGGGGTCATCTTGCCAAGAACCCCAATTTTGTTTGTCAAACTTGCAACGTCACACCGGCTGACGAAAAAAAAGCCAATTATTATTCCTTTTTTTCTTATTATCGACGTGCCTGTCAGCTGGCGGGGTACTTATTTGGGAATCCAATGTCGCATTTCTATTTGATTGTGATAATCTTCTTATGCCTTGTTTGCGTCATCGCGGTGCAACTGTGTACAAGTCTTGACGCGAGTCGGATGACATTAGTGGAAGGAAGAAGGAAAATGGATACGATGCTAACGTATAACTGTACTCTACGTGAAAAGAACAGGCACCAGTTGATCGGCATGTAAAGGTCCGATCCTGTCACTGGGTATCCTTTTCACAATTGGATTAGCAACTGCCCTGGCAATCTACTTGCATTTTTCTAGAGAGAGAGAGACAGAGGTTTGCCTTACTTGCTCCGACATAGAAACCCATTCCACAGTGATACTCCATCAGCTCCGGCCGACTTTTCGTGAGGGGGAGACCATCCATAAGTAGCTCCTAGTTCTTTGTTTAGTTCGTCAGAAAAAATCTTGCTCGTCTTTCGTTCAGTGCCCAGCTGTTGCCGATAATAAGTGATTCACTGGTGAATGATTGTCTTTTGACTTTGTCGAGTATTTTTACGTCAAACAGTTGATTGAAAACAAAAATCAAGCAACAATTATGCCAAGCAATAATTTCGGGTGGAGTTTGTCCGATACTGTGGAAAATCCTCGACGGACAGGCTTAGCTAATTTCCGATACAAGCTTCTACAATACCAGTCTAATGTCACGAGATCCGATGACGATGAAGACCTGCCGACTAAGACCCAGCACCGTCTTGTATCGGATGAAACGACTGCATATGGACTAGTCAATGGCCCGTCCGATTTCCCATTCAGCCGATCGGTGAAACCCTATTACGGACGCGAACCTTCCGTTTCTCAGTGGTCCGACAGTTGTTTCGGCTCCGAATACCCATCGCTCACCAGCACAGGTATGTGCTTCTCTTTTCACAGCTTAAAAATGATTTTTTAAAAAAGAACTGTCCTTCAACTAACGGAACGCAGTCGGTTTTGTTGGCTAAGATTCAGCTCGATAACGTGAAGCACGTTACAAAGCTGTCTGGCTATCACGTGATCAATATTAATCCTGCAATGTTTAGACTGGAATTGTGGGAAATTCCACTATTTGTTTTTTTGTGAGAAGAAAAAGTGTTGATTGTGGCAATATTTTTCAAAACAAACAGGTTCACCCGAGCCGGAAATCCTTGAAATGAACACAGAACGTGCGAGACCTTGGATCAACTTATCAGAAGCGAATCAATCGACTGGTTGGATGGCGACGACGGACGACGTGCCTCGTACATCGTCAGGACCGCCGTCGACGACGTCAACGGACGTCTGGCGGGGTTCCATTCATTACGCTAAGGCAGTGATGGAACGTCGTGAGGGAGAGATTTCCAGCTTGTTTGATCAGCTGCACGAAATCGAGGACGATTTGACGTCGATGAACAATCAGGTCGGACAGGTCAGCTCTACACTGCAGCAATGTAGCCAACGACGAAGGCTAGTTCGAGCACAGCATGCCGCATCATCCCTTTATCAATCTCAATCCGTCTCTTCTTTGCATAGTCAGCAAAACTCATCGCCCTTTTCTTCTTTCACGAGTCAACAACAAAGACGATCAAATTGCGCCTGGTCCTGCCGTAATCTCGACAGTCTTACCGAAGACGAAATGGCTGATATTGTTCATCGACTTTTGACACGAATCTGTGAATTTACTCTGGCACGTCAAGAAGGCCGGAAAGATATTCCTTTAATTGTTTAAAAGTATTTACTTGACTGAGCGACTGAATTCTTTTAATTTATTATGGAGTGCAAATTCTTGTTAATTGAGCAACAATATTCGTGTTTCGTTTTCTACGCTGTTTCCTGTACGTTTTTTCAGTTATGGCATAACAAGTACCTGTGAGGCTGGTGGCCTGTCCAAATTAGTACCCAACCAAAATAAATACCATTCGATGGTTGTGTCCTCAATTTTCGCCCATGACGTCAAATGAAAATCCTACAGACTTCATTATAGGCTATGCAAACGTGAAAATTAGCATATTCCTCTTTATGTTTGGCGGCTGTGCATAAGCAAATTTTACGGGAACTGAACAGGTTTCTGGTGCTAGACCGACCAGCAAAAATCCAGGATGACGTGCATCTAGGCCAATATGATCGCCTAGGCCTTTAAGCCCCACACAGACATTTTAGGGAATATTTTCAAAAAGCAAATATTGATCGGTATCAATACTTGACAGTCAGCTCATAAGCCCTTATGGTAGTCAATAACCATAATGGCATTAACCAAGTAACAGTCACATACACACTTTTTCAAACAACGCACGTACTTCTGCGGAATACCAAACCAAAATCTCAGCAAAATGAAGAATAGATAAACGCGAATGCAATCGTTCTAATCTGATAATATTTTGATGCGAAATAACATTACGGTTACGTAAGCCAAGCGAACAATCAATTTCTTCACGGCCTTTAATTTTGAAAAATTGCGGTTCGGATCTGCCTTTTGAATGAAGGCCTTCACGGCTGATAAAAGAGAAGGTAACAAGAAATAGAACAATAATAACATAAGAAGGAATCTGGCTATTTCCTGCTTGAGATTCGGTACGGTGGGGTCTGATTTGCTTACTCGATGTAACGCCTTGACATCGACTTGTCATTTCACGAGATGCAGAGCTCTTGATAACTGTCGCTGACGTCAATTCGCGGAACGCGTTTTGACATTCGCGTGGTACTTAAAAAAAAACAAAAAAACATCCAATCTATAAAGTGGACATGTTATGCGTTCTGCACAGGTACATGGTTTTGTTGCTTCTTTCGCTAGCTGGATACACAAAGTCCGTCCCAATCGAAAGCAATGTCCCTCTAAGTTGAGGTCGACTTCAATTCCGTTGGCGTGTGAGAGATACGCAGAGGATTGCTTTTTGTGGCTTGGTTCTCGCTACATGTTATGATATTATTTGGCTAGAAATAGAAATAAATAAGGCCTCGAAACACGCAGCAGATGGAATATATCAGATTCTGACACGAACGCAAGAGTCTGGAAGGTCGACTACGTCCACCTTTTCGTATTGGTTAGCGATATGCAATCGATTGCCCGCAAAGATCGATCCTCTTTCATGAAAACATGCAGTACAATACGCAAACACGATGGCATTAAAAATGAAAAATGTGCTGAATAAATCAAGAGAAAAAAATGATTCAGATTGATTGGAGGACGCGGAGTGAAAGCGGAGATGTTTGTCCGTGTAACGTCCGTGACTGCCTACTGCGTTACAATCTTATCGGCTCGCATCCTCAAAATAAACCAGCAGCAAGAGGACAGTCACGTTGCCTTGTGGTGTTGAATACAAATTTCTGAGCCGCCCACGAAAGAACCTGCGTCGACGTACGTAACAATCGCGGAGACAGCAGATAGAGAAAGAAACGTAGCTCGTGCAGGTCAGATATTTTCGTCTTCGTTTTCGAAAGGACGTAGCGATCCGAGACTGATCGTCTACGCATATATATACTACCACAACATACGGGCAGAGCGGGGGTATCCAGCACAAGGAAAAAGGCTAAGCCAACAAATGCGGTCTGCGGATAGGAAACAAGAAGAAAACAGAGACAAAAAGACGCGAATTGTTGTCCGACACCCAAACGGCGTACACACACAATGCACAAGTTGGCGTGGATTCTGTGAATTGGACGCCAGTCTCAATCTTGACTCCATTCAAAGAAGGACGTCGATTATTTCCTCCACTTGTTGGAGGACAAAACTGCTTTTACGCGAATTTTGAGCACACACGGATTACTATTTAATAGTCATTTATTCGGAAACGTCCGTTAGTTGACCTTTTATTGGAATCGTTCAACTGAAAATCACTGGGATATTGGCAACGAAAATGAACTGGAAACGGCGCTTTAGTTCCGCTTGTGCTCACGAGTTTTTGAAACCACCTCCGGTGCGCATCCGCACCTGGTCGGATTCCGTTGCCGAAGTGGCTACCGCCGAAGGTAAATAAGAGTTGTCTGTTTAAAAAAAGTTCACGGTGGAGATGTATGCCAGGTAAACGGCCTCAAAAAGTCGGTTACCCACAAGAATGATTGATTATGTAATTATACAAGTTGATTTGCAAACCACTGGGTTTTGTTTTACTCTCTCTATCTCTGTCAAAAGCGCGTTCAGAAGTTCATTTCGAACTCGTTGAAAGAGAAATCCGTTCTTTCCCTATGACACGTTCGTGCGCATAATTAGTGTCGTGAGTTTAGTTTTACTCGAAACGAAAAAAAAATGTACAAGATAACGATAATATTCGTTTGCGGTAAAAATCAAGTAGACCGTCTTTAAAAATTGTGGGAAAGTGGGTGAAAACTGGACGTTTGGAGGTATTTTAAATCAATTAACAAGAGCGTCACAGCGTCAATTGGACAAACTATGTAAACGTTGCGCGTTAACGAGCCAATGATTTGAATTGGAAACATTTGCCAAACTATTCCGTATAGTTACTGCATATTCAGTGAGAGAACTGCATTCCGCTTGTCCAACTTGATCGTTATCATAATAATTACTTTTACTATCTTTTAAAAAGAGTACCAAAACAAAGTCAAACAAGAAATCGATTTGGCTGTGAAATCAGATGAATACGTCACGGTGGAATTTGTTTTTTACTTTCACTTTCTATCGAATCGGCCCGGCCCAGTAAGTCTACGCATATACCCTACTATCCTTTGATGATTCACTGGTGCAACTAAACGAATTCCAGGGGCCTCAAAGATTCCATTTGTATACGCCTCTTTCTACTGGTTTCCCTGGTCCCTTTTGAACATAATCAGATTTTGAATTGTCGCTATTCACCATCAAGATGGAAACAACGGCTAGTCTGTCAGCTGTGGTGGGAATAACTTAATACACGTCTTACGTAAAAAGTCGTGACGAGCTTCGCGCATGTATTTTCCATTTTTTACGATCGCGAAGGGTCATTGGCACAGGGAAGGGCGTGCATGTCTTTTATTGGATGTCTACTGAAGCGGATTTTCCATGTTCACTTTTTCTTTTCTCTCTTTTGCTTGCCTTTCGGTCGTGAACGAAGAAATGGCTGATCGGGACTCGGAGCTGGCCGAAGCCCATCGACGCCGCAGTTCGAACGCCAGTATTGGGGCTGGTAGCAGGGAAAATCAGCATCACGTGACTGGTTTTTTGGCTTCCCAAACTTTGGCTCTTTTTCTCGCTGTGCCTAACATTCAGTCCAGCAGCAACACTTCCGTAAGGTAATCTTTGGGGTTTTTCTTTTTTTTTTTTTTTCCTTTCCCTCCTTCTTTTCTATTTGCCCTTGTTCCCTCTTTCAACGTTTCGCTTCTAAAATTAGATACATACCTCTACTGTAAGTGGGGTTCTCAGAAAAAAAAAATCAATAAAAACTTAGTAGTTTTTCAAAATAGCTCTCTAAATATGAGCGTGTCACGATTGAACGAAAGAGAGTGTGAACGCAGAAACAAATGCAAGTAGGGGGAAAAAAATTTGTTTAAAGCATTGACCGAGTTGGAAGGAAGCTGTGCTATACGTTTAGCAATCTCGGTCAGTGTCGTCTTCTTCGTTATCGCGCATACCCTTTCCGAAATTGAGGCCACGAATGACAAGACAACATTTCGATTTTTATTGGAGCACAAGAAACATTTTAAACTACCTTCTTTTTGTTTCTAAATGGGAACAGTGTCGCTCTTTTTTTCCCTCAAGATCTGTCAGAAATGTGTTTGTCAAGTTCTTAGATTTTTGCGCCCCAACGTTCATCGCGCACACTCACTTTCTATCTGTGCAGTTGTAGGGAATTGCTGCTGCTGCGAGAGGTGATAGGAGGGGAGTCGGGGGCAAGGTCTTTTCCATCCCGTTTTTTTTTCTCTCTCTTCTAACAAACATGGGCCAGCGGCGTTGGCCAGCAGTCGACTTTGCACTTTCACCGTCGTTAGAAGCAACCAAGACGTCCTCGTATCGACGTCTTGAACGTCGTTTTTCGCCATCAGCGCGGACACGACCGACAAAATCAACTAGCAATTATTCTTTCTGTATCTTATTGTTTCGACGAAGAAAAACCCCATTCAGATCAGACGGGTTAGTAAACAAAAACATTTCGGATTTCTATTTCTTTCCGCTTCGTTTGTGCCGTTACATTCACGTCCACCATTTAACGGATAATGTCTATATGCTTTTACTGAGCGGGATTTCCGTTCAACCAAAGTCTCTTCGGTATAATATTAAATCTAAGTATATGCCAGGGTGTGCGTGTGTGTGTGTGTCTGTCAGTGTGTGAGTGTGTAGTCTTTCAAACGTGTTCCGCCGGCCAGCACCCATCAATGTGCTTATGCTATTATGAAAGGGCAAACAGTTGGGAGTCTGGTCATTCCAAAGTTTATTCCAATGTCCACCCGGAAATTATATACATGGAAGTTAGTCGCTTGTATGCTGCTGTTTGCATTTGTATATCTTTTCCTTAACATTTTTTTTTGTATCATTTTCTAGATTTTGCCCTCTTTTTTTCTTGTACCGTTAGCAAAAAGGAACGAGCTAGAGTGGTGGCGTGATTTTTTCGTTCTACGTGCACGTATTTATCTGATGTTCATGTTGGTCCCGTTTTTTTTTGTTTTTGTTTTTGCTCTTTCTCTCTTTTTATCGCGTTTCTTTACAAGTGTGTGTCTGCTGAAAGGCAAATCTCATTCTCTTTTGACTACCGTCGCAGGGAAATATCCGAGATCAACAAAGTCTAAAGTTCTTTGACGGTTACTAACGCGTTCCTGCCTTATATGCGGTTTCGTAATTCATCCCGGCATGTAGACCCCGAAAGGATTTTTAATCGAACTACAATGGAAAGCCTCCAACAGCAGGTTATATCATCAACTTTGATTCACGCCCGCATTCGCTCAGAATTCGATCTCGCACAGGTCGCCCATAAAAGGCGGAAACCTTGAAATAAAAATAAATAAAAATCGTGCCCAGCTTTTTTGATGACGTCTGACGGTTTAATGAGGACGACGACAGGGTTGGACTGTGTGTATACATGTGTGTATACACAGCACCCAACAAAGTCGAGAGTAAGACGCCAAGGCGAAAGTTTTGGAAAAGGCCATGGTAAACGAATTAGGGTCGACAGTAGGCCATGGCCTTTTGTTTTAATTTAACACACATAAAAAAAAAATAGATGGACTGATTGCATTGAATTTGAAAGAGCTTTCAATAGAATGAGAAGAAAAAAATGCTATTGTTTTTTTTACCGACAACTTGTTGTGCCTGCGCGTTTTCTATTTACGTTAGCGTGAAAAATGCAAACACATTCGATCAGTCAATAGTGGCGTTCACCCGATGTTATGAATTATGTGTGTTTGGTTCCCTTTGCCTTGTTTCCTTGGGGACGCAGTACTATACAATTCAAGCTTCAGTTAGCCCTTTCGACAATTGTGACTGTTCACTTGACATCATCTTCATCATACGTCTGCAAATTTAGTTTAAAACGAATATTCCCCAGACTGACTCACGTTTACGTTTTGCCATATGGAATATCACTGGCCGACAATTTATAGAGGCTATAAACGTCCTGCTTTTTTTCGTTCAAAGTCCCGAGCATTAATTAGACTACCTGAAAATGTTAGGCTTCACTTCTTAAGGGGATGACGAATGCAAGGCGTGATGTAACAACCCATTGAAGTAAATATTTCAACACCCCCCAAAAAAAACTGTACAACGTTTAAGCACAGATACTGTATATACAATCTTTCGCGGAAGTATACAGACTATGGCTCATTGAGCTCTGCACGTTAAACGACATGAGTAGTCTCTCTGTGATGAATGTTACCGTGGGATGGGGAATGCAAACAAACCGCCTAAATGGAAGAAAACAACGACGCAATAGTACTAACTGGGCCCTAGAACTGAGTAACGAAGATAAGAGCAAAAACCACAACGAGGAAGGAAAAAAGGGAGGGAGAATAAAATTGGGATCAGATACGTATCTAGATAGATTTATAACATGTACAGGAGATGAAAAAAAAAAGAAAAGAATGAGAAGTTAAGAGAGAGAGAGAGAAAGATAGGAGAAGTTGACCGATGTTCCTTAACAACGACTCGCAGCTAGGCATGTAAATGTGCATTAGAAAAAACCACGCGAGATAATCAATCGACTTTGCTATAACAATTGTTCTACCGGAGTAGGGCTTGAAAAGAAAATGAGATTAGCGATAAGTTGACCGTTTCGTTGTTTTCAACAGGACGAACTAGTCACGAACGTGTCGCTGTCGCTTCAGTGTTTCCGTAGAGATTGTGCCAATTGCGTAGAGTTCGTCTACAGAGCTCATTATCATTACCCACCGTAGTCGGAAAGTGACTAATTGAACTAATAGGGTCGTCGTAACGCCTCCCTTTGTAGGCTGGTTTTGCCTTTCCTTATTTTACCATTACCCGTTGTCGCCCTAGTGACTAATAGAACTAAGTGTTCTAGCAAAACCCAAATATATTTGGATTAATCCTACCTTTCTCTGGTGACTGTCGGGACATGCAGATATGACGACTTGAGCCAGTCGGGAACTTCGCTGCTAGAAAACGATGTCGATGACGAGAAACTTGTCGACGTCCATTGCAACAAACTAAGCCGAAGTAGTTCGCTGCGCCGTTCTAGTGATCAAAACTCGTCAGCCTCTTCAACTGTCTCTTCAAAGCCTTGGCGTCGTTTTTCTGAAAGATTCAGGTATAAAAGAGCGTTGAGTTATTAGTTTTTCTTTTGGTTTTCGTGGAATATTTTTACTGATTATCTGTCGGGACTCACGATCGAATTTTCTGCAGTGGTGCCACGTTGAGTGCTGCGATGGCGTCTGCTACGAAACTAAGGAGAAATACAGTCGTCGCAGTGTCAACCGGCAAGCTAGACCAAGTGTCTGTCGAGGGCCGTGCTGCACAGTCAGAGGATTCAATGACGATAGATGAACCACTTAATAGTCCGCTTTCTAGTAGCACTAAGGAAAACAATCAGTTGTCTTCGACTGTAGCTGACACACCGAAAAATCACCAACTGAAAAAGTTTAGTCAGAGCACTCCAGCTTTGCCGCAACTTCATTATGATCTCCAAGATCTTGGTCGATCCAAGTCAAAACAAAAAAAGTTCCTTCGTCACTTTCCTAACGTTCCCAGAGATGAACGCGTCCTCAACCGTAAGTTTGTCACTGAACTATTTGTGGTGTTGCCAATTATTTAAAAACCATTTAAAATTTACATTTTTTTTTAAATAAATTTTTTTTTCCAGATTATTCTTGTGCCTTGGTTGGTGACATCCTCCTTCAAGGACACTTGTATGTCACATATAACTACTTTGCATTTCACTCTAATGTCTTTGGCTATGTCCGGAAGGTAAATTGAATCGTAATCAATAACTGTATGTTTCTTTTTAATGATACAATTTGTTTTGGTAAATCCCAACAGATACTTATTCCTATGGCTGATGTTCGCAAAATAACTAAGGAAAAAACAGCCAAATTCTTTCCAAATGCCATAGCCATAACAACTGCTACAGAAAAGCACCTTTTCAGTTCTCTCATGTCTAGGGATGTTGCCTACAGGCTGGCATTGAGTGTTTGGAAGAAATTTCACTTTCCTAATCGCATGGGAGACTGCATAGATGGAGAAAGGGTACAAATCCCCTAGTTTTATCTTTTGGCCTCTAAATAACAGCTATGATTGATACCAACAGGAAAATGAGGGTTCATCTTTAAATGGTGAACATTCAAGTAATGAATCCTCACAGAATTCTGTTGAAGGTCTGATAATTAGTCAGCACACTGCAAGCAGCGGTGTGCAAATCACCACAGCAACGGTATAGTGATGTCTTAAACATTAACTCTGCAGCATTTTTTATGATTCATGTTCTATGACACATAGGAAGAGACCACGTCCGATCCCGATGAAAACAGTTCTGCTATAGACCACTCGTATTCTCCTACACCTGATCGTGATGATGTGAAAGATGGCAAAGTTTCTACTGGGTCTCCTCCAATTGCGAAATCGAGGAGAAGTTTCCTTGACTTTTTCTCTTCTCGTACGTCTTTTGTCAATGAAGGTGAGAGCTCTGTTGTTACCAATAGAAAGCATTGACTTAACTGAATCATCCTCTGTTGACAGACGACGAGAACAAAGACGACCCTGCAACTTCGGATGATCTCGGCGTGGTTTGCGATAACAGTTCTTCGCTCTTCAAAATTCACAATAGTCCCCTTGAATTAAGTTGGGGTTGCAGTGGTATCTGTTTTCTTCTAGTCATCCTGTGCCTGTCAGCTGGCGTTCTGTGGTATCGAATATTTCTGCTGCATTCTCACCTTGAGCTGAGACTGTCGCCAGAAACAACTGGAGAACTCAACTCCCCTGTGTCGTCTCTCTACTCTCCTCAGGTAAGTCGAGATGTAACAATTTTCGGTATTACCTTAATACTCAACTTTTTTTTGTCAATCGCAGATGCAAGAACTAGTCGACAATTTGCACCTGCTGTTGACTTCTCGTACGACTAACGAGCAAAGGGAACGGTCTACCGTCACGTAAAAAAAATTTGGCTTTGCAAAGGCTTACCGTGAGCTGCTTGAGTGATCGTTGCAAACAAGGCTTGTCCTTCACTTAATTTCCTTTTTCAATGGACACGGTGTATTAGCCAAGGAATCCCCACCAACACACCTCTCTGTTTCTCTCGAATAGTCTCGACATTTTTCTTTCTTCGAAAATCGCTAATTGAAAATATTCAAGTCTCGAATTGTTATTCACATCATATCTTTATGTTAGCTATTTCAAATCTTACTATTAAATTATTTCATAAGAAGAGTATATTATTGTACATCAATGAAGGATATACCATATTTTCTTTTTATGTTCTTAGAACTCTTCGGATGATTAATGACATTAGTCACCCATTATTTACATATCCGACATTCCGAGTGATTTCTTTTCTTTCTCTATCGTCTATAGTTCTAGTCCAGACTGTAGTCGACAGATGATAAATCGACTGTGTAAATTGTTATACGAGTAACATCATCACCTGCCTTATAATTATGCCTCGAAAAACATGAATTTTATGTTATTAAGTTGTTTCCATGTAGCAAACTTCGTATCTAAATTTGTTAGTTTCCCCCCCGTAAGCTTAAATATCATGTTTTGGCAAACCGCAAGAAATAAAGGAAACAGGATGTGGACAACACTGACCCTTCTTATCAGATCTGACTTTGATCGGAAAACTGCGTGAAGAACCTACGGGTTTCCTGTAAAAGCAAGTGACCTGAGATAAACTATGTTTCTAGTTTTGTAGAACATTCAATGAATTTAGTCCTTACCAAAACAGGAATCTTAGAAACGGGTTCCTGGTGGTAATAACGGGAAAGTTGCCAATCCAATTAACCGATACAAAAGCCTTGCGCAGCATTCCAGTCAGGTCTTGATGACGCAGCATGACCGCGTGATTCTTCCATGTTTAGTTATGGATCTCTCTGGAAGGAAGCACAACGTGACCTCTTATCCTTCACCGACTTTTCCATTATCGATTTACACTTTGCAGTATTTATCGACCTGACTAATTGTCATTAGAAGGCAGAAAACCATCGGGTGAAGGATAACGTCATTCAACTACACACGGGGTCTTTCGTAACAATCAATTCTACCAATGTATACAGATAAACGGGGAACCATACGCTAGTGAGAACCTGCAGGTAACGAAAATCTGACTTAACTGCCCCAACTAACAACAATCGGCTCTGCACGACGAGCTTACACGAGTAACGAAACATAAAATCTCCGAACACCGTTAAGTGTATGTAGTAATTTAACACTTATATGCAAGGAACACATCCAAGAATACGTTGAAGTTTTGTCACATCCAAAGGAAATCACAATAGGTGTCAAATAGGACGACATTTATAATATTTTATCTTTACAGGCGTTTAAAACTGTTTGGGAAAAATAAAAAGATTTATAGCTGCTGAATACCAACTCTGATCACACTAGCGGGACGTGGAACTGCTTAGTTTTTCTGTGCGAAATGTGCTTCCTTATATGTGTGCCAGTTTGATTAATCGTATTTGAAAATAATGCAATAGAATTTTCAGACATTTAAGAAGAGAGAACCCCCCCCCCCCCAACTTGCTAAGGATATAATTAGGTCGATAACAAGCAATTTAGTTGCATGTCATTGATTAAATAAAGGTTCGTGTTAGTTGAATGTCAACTCTCCCATTCCCATTCAATGATTTCGAAAAGACGCAACCCTCTTAATCAAATAATAGGGGGAAATCCAACATTCTATAAATGCAAAATCCGACCTTTTATCTAGGAAGAACGATTACCGATCACGGAGGTCCTTTGCTGCTCCAGTTGTTCCTTGTTGGGTTTTGGAGGTGGAAGCAACTTCGGAAGAAGAAAGATGGCTGCCAAGGAGAGCAAATGAATCCAAAAGTACATGTGCCTATAACCATTGAAAAACATGAATTTGAATGAGGAATGCATGAATTTTAAATGTATAAATAAAAATGTCAATCATTCTTACGCAAGTAGACGAATCGATGGCCAAAATTCAAGTAGAACGAAACTGAAAGTCAGATAGGCCATAACGATCCGCGTTGTAATGAAAGTTAGAGCGTCGTAAAAACGGTGGGTTGCTCGGTTTTTCAAAAAGAACGGACGAACTGAGCGTCGAACGGCCCTTGAGGCTAACGTGCAAAGCGCTCCACCAAGAAAGGTAATGTAGTAACCAGGGTAAAATCCGTGCCACATAGCAGACAAACAGTAGGTAAGGACGGTTTGGAAGCGGCTTGTGCGTTCATAAACTACGAAACGAAGCCAGCGGTTGGTGAACTTGTTCCAGTTATCAATGCTGTCTCTCAAGCTCAAACCAAACTAATAAGTAGAATAAGAAGAAATGAATAAAAAAGAACGGAAAAATTTAGGAATTTTACCAAACATACTTCAAATTTCAAAATATCGACGTTGGATATTAAGTCCCATTTCGCTTTGCCGGATGCGGTGTAGCCATTGAAACCTAATCCAGAGGCATTGCAAATTGCGTCGGCCAAAAGCCATGCATGATAATATTTCATGCGTGCGATTGTGGTCGATACCAGAATAAAAAATGTCTTGCCAAACAACGAAGTGTTTTCTACAAAGTCGTTATCTAAATAAACCGCCACGATGTAATTTAAAAGGAGAGCAAACCAAGTTAAAAATAGAGAGTATCAAAGGAGCAGAAAGCTCACCTTTGACCCGGGTTACGAGGAACATGGGTGTAAGCTTAACGAAAAGACCAGCACATAAGAGGCTAAAAAAGAGCTTCTGAAAAACGATCGTCACGGCTGAAGGTTCCGGAGCGGCAATTACACAGTTAGATTCATCTTCAAGAGTTTCAGTTCCTGTCTCTTTTGATGGCTTCTAAATTGTCGATAATTTAATTGAAGATTTTGTCTTGTAAAAAAAAAAAAACAACGCACTTTTACCTCTTCGATAGATCTCTTTGAAAAATGTTTCCCGTTTATAAAATCTGTATAGTCCGCAAAAAGAACTGTCGGTCCAACCATAACCGCATGAAAATGGAAAACATAGCTGTAATATTCAAGCGGATTTGGGACCTTGCGAATGAGCTGCTGCTTTTGAAAAGGGGTCAAGTCCTCGGGTTTACGAGCAAGTCCATCGTGTAACGAAAATGCGAGACTGGTCACCTTCTGAGTCAGGACCATTAGAGGACCTAACGAATTTGTAAAAAGTTTAAGTAACTTTAGAGACATACGCAAGGGTGAACAAATTTCCAAATTTCATTGTAAAGAGTTCTAACGAATGAAAATTACGGCAAAAAAATTAGAAAAACACAGTTTAAAAAAAAAAGGATTACTTGGTGTGGTTGCTATAGGGTTTAACGCTTAAGTAGCATTAAAAAATGTTGGAATTCGATACAAGCAAACTGCGAAATTCAAACAAAATTTACCTGATATGTCGAGCGTGTACGAATTATAGCTATAATACTGCCGTTTGATATGGACAAGTGATAAGTAAAGCATCGAAGTGATAAGAACCAACCTAAAAAGGTTTAAAGAAATAGCAAAATTGAATTATGGAAAACAACACAGAAATTGAGTATGAGCCCAAATCATATATACTCTAAAAATGCATTTTCTAAAATGCACAAATCATCGGTGACGTTGCTATTTCCTTCAAACTATTTGGGCTCAGCAGAAGTTCGATGAAAGTTGACAACAGAAATAAAGCTTTTAAGGAATTTCAAGCTTTCCTTACAAAAAGACCTTAAATTGCTATGGCAACTAAAAAAGAAGTTGCATGTGACTGTTATAAGTGTAAGAAACAATTGCTAAAACTAACTGCATTACAATGAAACATTATAGACAAAACAACATTGAATCTGTAACAGAATATTTAAAGCACTGCCTACCTTTGTGAGATTTTGGGACTAGCAGTCATCAGGATGGCATATGAAATGCTTGAGAGGCAAGCAAGATGTAATGCCTGCCTGAATGGTGTAATTAAAAATAGTAAAGTTTTTTTGGTCTGGTTAAATCTATATTTATGTATACCTTCCAAAGCAAAAGACAACCATGATCAATCCCAAAAGCAATGCAGCTCCATGACGTGTTTCTGGTGCAACTCTGGAATTATGAAGGTAGTAACGAAAGGCAAAAGCTGCACCAACTGCTGAGAATTGACTCAGCAAGAAGTTGATCTGAATAAAAATTTGACTGCATTAACACAATCCTTCTATAAAAGAATCAAAGAATGCAACATACCTGGTCCACAGAAAGACCAAGAGGCTCAGACAGCCAGGAAAAGACCCGACTACCATCATAGTATCCACTTTCATCAACTCTATTCATGCTTGGGATCCCCATTCTGAAGAATACTGCTGATCACGATCTTCTTCGTTTGTATAGAAATGCACAAAAATTATGGGATATCAAACTTCGGTCAACAGGTAACGATAAGGGCGTGTCAAGTGATAATAACAAACATATCAAGGGAAGAGATCAACGTTTTTATGTGGTTACACACATTAGCAAGTAACTAAAGCAACTAACTAAAAGAATTTAGTGGTATATTAAAGGCGCTACCAGAATTTTATCTCGGTATTTTCTTATTCAACTTCTGACACACTTGCACAAGCTCTTTCCAACACGAGCCTCAAATAAAGGTTGAATGCATACTACAGCCTGGATCGTCTCCGCACGAGAGCGCATCAACATCGCTTTCCCTACCTTTCCCCTTGTCACCGGTCTATTTTGAACTTTCTCAAAAACAAACGCCATCTATGAGAAATAAAATTAAACAAAAAACAGCGCGTATATTTTCCATTCTCTACATCATTAAACCAAGAGAACGGTGTAGATGCAACTCATTCGAAAATTGGTGTAACCAGTAGCTTAATAAACTTTTTTAAACAATATTTAAAGCGAAGGAACATGAATAAGTACTGTAGTATATCATAATGAGTATTTCAATTGTTATTTTTCTTTTCTCCTTTGCTCACGCAAAAATAAGCAAGAAATTTACTGTCATCGAAAAAGACACGGCATACACGGAATACTATGATAATTAAACGTGAACTGATTTCTAACTTACTGGTTTTAGCTAGATAGCAATGAAGGAAAACTGGAATGTTCAGCCTTCTTGTGACAATAAAACTGAAAGTTGTAAGATGAGCGATGACTACATGTAACTACCGTTGCAGGTTTTGATCGTTTTATAATAAAATGAGAAAAACAAACGTTTAGTACCGTTGGGGATCTCTAACACAATCCTGAATCAGTCGATCAACTGACGACGGAGGGGAACAAATTTGCAAAAATATGAAATCGAGTAATGTCAACGCAAGGTCGCAATTCAGTAGGGGGTCCGCCAAACATGAAATTGTAGTTTTTAAAACGTCAGTGCAAAGATCCTCTCCCACTATTTTGATAAACAATCCTAAGAACATATGCAATGCGTTACGAAAAAGAGTACTTGTGTGACTGACAAAAGTAAATTACTTGGTATTTGTTTACTCAATAGAAGAACAACCTCTTTGACCAGCTCATTGACGTCCTTGTCCTCTGTCAATGTGACATCCAAATCATTTACGTCAAGCTTGTGCCGCAACGAACGCAGACTATCAGCCAGAAGTTTGGGGTTTGAAAACTGGAGCAAAGATTCCTGGGAGAAAAGCATATATCATGATAACAAAAAGATAAATTAATAAAAACGTGGTTTCGAAAGAACAGACCTCAATGCAATTCTCAACTTGCTTTCCAACGACGATCTTGAGTGCCAGTGGGACTGGAGCTTTTGTTAACCACGTCTCTCGCAAGTCCAAGCATTCGATAAGTAAATTTATGAGGCTGCTGGACAGCGGTAGCTGTACATCAAATCGATCCCATCCGTCTAAGAAATTAGCAAGGTTAATACAAACGAAAACCTAACGTTGAATGTTTTTCACCTTTGATTGTTTCGCAAGTTGTGTTCATAGCTTTTACTTGTGGCGCTGTCGTAGCATCTGGAACTGCAGAGTCATGGCTAACATGAATGCTTAGTTCACTGCGCCACAGATGTGACTCGAAAGCTTCGTATGCAGATTCGATTCGGCAGTCCATATGATTCCAATTGTTCAAAAGCATCTCGAGCTTGCTCTCATCGCTAGCATAGGTAACCCGACATGGTACAAGAACTGTCCGGCCATCTATTTCGTCGACTGAGGATACCGAATGACACGATTTATTTTCTCGGTCGAGGGGTTCGAGTGGCGCCGTTGGAGGTGATGTTGGTAGAGGTAAAGGTAACAGTTGCATTCGTCGATTTTGGTCATTATCAAAGAGAGGGATGGGAAGAGGCAAAGCAGTTTTAATGCTTTGAAGTACATCTGATACTGTTTTGGCAAAAAAACTGAAAGAAAAGAAGTAAAAATACCGAATTTCATTTAGGCTATTTTGTCTTCCTTACGGAACACGTTGAAGTGTAGCACTGGAAGGAGTGACGTTGATTTCGTTTAAATGTAATTCATAGTCCAAAAAGTTGCGCAGTTCGCGCGACATGCCAATTGCCGGTGAGGTACATAACTGTTGCATGAAACGCTCGAGGAATATTTGTCGATGAGCAACCGTGTTCTGATCTAGTCGGCTAAAGGTAAAATGTCAACATAAACAAGCAATGAAATATTTAAGTGTTGTTACCTAAAGGGCAAGTTTAACCACTTGCTAGGTCCTCGGATCGAACGAATGGCTTTAGAAACCGACGGATCTTCCGATGCCTCCAATTGGGCATGCAACTGCATGAATTGTCGAAATCTTCGCCGAACAGTACGACATTTGAGTACAACTCGAGCATTTTTCTCATCCCCGTTGCCGCTTAAGCTTGCGCTGACAGCGGTGTAAATGCCATCATAAACGATGCAGTAGAATGAATGCTGGCCTTCTCCTGGAAGCGTACAGACCTCTGTCTTTGGAATTTTCACATTGAAAAAAATTTGGCTATCTTTGGGTAGTTCATACGCTTCGGTGAGCTCTTCGAAATTGCTATCAGTTTCTGTCCCTGAACTGAAGACCAACACAGAAAACAAAACCTGAAGTGAAATGCAAAATGCACGAATAGGAAACAAAAGTGAGTGAACACACCTGGCGTCGTTGGTGGGACTGAAGATGTTACTCTTGCCACTTGGGACATCAGCACCATTGGTAGATACTCGTTGTTCCAGTAAAGAGCGTAATTTGGCTATCGCCGTTGCAAAATCTTCAACATCCTAAAACCAAAAATTAAATAAAAAACGAAAACGCAATTAAGCAATATGTAAAACAACTTGCGTTTCATGAAAAAATTACTTCGTAGACCGGGGAGACGTCAGCATCGACAGAAAATGTGCCTATTGGTTCTGGATCCAGGCCACTAGTATTATCTCCTGCAATGCCAATCAATGGCAAGCTGTTGGGTTTACACATTTTGACAGGTTCTTTTTCACCATCGACGTTCAATTTGGAGCATTGCGAAGAGAGAAGAGGTGCTGTGGCTGTGGAGATGGAGTTAGACAAACCCGATTTGATCCACGAAGATGAGTTGGTAGTGGGCTGAGAGGATAATGCTAAGCTGTTGCACAAAAGGTAACTACCAGATAACACAGGACTGGATTTTCTGGGTGTTGGGAACGTCGTTTCCGCATTTTCAATGAGTTCTTTCTGTTGTTCTTTTTCTTGCATTTTAGGGCTAGATCCTGACAATGGATCTTGTATACCAACACTTGACTCTTGGATGTCGGGTGTATTTCGTAATGTGTCTTCGGCTATCCCGAAAGAGTTCTCTTGAATGAAATCTTCTCTTGTACTGTTATCTACTGATTCTAAAATTTGAATGATTGCTTGCAGGACTAGAACAGGTTGGCTGAGTTGTTCTATAAACTTAACTAAAACTTGGCTGCAAAAGGCAGCACAACTGAGGTCAAAGACAGCTGAGCAGTCTTGAATAGAGCCTGGAATAAATTCTTTCATAACAACATGTGAGAGACTACCTAAGTACTTTTCCAATGATATTTCACCCCTTGAAACAGGGTGGTTGAAGGAAAATTTGGAATGGTATCCTGATAGGCTATTAGAGCAGTTCATTGTTTTTTTGTAGCTCCTGAGGTGGTTGTGCACAATCATTATCAGGTTCTTCGCAAAATGTTCCACTTTGATTTTCGAAAGCTTTTCAGAAAGAGAGAAGAAAATATCTTCAATTTGACTGTGGATCTCTTTGACAAATTCTTCATTGTTGCCCGAAATGTCACATAAGCAGGTAATCACAGATTCTGCTGCATTCTTTGCTAGACTACTGAGTTCATAATCACAAATATCTTTAATAGACAAATCACGACAAGAATGAAATGCAAAGTTTTTGGTACAAGGTTTAGAACACGCCCAAATATTAGGCGATTTGACAAGTCTAGAAATAGCTTGGTGAGCGAGCCACGATGACAAGATTAAAACAACGAACATATAGGAAATAAGTTGATAACCACCAAAGTAGAACGGTGAGAACCATGCATCCACCGTGAAAAAAAGGAATACACATGAAAAGGCAATGATGCCGACCTGTAGGAAAACTGGAAAGGTGTTGAATCTCACTATCCACTTTGGCAGAGCATACATATCTTTCATTTTTGTTTACAGTTCCATTCAACCACCAACGCCATCTCCAGTAGGCGGCAGACTGATGGCAGTCTGGTTATCATCACGAACCAGCCTAACAGGCCTATTACTTTGCTCTTCCCAGGTCTTTCCATTCTAGGGAGGTCTCGAAGCGCCGCCTGGCAACAATTCGATACAACTTCAATACTTGGCCCAAACTACCAAAATCGAGCCATCGTTTGTTTGGCTCCGTGCTACGATAGTGGGAGCGCTAGCAGATTGGCTATGTTTCGGTTCCATTTTTAGGGGAGACAAACCTTTGGTCGCATTAGTAGCGAGTGACAATTGGCTTCCAATGGTTGTTGCTGTGAAAGAATAGGCCCATCTATAGAAGTCATCGTATTTACTTAACAACTCAATTCTATAAAATTTTGGTACACCGTATATCGGAGGGAAAATCAGCGAAAATTGTCCTCATCACAAGATGATGAGACCACGATCCCGATCAAGAGGTGGAAAATCATCAGCTTACCAACGATCGAGAAGTCGCTCACCATTTTTCACCAGAGAGAAACATAACAGATATCCAAGCAAACCATACAGAGGCAATTCTTATCACCACCATGGAAGACCTGAAGATGTGAGGCGCAGGGAGGAATATAACAGACCAGCACATAATTCTCCAAGACGATCACCATGCCCCTACAAGTAACACCACACTCAAATTGTGCAAATATTTCTAAAGGTTACATTTGTATGTTTTCAATAAAGGCCCAGGAGTCGTAGTCATTCTCCGAGTCCAGGTGTTCATCATCAGAATTCACATAATGTAAGAAAAGGGGAATTCAACAATGACACCCGTAGAGACCAAAGGTATGTATAAGTTAAAATTTACTGTAACATGTCAGTTCCAACATACCATGAGATTCCAAGATTTCCTACAGCAAGTCTTTAATATTTGAATGACTGAATTTATATTCTTGTTTTCAGAAGCCCTGTTCATTATGATACAATGTATCGTCGCAGTCCGCCTCCACAAAGGTTACCGACAGAACCCATCCCAAAGGATCGGAGCATATTCCGTGGACCTGGGGGCACGGTGATAGACCTAAATGAGCTTCAGAAAATTACCGTTGACATCCGTCGAAATCTGTCACGCGGTGCAGTCCCTGCATCGTATGGCCCGTTGAAATATGCATTCAATCCTGCAGACGTCATTCTTGTTCGAAGGTACTGAAGTACCAGAAAATTCATGGGAAAAGAAACTCATTCAGATTTTAATTTAACAAAAGACCTGGAGAAGGATCACATCCAATATTCGATCGCGAAGAGTTGAAACCGCGACCTGCGGAAGAAAGGGTAATAAAACTGGCAGCAGATTTTCCAGATAGAATGGAACGTGTACAACGGTCGCCTTCGCGAAGCCATGACCCATTCACTGGAGCTTCAGGTTCATCTTATCAGCAAGATAATCGATCCGTCGATGGAGACGGTGAAGGAGACTTGCGATTTCGTTTGATGGAAAAGAAAAGTAGCGAGGAAAATAAGGAAAGGATGATTGTCGATCCGAATTATGTTCCGCAAGGCCGTTACTATTACGAGGTACTTTTGATCTGTACGGATTTGTTATTATTATTCTTGTTAGTAATCTATATCGTTGGTACTTCTTAATTTGCAGCATGATAATCGCGAAAGGTTCATGAACCGAGGACGCGGATTTGCTTTCCGCGGAAACACAAGGGGTAATTACAATTCAAATTTACAAGGTGGCAATAGTAGTGGAGCATTTCGTGGAAGCTATCGTGGTGGCAACGGCGGTCAGTACCGCGAAACATCTCGCGGCTCTTACAGAGGCAGTGAGTTTTTCTAGTCAAAAGATTTGTTTTTGTTTTTCTTCCAATTAACAATCAACTTTGATTCAATCTCTTTCGTCGCTCTACTCCTTTGGGCTGAAATTAGAATTGCGTTCTCCCAACTGGCAACATGATTTGTTTGATACGGCGCCAGTGGATGATGGAAAACCAAGTAGTACGACGCAGATATGAAACGGTTAATGAACCATTCCCTTTGAACACACACAAAATCATCCTTACCTTTCCCTTGACGTCAGCGTTGAAAGGCATGGTTGGCATCACATAACTACATTTACATAATGAAAAAGTTATGTACATCCCCACATCCCATTCGATTAAAGATTACAATGACGTTTATTCCACAAAACGGTGGTCACGTTTTTTCTTTGCATGATGGAAGACAATGATGCATAATAAATATGTTTAGTTAATTAGATCTGACCGAGCTGTGGTCTCATTCAACTTTAAACCCATCAAGATGAGACTAACCATTGATTTGTCGTTGCTGGCAACTTCGATGTCTTGTTCATATTTCTGCATGGCTGCTGAGGGCCTCATACGTCCACCATAAATAAGATGTTGAATACCACTTAGTATTTTGTTGGTATTAGCAAATATGCTAAAGGGAGATAGGTTCTTCTTAGCATCGACCGCCGTCTCTGAAGTTCGAGTAGTGGAGGTACCGACTTTTTCTGGAAAACTTCCCTGTGGTTAACAACAGACGGCACGAATGCAATTTTAAAAAGACAGTATTAGTGTGGTAGTTACGACACGCCATTCCATATGTGTTTCTCTTGAATTTCCATCCAGAATCAGTTACTTAAACCGTTAGAAAGACCTTGAGAAGGCCTTTTTTTTCAGAATAAGCACAACTTACTGTTTGACGTTGTGCAGATGTAACGGAAGTGAGGACGGGTGGAGACGGAGGCGTAGTTGTGGCCGGCAAATTAACTTTGGCATTCTTCGAAGTTGTTGGGTTATGGATTTTGGATAGGGGCACATACTTACAGCATACGAAATTTGCCCGCGAATTCGGATTGGCTTTGAACACGCCTTCGCAATGACCGCCTTTGGTGTCACTTTGAAAGCCGGGAACGAATTCACAGGAGCCACTTAGCAGGCAGAAACCCCCACCGTGTCCACATGTTGATACTCCGCCTTGGATTTCCAATTCATCTACAGGGATTATTCAAGATGGTTCTTTCAGTTCACTGGTTCATGACCGTCTGTTCAAAATTACTTACTGTAGGAAACTGATTCATCGACTGATGTTGTCGCAGGACTTGTAGCCACTACATCGGCAACAGAAGCAGGTGTAGTAGCTATTGTGGTAGTAGGATTAGTGGTGGATGCGAGCGAGTATTGACAACAGACAAAGGCCGCCTTTGGGTCGGATTCTTTTGACACGCCACTGCAATGGCCATTGTTTGCGTCGTTTTCAAAGCCCTGAACGAACGAGCAAGATTCACTGAGAATGCAGAAACCACTACCTTGACCACATGTAGATACACCGCCTTGAATTTCTACCACGTCTGCAGCGATTAAAGCAAATTAGTACTATTACGTACTTTATTTTTAGTTGAAGAATTCTAAAAATTACTAACTGTAGGAAACAGATTCTTCTGCTGGGGGTGATGGTGTAGTTGAAGCCGCAGTCGTCGGGTCTAAATATTTGCAACACACAAAATCCGCCTGCGGATTCACTTCGTCCTTCAAGCCACTGCAATGGCCACCTTCCGTGTCGCTTTCGAAGTTCTGAACTATTGAGCAAGAATCACTAAGTAGACAGAAACCACCGCCGTTACCGCACGTCGACACACCGCCTCGGATAACTAATAAATCTACAACGGTATACAAAAAAATGTGCTGGGTTATACACTTCATTTATTATAATAAATAGTAACTGGATTAATTTGTAAGAATTATTACTATACGAAGTGTTGTCATCAGATGGTGGTGGAGGAGGAGGTTTGGTCTTGACGGTTGTCGGCGTAAGGGTAGTGGGGGCTGGCATGTATTTGCAACATACAAAATCCGCATGCGGATTAAAAGCATGTTTCAAGCCGTCACAATGACCTCCTTCTATGTCGCCCTCAAAATCTGTATCCACTAAACAAGAATTGCTCAGTAGACAGTAACCATCCCCGTGGCCGCACGTTGACACGCCTTGGATCACAAATAAACCTATGGTATTTAAAACATGGCTGTATACGTTTATCATTAACTATAAGAAAGCTTAAAATCATAATTTACCTGGATTTACGTGAGGTAGCGAAAATGGAGAAACGAAAAAAAAGTTGCTGAATACTGTAATTACAGCTAAAAGCTCCTTCCGACTTGCCATGATGTGCAATCACTCGTGCAGGTAAGAATATATGCACTAAGTGGCACAGCAACGATTCGGACGACAAGCGTAATGCACGCGTCAAACAATACTGAACTGGCTCTGTTGCTCTGGTTATGGTACTTGTACTTCCTGCTTTATTCTTCTACCTTCTACCTTTTTTCTCTTTTTGGTTACAGTCCTGTGACTCCGAAAATGACAACCGCCCTAAAAAAAAATTTTTTACAAAAGAGAAAAAAAAATATAAATATATACATAAAAAGACAAAAAAAAAAGCTGAAAAAAGAAAAAGGAATACGTGCCCCTTTTCCTTTGTAAGGAATCCAAGTCGTCATATGTGCCACACTTCAGTGGATTTCTTACTCGTCCCCTTTCTTTCTGGATGATTGTACTTTTTACCTATTTCTTATCGCTGGGAAGATTTTAAGTTCTATTTTTTTTTCTTAACGAGTGAGCTTAAAGAAATCGAAAAACTCGAACTTCCAAATGTTCTTTAATTCTGAAAGGAAAATGTGGTAGTTAGAGAAATTTTTTATGCATGGTCATATTTACTTCATTGATGCTTACCAAAGAATTCGATATTCTTGAGAGGGCACTTGGTTTGCATCTTGTAAGCAATAACGGAGTTTTGCTCCATGGGCTTGAAAATAGTTCGTTTTCTTAAGCTCCAGTGTACTCTACCAAAATTTGGTGGAAAACGTGACCCGATTTGGAAGCTATGCAGTGAAATGTATGTCACATCAAAAGAGGTGCGTCGTTTTGGGGACTTACTCTTTTCACCATAACACGGCAATAGCTTTCATGCAGGTGACAAGCCTTCAACTTTTTACGAAGAAGAATTACTGGCTGCTCTCACGACCAAAATCCCTGCTCACTGTACGACGCCTTATGGTGATAACATCCTAACGCTACATGGAGGCCCGAGGCGAAATCTTTTTATTTTATAGGAATAGTGCTGAATCCTGCAGAATGTCGGATGCGAAAGTGGGAAGTTGTATACTCAGAAATTTCTCTGTTTAAAGTTGGCTGGCTTCTTTGTGAGATTCGGAACCCATATTGGCTGTAGATGAAGAAAAAAGTAGGTTACACACAAAACGTGAACTACTTCCAAATTGGTACGCAGAGCCATAACTGGGGTAAACAGCTATCAAAGAACGTCTGCTAAATAAATTTACAGCGTTTTGTATACCCATACAAACTAATATTATTATTTACGAAAACTAGAACGACCAACCATGTGACCTTTATGTAATCGCGTACGATATTAAATGGCGTACATGACTGGGCTGTATATATGGCAGTATGATCAAAGGAGAAGGCGTTTACAGATGAGATTCAGTAAACAAAACACAAAGCCAACCTGGGGTGTGAAAGTGATTGATTCAGAGGGGAAAACATATGTCTGTGCCTCCTCCTAAATAAGGAGAAAAAGCTTAACTTGTAAGTTCAGAAATATGGAGAAAACCACAAATAGGCCTACGATTCTAAAGAACAACGGAATTCGTACCTAACGCTCCGGTAGCACTTAGCAGGCACGGCATCCCGACCATGCTGAGCTTTCAGATTGCTTCTAATGAAGTTCATGGGTGAATGCCATCTTGCCATGTTTCCTTCTCACTAGTAGATTTTTTCGTTTTGTTTTTCCGTTTGTTTCCGTAATTTCAATATTTTATAGGCAACCCAGAATACAATTCTCATAGTTTTTTAGTGGATTACTCGGTTATTGTTTATTGATTAACAAAGCTATATTTCCCATCTGGCATCCCCGCCTTTACCTATCGATGATCGTTTAGATCGCTACGGAATCGCTTCTTCGATTGAGACCTCTAGAGACGACGAGTGGTTTACAGACCGCCATTGGATTTTAGTGTAAAAGCACGAACGAGAAGTAACAAAATGTCTGCACTAAGAAACGGAGCAATGCAGGTCCGCAACATTATGACATCGGCTATTCGCCCATCAGGCATCCCAGGCGGTATCCCTGCTTCGGTAAGTTTAACGTGGAATCTCTAAAACAATTAATCTGCACTTGAAGCGATTCGATAGGCATACGTTCGAATACTTATTTGAAATTAAGAAATCTTAATTGCATGATCTTATTATATAATGACGTTTATTTTCATTAGAGTCTCCCCTTCTCTGTTACCAATCGGTACAAGCTGACTGCTTACTTTATCCTCTTCTTTGGCAGTGGATTGGCTGCACCATTCTGGCTGGTGCGACACCAATTGTTGAAAAAGTGAATAATAGATGGTAATGTTGTAGTGGCATAGTTCCATTGTTTGGTTACATAAATGATTTTGTTTGTTTTTTCTATAGACAACCTTACAATGGTGTGGAACCATCTCAGCATCATTCTCAAGACTTGGTAGATCAAGATTTATGTACAGTCAAATAAAAATACACTCAGTGTAACATTCATTTGGATACATTGATCTAAAAAAAGGAAACAGGCTTTTAATTGTACATTTTAACTGAACATTAACAGTCTGAGTAGTTGAATTTGCTGTATGAAGGCAATCAAAAAGGGCACTTTGAAGAAAAATTCACAAATATCTATTGAAACCTGGATGTTTCAATTTCAAACATCTTTAATTGACATGATAACAGAGGTCTGTTGTCCAGAATCTGCAGGATGAGGTACAATTGTAACACTTTGATTATTCAATGCCATACCAGTTTCCACTTGAGGAACCATAATGAGTGAAGGATGTGTAGGTTTACTCCTTGTTAAAATAGGCAAAGGTGTTGGATTCTGATTTGAAGAGTTGAGTATGATTATTTGACGCGAGGTTGATATATTCGAAACAGTTGAATTAAAATTCGCGGATGTTGGGGCGGTTACACCATTTGGTTTGCTTCCAGGGGCCAAACCATCAGTACCTAAAAAAGTAAACACAAACACATTTAATAACTCAGTAAAACATTTTTATCCATAGGGAACAATAACACAAAAAATTACTATTGTTCATGGTAGCATGCTGCTGCTGACACATTGCAAGGGTGACAGGGCAATCTTTGTGAGCTAAAAGTTGTAGTTTTAGCTGGGCTACTTCACTTCGTAAAGACATAACTTCATTCTGAAGTAATCGATTGGCCGTGTTCATAACAGTTGTTTTGGCTTCCAGATTTGTTACCCATCTTTTTCTTTTTTGTCGAGAGCGGAAAGCAGCAGCCCTAAACAAAGCAATAAGTATACATTGTAAAGTGGAAACTTAACTTCCTCCGATACCGATTCCGTTCCAAGAAACGCCTACGTTTTTCGCTTTCCTCTTCATCTAAGTCCTGATCAGATGCTGAATTATAACTACGGCGTCTATTTTTTCTCTGTGTAGAATCAACAGCCTCCATAACCTAAGAACTTTCAAACATGAGTGGAAACTAGCATACTTGAGTGCTATGACATGTAAAAATACCGTATCCGAGTTAGGTAGTAGCTCTGTATCAGTGCCACTTGCGTCACTGGTACCACAAGTGGAAGTGCCATTTAACGGCTGAATGGGAGTCCTTGTCTTTGTTAACGCTTGTTTCAATTTCTAGAATTTGAAAAAAAAAATCATTATGGTGCTTTCGGCAAGAATATACAGTTTTCCTACCAGTTTCGTTTCCGACATAATCGGTCTTGTCGGACGGATTTTGTTAGCCCCGTTTTCCATGCCAACCGGAGATGCTGCAACGGACACCCCTAAGTTAGAAGTGTCTGTTTCGGTAGGTACAGGTATTGCCGGAATCTGGACTAACCGTCCATCGGGAAGACGAAGAAGAAGCGCTGTCATTGGATCAGTAACGGCAGCTGATGACTGAAGAACTGGACGAGGCATTATATTCACGTTAGGGTTCGTTGCTGTTTTACTGCCATTGTTTGGGCAGATGTTACTTTTCTTGGCTCTATCTTTTCTTGGGCTACAGCTAGTTAAAGGGGTGGAAATCGTTTTGTCGTAATCAGACGATGAGGACAACGTCTTATCTGCTCTTTTTTCAGCAAATCTCTCAGATGTGGGGGGAGTTATAGTAATTAATGGAGCAGGTACGGGGGTCGTTGTTGGAGATGGGAGAGTCAGGCACTCTGATGTGGAAAGCGATGGCATAAGATAATTTTTTTTAACATTGGCTGATTTTGGTGGTGGTAACTGTGTAACTCCTTCTGATTCTGTTGGAAGCACAGGAAAGACATGAGGTGTGTGGAGAACATCATCAGTTGTGGGGAGCGTAGGAGGGCTTAGGTGGGTAGTGACCTCAGCTGCTCTTCTAAATTGCTCTAGAAAAGGGATTTAGATACTTTGATAATATTTTTAAGACTTACAAAATTTGATTACCATCAAATGGATTAACATTCAAATCTTGAAAAAGCCCTACTTCCTCACAATTCCGGATGAATCTTGTTGGTGTTGGGGTTTCATCAGCTGTAATTAATTATAGTAATTAGAATATCTATTAAGAATCAAATTGAATCTTTTCAAGGTCAAATAGATCAGCCATTATTATATCCAAACTGTTAAAAGGAAAAAGTACTAAATCATGTAGCAATTTACCCACAAAGTTAGAAGTTTTTGAGCCATTGCTTGATTCAATGGATAAAGACATGTGTCTTCTCTTGTGTATGCTCAAGTGATCTTCATTCGCGAACCTCTTTAATTTTTAAATAATGCAATTGCTTTAATTATACAAGAGCTAAAATTTTTGATGAACAATTACCATCGAGCAACCAGGACTGGTGCATGGAAAAGGTTTCTCCTCGTCAACCATTTGAAGAAAACGCTATGCTATAATGCAATAGGGGGAAAACTGTAAAAGTAGCTTCAACATACAACAAAATCTGCACAAGTGGTTGATGAGCAGATTCTTTCCGAGAAAATACAAAACAGGTAAGAAAGATAGCAGACTACTGTAGAATTTGGTTTTTGGTTTTGGGACGAACCAAAAATCAGCTGTTCCCTTCTTACTCTTCGTCTTTTAGTGTGCACATCGTGATTTCCAGTTCCGCTCGTTTAATTCCTTGTGGAAAATGTTCCGGTCATCTTTAGTTCGAAAGGCTTGTGTGGCGAAAATTACTTTAGAAAATGCATCGAAGACACGAAATGGAGCAAGGAAACTTTCGACGGTGATATTCCAGAAGGAAATTCCAAGGTAACATTTAAATATTTCACCTCTTATTTGTTTCCTCCAATAAATCATTGTAGTTCTTTTGTGGTTATGGATGGTATCTCTAGACAAGCCAGATTTAAAACATGGCAAATAAATTGCTTTTTTGTTTAAATTTAATATTGGAATTTTCTGAGATTTCACAGTCTGCTACTGATAAATGGGCCCGACTTTTATCTATGTTTTTAAACGTAGGGAAACATATGTTGACAAAAGCACTGGGTATTCAGCAATCTCGATGATGACTGGACTACACAAGACTTCAGTAAGAATGTATGCAAGTGGTTCACTTCCTTCCCATAAAAGGGTTGAATTGCCAGCATTGTCCCCCACCATGGAATCTGGAACTCTCATTAGCTGGGAAAAGCAAGAAGGTTGTACAGCACACTGCAATATGCTGCAGAGTATTGAGTTTCTCATGAATAACATGTATATGTACACTCTTTCAGGTGATAAGCTGAATGAAGGAGACTTGCTAGCTGAAATTGAAACTGATAAGGCCACTATGGGATTTGAAACTCCTGAAGAGGGTTATTTGGCCAAGATTATGATTCCTGCTGGATCAAAAGATGTTCCAATCGGAAAACTAGTTTGCATTATTGTTGAAAATGCTGAAGATGTTGCAGCTTTCAAAGATTTCAAAGACGATGGGGCTGCAGCTACCCCATCTGCCCCAACAACCTTACAAACCGAAACTGCCACACCATCTCAACCAGCATCTTCAATAAGCGGTACAAAGTATTTTAAATCGTACATCGTAGTGTAGGACATAAAGATATATTCGTAACCATTTTAGCTCCGACATCCTCGTCGAGCACCGAAACTTCGAATAGGATATTTGCGTCACCATTGGCCCGGAAAATGGCTGCTGAAAAAGGAATTTCGTTGGCCTCGGTTTCTGGTGGATCAGGATTCGAAGGATCCATCACAGCCAAAGACCTTGACAAGGTACCAGTGTCTCCCAAACCGGTTGCTACAACTTCAGCTGTACCACAAGCAGCTGCTCCTCTACAGCCAGCTCCAGGACAGAAATTCAGGGATCTTCCTGTTACCAATATCCGAGGCGTCATTGCCAAACGTCTGTTGCAGTCTAAACAGTCCATCCCTCATTATTACTTAACGGTAATTAAATTTGCGAGAACAAGTCGTTTCATTCCTCTGGTGAATATACAGATCGGAAAACGAACTTAAAGTAATATTCAGAACGCAAATAGTAAATAAGAAAACTCTACTGCTAGGTGGACGTTACCATGGATTCAGTGCTTTCGCTCCGACAGGAATTTAATGCTCTGCTAGGGAAAGACGGCGGCAAGCTGAGCGTAAACGATTTTGTCATCAAAGCAGCAGCGTTAGCCTGTCGCAAAGTACCAGAAGTTAATTCCTCGTGGCAAGAAACCTTCATCCGACAGTAAGCTGAATTCTGGAATTCGTTTTTCAATTTTTTACAATAGTGGATCCATGTTTTATTGGTTGGGTCACTTATCCAAAGATTACTTACGAAATGGGCAAGTTGCAGCTTTCGGTTAAACCTCGGCTAATCTGTAGCTTTGTAGCGTGGGGGTATAGCTCAGTGGTAGAGCATTCGACTGCAGATCGAGAGGTCCCCGGTTCAAACCCGGGTGCCCCCTCTCTTTTTTTTTTTTTTAGTTCCTACTAGCTTGGGTATTATTGGTTACTGTAAAATCATTTGATAAATTAAACCAAGTGAATTATTTACCGTCTTAGGTACCACACGGTGGATATTAGTGTAGCCGTGAGCACCGAGAAGGGACTCATAACGCCCATCGTCTTCAATGCCGAGAGGAAAGGCTTGGCATCAATTAGTGCCGATGTACGCACGTTAGCTGGCAAAGCTCGTGATGGAAAACTTCAGCCCCATGAGTTCCAAGTACAGTAGATATGTAATATGTTTTGTGGTTTTAAACAGTTAACTTATCCTTGTTTTTTGCATACAGGGTGGCACTTTTTCCATCTCAAACCTCGGCATGTTCGGAGTGCGCAATTTCACGGCCATTATAAACCCACCTCAGGCATGTATTTTGGCCGTAGGAGGAACGGAAAAACGATTGGTCGTTGACGCATCAGCGGAGCAAGGTTTCCGTGCTGCAAATGTCATGACTGTGACGTTAAGCAGTGATCACCGAGTTGTCGATGGTGCAGTAGGTGCCCAGTGGCTAGCTGCTTTCAAGAGTTATCTTGAAAAACCAAGCACAATGCTATTGTAAGATTTAAAGAAAATTAGCAGGCAACCTCCATGAATCTATGTTATATCGCAAGATTTAGGTAGTCAGAAATAGTTGATTCTGAATTCGTTTTTGTTTTGTTTTTTTCTGTAATTTGGATATCTTTTTTCAGATCTGTACTGTAATTCTGTAAAAGAACCCTGTGAATAGTACGGGACAAATAAACAAGTGTTAATGAAAGCTTTGCATACGAAGGCACAATTGTGATAGCTGATATTAACTTAAAATAACACAATAATTGTTGTCACCTTCTGCTTTACCGGAGGTAAATTAACACGTAATTCACATTTGTTAATCTAGGCGATAGAAGGCTGGATGTGGAATGGAATGGGGAGAATCACACGAATTGGTTGAGAATACGCGGGTTTTACCACATCAACTCCAAGATTCCGATTGTAGAGTCCACTGCTGCTCCGACGAACCATCGCAATTATGTACGGAAACCTCTCCTGGAGTTTCTGGCGGACGCGAAATGGACAAACATCGGCCGGAATTGCCATGAACAATGGCGTTCGTTCTTAAATTATGGTGCCACAATTGTTTGCTAAACCCAGAGCAAGCCATTGCACGAGCTTCACCGTCTAAATCATCGACACAAAGCGATTCGTCGGACATAATATAACCGACATGCGTACGACCATCTTTCTTGGTACTGTTCCATGTGGCAACCCACAAATGTGCTTCAAACCACTGCGTAAGGCATGGAACGAGCTTAAGGCGTCCAACCGGTTGGGATACACCTCCACCGCCAAGAGGTCGCTCTAAACATTTGCCAGTTGCTTTATGAATGATCTGAATGCACATAGTTAATGATGAGCAAACGGTAAGGCCAAAGATCATACTCAGGGAAAATAGATGCAAAGCATTTGATACCTTTCCGAAAAACCTGTCTGATGCAGGGAAAAAGTTCTCAGGCCAAACGTTCTTCAAGTACCAATTAAAATCATTGCATTTGAGCCTATCTCGCAATGCAAGGCGTGACCGGATGGACTGGGCATCACGAAGACGGTTGGCTTCTGAGAAAAGCGAGAAAAAAATACAACATTACGCGAAGCAACGACAGAGAGAAAAAAAAACGAATAGGGTTACATTTACCAGGGTTCATTTTGAAAAAGAATTCTTTCCATTCGTCCATCCATACTAGTGCAGCTCGAGCAAGATTTGAATAGAGGATTTGATTCACCCCACCTGGAAAGGTGTAAGGACTTGATTTCCGGAATACGTGAGCGACATGGCTACATGGGGACGTTTCTACTCGCCCACCACACTGCCAAATCTGTACGAAAAATTGCAATGCATACATTATGGTCATTATTTTATGTTATTTATTAATTATGTTAAAAAATAATAATAAATAAAAATTTATTCTATTTTTATCCTATTTCTTTTTTCAACCCTATTTTGATCAACTTACTCGTAAAGACATTTCAATGTTTTCGCCACCCCAAATATCCATCTGGTCGTCGTATGTTCCAACCTTTTCAAAATAATCTCTGCCAATTGCAAATAATCCGCCTGCCATCACTGGAGTCCTGAAAGGAATGGTCATGTTCCCACGTCTTTCCTAATAACAAAAAGGATGAATATTACAAAAAATACGTCCGATACAGTATTATTAAGAGATGCTATAACAATCCGGATTCTAATGAGCTAAATAATTCATGATCAATATAAACGGATTATCATACCGACATTAAGGTTTCTGATGCACCAAACCATCGGAAGTGCAGATTCCACGACATACCTCCGTGATGAAGTTCGAAACTTCGTAGGAGGGCAAAGCTGTCGTCACTAATAATGTCAATTATTGGACATACGGCTGAGTTTGGGTTCATTTTTATACGATACAGAAGTGGCTCAAGCCAACCAACAGTAGTTTCGCAGTGGGCATCCAGAAATGTTAGCACATCACCTGAATAGTGAACAGGTGTAGAATGAAATACTTAAGAAAATTTAATCATATAATACCAGTGGCCTTTCGAGCTCCCATGAGTCTGGCTCGTACCAGACCAATTCTCTTGTCTGATCGTAAAACCATAACTGTTACGGCTAATTTGCTAACATGATCCTCCAGTGGCTTCCCTAGGAAAGCTTAAAAAAAAGCAAGAGCATTTAATTATTGAAATAAATTTTACACGTAAACTAAAGACTAACTTCTGTTGCTCGCATCATCTACAAGAATAATTTCCCATAACACTTTGGCTGGTGATCGATTTATAACAGAGTGAACTGTTCTCAGCAAAGTGCTCCATGCCTCATTATGAAAAACAATGATAACTGAAGTAGTAGGAAGTTCATTGACATTGTACGTGAGAACTTTGCACCTGTAAGGAAAAAATGTTGATTACAAAAAAAGTAAACCAAATAAATCGTCATGTGTTTTCACTGACTGTGGTTTTCTAATATCAGGTAGTGTTCTGTTCAAAGGGATGCGATCACTTGCAAGAAGGTTGAATCTGTGAATCCTATACAAGCTCTGAGACTGAGACTGCTCATGAGGTAGAATTGCAACAGGTTCTCCCCATTCTCCTTGTGATGGATGAGGATTAAAGTTGTTTTGATTGAGAATTTCTTCAGTTAAATTTGGATGAGATGGGCCAGGCAATGAATCTCCAACATAGCGCCCAACCACTACATGAATTCCTCTCGAATCAATATACTCTCTTTGATTCTTACCAAACCTAATTTCAAAATCATTAGTATGGAAGCCACCATGGATTGATTGATTGAGAACTTACTTAATGGGTATAGCGACATCGTCATTTTTCAAGTCCCATCCTAAATCATCGTGCTTTGCTCTTGGCTTGTTCGCTAGCCATAGAATAAACAAACTTGCAACTACAGCAATCAATAGTTTAACACACCTTGCAAACCGCATTTCATGAAACCTTCACTAATGCTTCATTATGTAAATTAATTGAGTATCTAGCAGAATCCTAACACAAAAAGAAACAACTATAAATGTTACATAGAATTACAGAATTTCAAAAACCAACGAGGATAGGTTTAATGCTAGCAGACGATGTGCATGTGCCTTTAACACAAACTCTAATGTCGAATTCCAATGGGTGCACTAGAGTTGACCTGGGGCAATTTTTTGCCCTAAGTATGTTCCAATGGACTGACGGGGCAACTATTTTTCAGAGCAACTCTGGTTTTTTGTGTTCCAATGGCTGCCCCAAATTTTTGGAGTTGCCCTAAAACTGCCCTTTCGGGCGCTCACAAAAACTGACTTTTTTCCAGTTTTTCAAACCCTGAACGGGGTACTTTTCAGCAGACGAATTTTTTATTTTCTTGCAGACGAATTCTTTGTTGTTACAGTTAGTTTGTTTGTTATTGTTATTTTGTTGTTGTTTTATAGTGAGGAGACTTTTACTACGAGTTTCCTGATTCAAAAAATGAGGATTAGTGTCCTACGTCAGGTAAAGTATTTCCCATTGAATAGATTTTTTTTTAAATTTGGTAAGTTGCACCAGCGATTCTGGAACGATCTTGGCTGATTTTCGCTCTTCGTTTGCCATTAACCATCAAGCTCTAAATTAAGCCATATCGGCGCCGTAACGGTAAAAAATGGTTTGAAATCACCAGGTAGGCTATTTACATGTTAATGTACCACAGCACTGATTAACTCCAGTTACTTATAATATTACAGGAACCATTTGTAGCCACCAAAAGCCTGGCAATGCCCCGGCTGGTGCATGACGTCATGCCTAGTTTTCTAACTGCCCTAACCCTATGGAATTCGACATCAAGTGGGATTTTAGATCCATTATTTAATTATGAACCTGATTAATTGTGAATTCTGTTTGCAGAAAATAGTAGAGAAAAGGTACAATTTGGGATTTTTTTTTCCTGATGGGATAAATTAAATAGGACCCAGACGTCTTCCCATGTATTATACGTGTATATGTGTACATGTATTCAAGTATATTCGTTGGGTCTACTGTGTGCGAATGGACGTGATCAAGTTGACTTGATAAAAAATGTTGATGTAAGAGTAACATAAAAAAAATTGTGTCAAAATGATATTTGAATTTCAAACAAGATCAAAGCTTCCCAAATTGCCTTACATTCGGATAATAGAAACTTATGTGACTACTCGAGGTTCATGCCTTAAACCAGCATCAAGATACCCATGTCACGTTCCGCGCACTTTTGAATAGCTTAGCTAATGTGGTCACTGAAACGAGGAGCTATTGTAGCGGTGCGTGCCGTCTTTTCAACGCTTATGCTAAAGATTTTCTTTTCCTATTAAAGAACCTATACTAGACCTGAAGGATTCGTGAAAATATTTCAGAAATCCTGAAACATCATGCACTTACCTCGTTTGATTTCCATTTCACCAATTCTTCAAAGTTACATAAAATTGTATTATATCATTTTCTTTTTCTAATTTTCAGCCAGACATTTAAAAGAGAACGACAACAGGAAGCTTTATGCGGTAATACATCCAGAAGCTTCACTTCCATAAAAGCCAGCATATGTTCACGTGAAACGGCGCCCACCAGACGATATTACCTCAGTTTGCCTTTCATTTTTTCCCCCTAGCAAATGGAAACGAAGTGGAACGTTTCCGGCAAAGACCATTGACCTCTACCAGGCGTTCGTTGGTTTTCAAGCTGTTACCAAGGCTATATAATACTAATTCGAAGGTTATGCTTGAGGCCTAGGAATAAACAGCCAACTCAGAGATCCTAACGTGAGACATTATTCGTTCACCACCTTAATCTAAATAGAAATTGTTGCCGGATTTCGATGACAGCAGGAGAGTATTTTAAACAATCATTAATAATGAAAAGGAAGCACAATGCTAGGTGAAACGCAGAAAAAGGATCAAAGTTTTCATTTTGATAATGCTAAAAATGGAAACCAGTAGCTCACCGCATCACCATTTATTCGAGAGCAAACTGCGCTTGGTTTGATACAATTTTCATATTAAGCCTCTTTCTTTGGTTGCATTTGTTTGTCTTCCATGCAGAAGATCAGAAGCGGAAGAAAATGGACTATGACGTCAATTCATGATGGCATTATAAAGCAAAGGAACAAGTGAAGGTAAAAACGCATAATTCAATCTATTTTACATCGAAAAAGGGCAAGATTTGTATAAAATTATTACCAGGGCTAGAGATCGATGAGCCATCGCATTTCCCTCGCCAATTTCATTTAACGAAATCAAACCGTCCACTGCTCAGCTGCTGCGAGAATAAAAAAGAAATTCAAAAAGAAAGGCCGGCCAAAACGAGTTTCTAGATCCTACTGTCGCTATACGATAAAGCAAGGGCGCATGCATGTCATGTTGTAATGAAATGTTCTTCTACGACGTTTTGTTTGATGTTGACTCCATGGTTCTGAAGGGAAGATGTATAGTGTGGGCCAGTGGAAGGCTGGCGTCTTATTACGCGAACAACGACGACACTATGAAGTCATCTTGTTTCTTGTTCTCCTGTCTGCTTTTCTATTTATTCACCGTTTCATATCCAACTAATATCTGAACGTGCATAGGCTTCTCTAAAAAAAAGGCCATCGTTTTTCTTGCTCGGGTATTGTGTGACGTACTTTTCACGTTTCCCTTTTCGTTTGGAAATTCCTTTGAGTCTTCAGGGGCGGAATCTTGTATTCCTTTTGAAGCTAATTAATCACGTGAACAGTTTCTTTTTCATAATAGAGATTGCCATGCTGAAATAGGGAGTCCTTTATGAAGGACAGACTAGCATGATCAAAGAGAGATTTCTCTCCGTTGAACTGATAACGTCCTCTCTTGAATCGGAATTTGACTGCCAAGTTTTGGATCAAACTTTGAATAACCTAGCGAATAGCCATGGCATAAAATATTTGCATTCTAAATATGATTTTTTTTATGGACGCGCATGATTTTGTTTGATTAATTTTTGCTAAAGGCATTTGCTTTCCCGTTTGCCGATGTACTGGCTTGACATTTTGCGTTGGTCATTAGGAGATTGAATGAGCTGTCGAGTCGTGTTTATCGTTCGGAATATTCATTGCGTTCTTGTATATAACCTCAAGGTCGATTGCGGAGTGGATTCGGGCAACAATCACTCCCCGGGAGGCCTTGGCTTTAATGTTAATCCTTACAGTATTTAGAAGTTTGCTAGGCAAGAGTTAGATCCCATTACCTTGCTCTTCCACTAATCTATACATTGGAAATCAAACCGTCAGTCTGCTTTCATCCATCATTCGTTGTATGCCCGTTCGCTTCCTTCATCCGGTGGTGTTCCAAAGATATCGATCTACCAATTGCGCTGGCGTCAGTAGTGGGAGGACAGGTAGGATCAGCGTCCGTCTCCAAACCTATTACGTCGCTTGTTATGAAGTACCAATGACGATATACCGAAGTTAGTTTGACAAAAAACCGAAAACTTTTGATTGCGAAATAGAAACTGACTTGAAAACTTGAGTGATGGAGGAACAGATGCTGTTTTGCTTATTCTTATTTTCAATTGGAACATCTGCCAGAAAGCCATTGAGTCAACACAGCAGTGACCATCGAGCTTGAGCAGCTTGGGGACGCCAATAAGTCAGGAAAACAATAGACGCACTAGAAGGGGGTCTTCAGTGCCTCCTGATGACAAATGATAATGAATATATTCCATCGCAATTAGAAATGGGGAAGAAAAAAAGGAAAGGGAGACAAGGACTGCTGCTGATCTGCTGTGGATGACGGACTGTTGGGAATACATGATGGGGATTTTTATATGGGGAAGCCAACGAAACGAAAGGATATAAAAACCTGGTGATTGAGTATAGGTGAAAGAAGAGGATACCAACTGATGTAGAGCAACATCTCAGCCATAAAAACAATCGACCTTGTGAGATCGAAGCAATTAACGGGCTGCAAGAACTACTTGTTGTACGTCCTCTCCAGAAATCTCAACATCATTGACAATTAAAATGTAGGGCAATTAAAAAGGTTTAACTCTTCTTACGTGTTTATACCAAGTTGTCATGCATTGCTTTTCCATCAGAAAGAAATAATGAAACCCTTCCCAAAAAATCTCTGACTGAAAAACTGGATGGACATCTTTAAGTCTTATCACCGAGGATTGTATAACTTACATAAGGGAAACGTTTGAATCCGGAGAAGGGTCAATCTGATATCAGGGCATCGTAGAGCTTATAGGTTTTAGGTCCGTATACGTAAAACATTTTTCAGTTACTTTAAGACTTTGGAAGAAAAAAAAATTGAATTCCATCTGATCCCTTGGACTTGGTTTAACACTCAAGACAGCCATGATTCCATCGAAAGATATATACATTTTGTTTTTACCAGAATAGAAATCTTTTTTGCTTTTTAGCTATACAAATGTCCTTTTTTTCTAAGAAGACGAAGAGGAATGATGGTCAAGAGTTTTGGTTCTTGATAATTGGAATTGGAACATAATTGGATGTTTTTCTATGGTAGGCTAGAAAAAGAAGGCTAGACACAAATATAATAGTGGCCCCCCACTAGCAGTGCCAACAACATGCACACCTGTCTTCAGCACACATGACAATTCTTCTCTATCCAGATGGGCCTACAAGTCATTCGTCTAGAGAGGTCCTATGGACTCGTTTGGTAGCATGAGTCTATTTTTTTTTGAATTATTTTGTGTGTGTCTAGTTCCTATTTTATCACTGGGAAAAAACGAGAATTAAGGCTTTTGGTCAGGGCATTCAATGGCTAGTCGTCTGGCTAGTCGTTGGGCACTGATTTGTGTGGACAGCCGTGTCACTCAAACCAGCTGGAAATCCACATCGACCATCAAATCCTCTCGACTACGCTGCTCTCCCTCGTTGACTTTACAATAACTCACTCCCACTTGTGTGTGTGTTTTTTTTTGTGTTGTCCTTATAATAAAGAAAAGACTTTTTTCGTTAGAAAGTTCGCGTAAGTCTCCTATAACTTCAGAAGGCAAGGATAGAACAAATGTAATAGCACTTTACTTGGTAAAAAGAGGCGTTAGAATAAAACCCAATTCTCTTGTGGGTTCGTTATATATATTCTAGAAAGCCAATCGGTCGTTAACAACACGATATTAACGAACTTCGTTGTAATAACGAATTCAAAATGGATGGAGCCCTCCCTCTTTTTATGAATCTGATGGATGACAACAAACTTGGCCAGGAACTTTGTAATTTGGGTTGACTAATGATTTTGTCAAACGAAACTATTTTTTAAAATAATCAGCAGTTTTATGGAATGTGATAAATTATAAGAACCCATCTGACTCTTCCAACTGAGCTGTCGTGTCTATATCCATTGGACCCGGAATTGTGTGGATGTCGTCAACAGGAAAAATGCGCGATCGTCCTTATTTTTTAAAAGTTTTTCTTATTTCTAGTTCCTTTTTTCTTTCCAAAGTAAGAAAAAGGGCGTATTTTGATGATGATGACTGCCCTTAGTGCTAGGCAGGGGGGCTTGGTGGATTGGGCCTAGCACGTGGCCCCCATTATCCAGCTTAAGTCTTAAGTCAACTCGAACAAAAAAACTGAAATTCCCCTTAGATACGTAGAAGTGGGGGGCTTGTCGTTTTAAGCCTTTACTCCTCAATCCTCATGGAGAAGTACGTTGGAGATTTGATTCTCCATCAACAAGAGTAGGACAAATAAAACGTTATACATCAGAATTGCTCCAACCCCATCCTCGTCCGTCGAAATGCCAAATTTCTACCTGCCATCCACCTATAAAACGCAGCCGAGTGTTCCACATGTCTTCAATCGTCTCTCAGCTTCTCAGTTCGTTTCGTTTCACTGTGCTCCATTGGACTAAACATTTACTCGCCGTTTCTTCATATTCATCCCGCAAAACCATGAGGAAGTTACTCCTGGCATCGTTGGTCGTCTTGTTGGCCGTCGAGACGGTGCACGGCCTGGTCTGGTCGCTGGTTTTAGGCAATCCCGTCATCGACATGAAAGACGAGTCGTCCAAAACAAGACTCGATGACGACGTGGAGGATAGTTCCGAAGACGTCAGTGATATCGAGCATCCGCGGAATACCAAACTGAAGTTACCAAGGAACTCGTCGTTATCGAGCGGTTCACGACCGACGAGACAACATCACGGACAAGTAAGCTGAAAATAAAAACAAATTGCAATTTTCACCATTTGAAAACTACGCTTTTCATTTGTTTTGACGGTGATCGATTATGGATATAACGTTATGGGTTTTTTAAAGCAGGATAAATGTATGGAAGATAGACAATGTGGTAAAGGACGGTTCTGCGATCTTCACTACGGAGTCTGCCGGACGGAAAAGTCGCCCGGCTTCGCTTGCCGCCGGGATAGGATGTGCGGCAAAGGTCTGGCGTGCATGTTTGGACGTTGCCAGGCGAAAATAGCGACAGGAGAAGAAGGTAAGCCAACGATCCTCTTATTTTTTTTTCTTTCCTTACTCGTGTCTCGTTCCAGTTCACCAATCCTATTTAAAGGTAAAAAGGATCAAAGTCATATTCAATATTCTCCCGGTCGATGTTGACGTGAGCGGGAAACTAGACAGTATGGCCTAAGGCACTCACGAATCCCGATGGAGCTCACTACTATAAAAACGAGAGCGGGGGGGGGAGGGTAATGTGAGTGCAACGATCAGAACTGGGTGGAAGTGCAAACTTTGGTTTTTACAATTGAATTTCGTTGGAGCTACAAACTCTTACGCCGTACTTTAAAGTGTTCCATTAGTCTATTTTTTTTTCTCCAGTTCGCCATGACGTGCATATTTAAAAGAGCAACACACTTTTGCGCTAAAAATAAAGTGGGACTCGACACTCGTCGATCAAGTTTTCACTTGTTGGATCTTATTTGACATATTTAAAACATTGCCCTCTTCTTTTTTGTTTGGATTATTCAAGGATCCCGTTGCCATGGCAATTCGGATTGTCAAGCCGGCCTTTGCTGCGCCCGTCGTCACGGCGAAGCTGTGTGCCAGCGCAAATTGACGCTGGGTCAGCGCTGTTTCGTTCCCGATGGCGGCCTCGAGTATTCACTCAATCAGCTTTGTCCGTGTGACGTTGGATTAGTTTGTCGACAGCAGAATCCTGTCCATGCCAGTGACTCTCCATCCAGTCAAGAAGACAACAGCTTCGATCGTCCCAACAGCACGTAAGTGGCATTCGCTAACAGCACTCAACACGATCTATTGCATAGCCTTTACTTTGTGTTTACGCCATAGAGCGTTGCCCAGCAGAAACGGTTCAGAGGGTTTCTCAATATCCCATTTATTGAACCATTACTGGCGAAGCTCATATATTTTTTTTAATCCGCGCAAAGCCTTCGTGCGGAACCAAATGAGAATTGCGAGCGAAAACGTAGGACCCCATTTGATTTAGTTCATCATCCACCCTCATTACGGTCAAAGCGAGACCTATTTTCTATTTGAGTAACACATCTACGTAGTAGGGATAGGATTTCTAATCGCTATACGTTTATTTTTCCATCCATCTGGGGTCGTTATTTAAGCAAAAGCGTAAGGCAGTTCTTAATGGATGCTTACCCTTAATAGGTATGCCCTTTGGAAAAGACGTTTAAGAAATACGAGACGCGTTGCTTATGAGCGCATTATTAATACCCCATTTTTTCGTTTCCCATCTGCGTTTCACTTTTTGTGATCGATACAGTCATTGAGAATCGCTGAACGAGAACCGACCACTTTCAGTCGTCATTCTTATTCCGCCTTCCAATAGGGGGACACATATACCATTGCGAGATGATAAGTTATGTAGGTTTATATTCTTGACGAATGGGTTTCCGTCACATTTTTTAAGTGGGCATTACTCACTTCCGCTTTTTTGGGTGCCTTTTACACACGACTTACATTTTTATTTGGACATGTTTTTTTTTACTGTTTTGTTAATGATGCACAGTGACACGGCAATTAGTGATACTCATCCGACTGGAGCGATATGGATATTGATTTGTTTTGTTTTCTTAATTGTTTCTAGGAACTCGGAGAATTTCCCATTTTGGACTAGCACGGAGAACATGCGATGTACGTTTCACGAAATGGGAGACAATCGTGCGTCTTAATGTCTTACGTCGCTCGCTGCCACCGTTCGAAACATCGACGGATGGAGCCATCTGTTTGCCTTGTAACTGTACAGTTTTCCCGCGTCCTCTTTAAACGTTCCCCTGCTCTACAAATGTAAAAATTATCTATCAGCTAAGTAATAATCGATCCTATTCATTAAATTAAAATGTTGTTTACTCGACGAGAATCTAAAATGCGAGAAGGAAAAAAGAACAAGTAACTTTGTTTTGCACATTACCGTGTACAGTAATACAGCCCATTGAGAATGGACATTATGTTGTTTGAAGATATTGCATAATACATTCGTTTTATCTTTTCCTGTCAAACGCCGATACGAACCTGCCTTTCTATATTGACAATGAAGTGGGATGGAACGGGAGGGGCAGCAATAGAATGTGCTGGAGAAAGGGCGCCCTTTGTCCCGCGTGTAAAAGCAAATTATACCGAAGCCATTTTATGATATGGGGTACAGAGTACGTTTGGCGTGAGGTAGTCTACCTGCCGTCACAAGGTTTTTGTTACTGATTGTCTGTTGCTAACAGGAGATTCGGTTGTGTTAGTTACGTAAAATAGCCTATACAACAGACTTACGCAAATCTCTAGGATAACTGATGCAAAGTGGAGGGTCCGAAGAATTTACAATTCATAAACCATTTAAAGTAATGTCGTAGGAGTGCAGACATGAAGTTGGATGAATTTCAAATGAACCAAAAATCATGCGGAACTTATTCTCAATTTCAAAGTGGACCGTGTCGCTAAATGTTTCGATCTTAAGAACTAAAAGGTACAGCTCAAAAACGAAGAGGTCGATAGATATCTGCTTCGGCAGATTGTATGAAAGGTTTACTGCAGCTTGTATGAACGAAAATGATTGTTTCATAACTAATGAATATTTCATCAGTTTTTTAAAGTCCATAATGCACGTGTCAGACCGTTTTGATAACGTACAAAATTCCTTTATTTACTTTAAACCTGAAACATTGGAATAGCTCAAAAACGGCTAACGTGTTTGCATAGACTCCGGTCATTCAATAAAGAAAGACAGGGCAACATACTGTGAGAAAAACAGACCAAACCACCTTGAACAAAGTATTGTACAGTACAACCGAAACTTGGTATCATCGAAAAGGCAAGCTAGTACATTGTTATCAGACATCGTGGGTAGTCACGTAGGCCACAATTTTACTTGCTGACTGACTTATCCATTATTTAGTCCTCTTGTTCAAATAAGCATTTGATACAGATGACTTTTGATACCTGTAGATCCCCACGTAGACAACAGCCAATGTAAACGATAACGTGGTATATAAGGAACTTCATTTCCTGATGTTAGTCACATTGGAACGTACCAGCTGCTTAAAGCAAGTCACGACCCAAGTTCTCAAAAAGGTAAAAACATAGTTTCTTAATTGTAATCTGAGAAACTATCGTATTCATTTGACTAAATGGTGATTATCATGTGACTGCCTTAGATGAAACTCTTCGCCATCGTCTCAGTCCTCGTTTTGGCAATTGGTGCATCCAGCGCCAAGGGTCTCCGTGCCAGTAAGTTATCTAGTTTTCACCTTTTCTTTGCAATGTTCGTACTGTTTCGAAAATTGGACACTCTAGTGCAATCCATCACAATGGAAATCTCGTTCATAAATTTTTCTATCCAGCTCCCATCACCGACGATGAATTGCTGACCCTGTCCAGAGACCTGCACGCCAACGATGTCAATGGAGCCACTCTCACATTGGATCTCCAAGGCCAGACCACAGCAGGCAGCTTGGTAGACAACGCACCCGGCCGGTAAAAAATGCATTTTGCTAATAATCCACTGATGGACAACCTACTTTATTAACACATTGCAAACGATTCTAGATTGATTGTCAGTGACCCGATCCCCGACTTTGCCAAGCCAACTTTCGCTGCCGCCCAGGCTCTGCTCAACAACTACCAGAAGAACGTGACCATCCAGGACACTTTCACTCCCGAACAGTTGGCCGAAGAAGCCGCTTTCATCGACGCCGTCATGGAAACCGGTGTGATGCAACAGCTTCACGCTTTTCTGGTGTCCAAAGGTAATCGATCCTACTGCCTTTCCCAGTAAACTCCTAAGTTGTAGAACATCTAATGATTTAATGTTTGACTTAAATGAAAAACAGGTGAGGCTAGCGCTGATGTTGTCCAATTCAAGCAATTTTTGAGCACCATCTGGTTTGGTCGCTGGTCTGAATTCGTCCCTGGTGTTGTCGCTAGCAGCGGATGGGAACACACCAACGTGTTTGAGCGATTGGAGAACAACGTCGTCGTCGGATTCCACAGCTGGATCTACTTGTTCAACGAAGAGGAAGATGGTGACTTGAACTATTTGGGCTACATCAATGCCGTCGAAACTGGCAAGACGACCGTCCTTTCCATGCCAGTCGACCTGTACGGAAGCACCAAGGCTTCTTCTGAATTCAATATGGGAGCTAGCCCCGAATTGGAACTCGCCATCGGCACCTTGTGCTTCGTTGCCCGCCCCGATGTCCCTTGCTTCGTCCAGGGTTCCAACGGTGCGCCGTTCACTTGGGATACGCATACCGTTACCTACAACGGAGTCAAATACGTCGAAAGCTCACACCCAACTTTCGCTTAAAATTGACACAGAAAGACCCGATACCCTCAATTAAATACCCCTCCTGCCTTCCCGAAACTTGCAATGAATCGATCGATTCTTTTTTCCTTAATCAGGAATGAGACCGATTGAAATTGATCATGAAATATTTATTTCGACTGTGTGATGATGTCGGCTGTACAGTGTTTTCGCGATATGTAAACCAGTCGTGAATAATATACTTTTCTTATTATTCCCGCAAATATGTGACTAAAGCTTTATTTTGTCGCATCACATCCTGATACAAACAGGATTTTAAAAAACAATCCCGAATTCATGCGTGTATGCATGAACGTAAAATGCCCATCGGATGGTCCGATGGCTCGAGCTTGATCACGTATCTTTAGGTTACAACCTTCTCCATCGAAATAGATAGCATCTCGTGTGATGAAAGAACTTTTTAATAGCCTGTACCTGTTGGTTTTGTAGCCAATTGTAAAGTAAACAAACATCGTCTTTATCCGAGGTGACGTATACACCATACACCATGGCCAAAGATTCTATAAGATTTATGGACGTCAAAGGAACCGTATTATTATATTATCTAAGGTTGGGCACATGAGAAGAGTCACGTACGCCAATTTTTGCTCCAGATAAACTGTAAACATGAGGTGGTAACATCTTTGCTCAGGGATTGTCTTAACTTGTCCTGTGTCCCTTAGTGAACGTTGTTTCAAAACGTGTTTATTTTGGCGTGTTATCAGTATAATTTGATCACATCAAGTGCTATGGAATTTGTGGCCTACAGGAATGAACAAAGCGGTTATTTAAAACATAATGTGTTTCGTGTTTCCAAAGCGAATATTTTTTTAAGTTCCCGGCATAAAAATAAAAAAAGAAAATGTATGGTTGAAGCGGTTCATTAAACTCGATTACGTTAAATAATACATTCAGTTTATTTCTGTAAAATCATATGGAATATTGCGTACGGGTCACCGAACTGTTTTATATTGTGCATTGGATTTAAAAAAAAAAGGAAAAGAAAAAAAAGAAAAAGGGGAAATTTTTAAGATGACCGTCATCCACAGGACAGCCCTTCGTAATTTAAAGACGAATAACCCGTCATTATTAATAGTTCTTTTTGCGGGTCCAATCGTGATTAAATTACTTTAAATATAAAATATCCGTAAATGTACCAACACGTAACATATGATACCACATTTGCTTTTAAATTCAAAACGTGACAAGCTCCAATGCGGTTGTCACGGGTAACGCAGAAAAGATTACATTCACTAATCGGTAGAGGTAACACCGCGCTGAATGAGTAAAACATTTGATGTGAAATCGCATAAATATTACAACGCATCATCGAAGAAGAAAAGCGTGCGAGTTCCAGGTAAAACGTCGACTTCGACTCCCCAATCGATAATACATTTCATAAACAAAAATAACAAGAAGAAATAAAAACAGAATCAGTTTGGATTACACATTCATTGGGAGAGACGATACGTCTTCACGTCAGCCAATCGACAGATGATTACATAATATTGAACTAAAATACACAATAACGTGTGAAATAACTCATAGATTAAAAAAAAAATCTGAATATGATATTTGTTTGAATGTGTTGAATGCACAAATAAAATAACAAGAGTGAAAACAAAAACAAAGGCTCAAACGCAAGTAATGGTACCAACGGCTAGATGATTATCTGCGGTGGATGAACCCATTAATGCAGAGGCTTCGCCTCCCGCCGTACAGCTAAGAGCGTGGACGCTTTCTTCCGTCTCTTCACGTAAGACGAGCGTCTGCAGATCCATGGCGCTCTTGACGCGACGAGCCGCCGTCATGAAATGAGCCGTGGCGAACACGACAACCGAATTCTGCCTCGGCCGCTGCTGATGTTGATGATAATACGGATCGCCAACTGATCCGATTCCGTCTCCGTAGAAGGGCAATCCTGGTGATAAACAAGACGATGACGATCCGTGATGATGACGTGCCGAATGAGTTGGATGGTGGTGTACGAAGATACCAGAAGGCGATGCCGATGGTCTCCGCCTTCCGGATGAGAGAACTGATTGTTGGTGGTCGGCCGTTGGATGATCGCAGCAGCCCGATGCCGAAATGTTCATACGAGAGTGATGATGTAGTCGTGACTGTTCCATTGTTAGAAAAAGAGAAAAATGGATTTGAAACATGTAGAACAAAATGTTGCCTCTAATTGATATTGTTTCTTTTTTGTGTTCTACCATAGAGCCTTGTAGTATATTATAGGGGGAGGGTGGGTAAGGCACAGGGCGTGTTTAAGATATAAAAGTATTGGCCGGAATCCCAAGTAGCTTTTTATCGACCCAATGGATTTTCCCCTTGGACAATTGCTGTCTGGTAGTTTACGCTGTACACACACACAGAAGAAAAGTTTGACTTGGTATATCGATAGGCCTCAGTCAGGATGGATGAAATGAATTATTGACTCGACATGTGTGGTCAATCGACTCGATATAGGCGTTTCTCTAGTCACGCGTTCGATACATCCATTAGCTGTGGGGAGAAATAACGGGGGAGGATCAGTTCCTGCTGTTCTATTTCAAGGGTTTACGAGAGTCTTGGCACATTGAGAATTTTATCGGATGTTATTAGCATACGTAACGTGAAACCACTAAAAATGCGAAAGAAAATAAAACAAACGGACGAATTTAAAAAAGAAGAAGGCATCTTGTGAAATGGATTAAGGAAATTGTAGTATTTGCATAAGATTCAGTTGTGTATTCTTCTACGCAAATTAAACGAGTTTGAACCGCAAACAAAACTGTTTTTATTTGTTTGGTTTTATAAGCCGCCAGAATGACGTTGAAATTTCAGCATCAAATTCATTTCGATTCAAGTGGATTGATGCCAATGCCTTGTTAACGGCTCTGAAACGTGTTTACTTTGCGTTTACGAATTTTAAAGGAAGGGGGGGGGGCGAACGGAAACGAGCAAAAAAATGCGTGGGCATGGGATTTGAAAGAAATATGAGATACGGCGTCAGCCTGAAAACTATGAATAATTTGACTAATTTCCTCGCGCAAATGACATTTTTAGTTTGCTGACTTCCTTTGTTCAAATGGCGGACGGCGATTGTACGCGTTCCCTGTTAGTGCCCTAAATTTTCAAAAGGCCTAGAGAAACAGGTCGATAAAGCCTTTAACGTTTCAGACGTTTACGAGGACAACCTCTCGCTAACGAAGCAGAACATCCAAAGCTCTCTTGCATATCCGCCATCAGAACATTGCACGCAAGTGGAAGCCTGAGATTTTGCAAAATCAGATTAGTAGTACCTCGTATAGAATTTTGTTTTTGTTCACCAAACTCTTTGCTTTATCCCTCTCTGTCCTGCACGTGCACACTAAAACGGATTTAAAGTTGAGCTACTTCAAACTTCTTCGTGAAAAATAAAAGTTCGGTCCAAAAAATAGTACGCTGCAAAACTGCAGCTATACATCAGTTGCGTAAAGTGTTCGAAACTACGCGTATCGCGTTGCGACAAACAAGTTCAATATACGTTTGGCTGACATTAATTTGATTATGAATTGATCTCTTTGATGGTTGTCCATGTTGAAAAAAAACGCGAGGTTAAAAAAAGACTAATTTCTATATGATATAAACAAGCTTAAACATTTACCGTGTGAGCGAGCTCAATCATTGGATAAGAGGGCCGATGTGGCGCTGTGGACATGACCAAAGGAGCGCCTGTTCCAGCTGCTGCGATCGGTGCAAGAGATCCACGAGGAGCATCAATGAATTTCGGTTGGTACGGCTCCAGCATGCGAATTTTGCCCCATCGATTAAAGAAAAGTGCAACGGCTCCGACCCAAAGAAGCAAGACCAGTAGGACAAGGCCTATCTCTTCAGCACGGACGTTCAATCCACTCGGCGTGGCCATTTCACTGTCATTGACCGATGGATAGGCCGGCGAAGGGATTGCGTCAGGGTCGTATTCTAACGGTGGGGGACCTCCGGACGCTTCGATTATCATACTGGCGTAGTTGTTGTGATTCTTGCTCAGCGACGGGAAAATCGGAAGGACCGATGAGCCTGGATACGGAGGTGGATGCAGCCTTTCCGGATATAAACTATTCCGGTGGGTTGGGTATCCAGCGCCGTCGGCGATGGGTGGCGGAGGAGGATCGTACAGCGAAGAAAGCAATGGATTCTTCATGTTCCGAAATTTGCCAAAAGTTTCAGTCTGTAAATAAACAAATTAGTTTTTATTATTGAATGAAATGAAACTTTAGGAGCTCGTATTTGATGTAATCCTTTTATTTTATTAAAATGATTCTGAGCGCATTTTACGGCTGAGTGCTTCTTGATGTGAATGGTATGCAGATGCAAGAGACTTTGATATATTGAGTTGATACATGTTGATGAGATTAAATGGACGTCGGGAGCTCACCGTGTTTTCCCGCTCTCGTTTCGATTGGAAGAAAAATCGTGTTGCTATTCAAGTATAGAACGCAATTTGAATTTGAAGCATTCTCGGTATATGGAATGATACTCTCCGTCCATTTTATTTTTCTTTTCCTCAATCCATAAAAAACAACAAATGTGAGACTTTTTTTTTTAGTTTATGTAACGAGATACGGTTTAAGTTTCTTGACATTTGGAAAAGAAGTAAACAGAATGCACTTTGTATGCACCAGCCCATTATAGTAAATTGGGTCGAAGTATATGTTCTTTCTCTCTGTACAAATTCTTGTGTGATAAGTTTAGTTCGCTTCTCTGTGTGATACGTAGTACTTTCGTTTTTAACGAGGTCAATGTTGAAGGAACGAAGCCTGCTTCTTCTGCTTCGGGGCATGGATTGAGCCACAAAAGTTTCCTCTTTCGTTATAGTTAGTGTATCGTTACAGCCGTCTAAAGTGCCCGTCGGGGGCAAAAATGAAAACTGTAGTTAGGATTTCACGTAGTTATTATTATGTTCATTTCATTCTTCGTAGAATGACTAATGGACAAATTGTTCGTCAGAAATAAATATACAAAAACAGCTGAATGCAAATTATCGTTAGAGTCAATCACAAAGAGCAGCAGAGTTTCTAAAGGCGATGTGATTTTTTTTTCGAAATGACTCATATGTGGCTCATTTGCATGTTAATGAGGCACAGTTTAAAAGAGAAGAGATCGTCTTTTTCTACTTTTGTGCATGGCGCGAATTTGTGGGGGGTGGGAGAGAAAAAACAGAAACGATCTCCCAATATTTAAATTTAAGGAAACCTTATATTCATGAGCTGTAGCTTGCCGCATACACTGTACATGAGTAAACTTTCAATTTCTCAGGGGGGAAAAAATTTGCATGTTTTCCCCCTTATTGTCTATTATTTAAATCCTTTCCTCGAAGCAGAATGTTTGCAAACTTGTTTCACCAGCACAACATTATTGGAACACAAATGAAAAAAGGGAAACAATTCAATTATGGCCGATCCGTTCTTGTGTATATTTTTAAACTCAATTGCAAGGTTCATTAGGATTCAGTTTACGTTCCGTCAATAGTGCAAGGCATTGTCTTTTTTTTCTATCTCATCTCTCTTTTACCCCGAGCTGCAAGACTAAACAGGAAGGAATTGAGTTGACAATACGCACAAATATATTTTTCGTTTCTCCGTTGTGACGTTCGATTCTTGGAATAAGAGGCAAGTGGAACTCACGTTGTGCCTTTTCCCTAATCGTGCGACAGAAAACTTTGGATTGGATTCATCCCATATTCTCTGCATATACTGTACATATTAAAACTCAGTCGATTATAACAAAAGTTCGCATTTTTTTCTTGTTCTATTCGCTAGTATGTGGAATTGCTCGTAGTTACATACAAAAAAACACCTGTGTCCTTTGTTTTATGGAATGCATTTTTGCAGTCTGGAAATCGAACATCGTAGATGTTGCTAACAGACATAATTCGCCTTCGAATCACATATAACGGAAACAAGATTCCTGGGTTTCACCGTTGCGGTTGTCCAAGGTAAACAACAGTCTTCTTTGTAGTCCACCATCGTTTTGTTTATTTTGTAAAGTATTAAAAATAGAAGGTTTAGAGTCCTGGATACTGTAAATGTTTGAGTCAGTCGATCGGGGGTGCAAAGGCTGAAGGCAAACAGGAAAATCACGTTAAAACGTTGTCGGCTGCCTCGTTGTTGCTACATTCTATAGATAGGTTCAAACAAGGAGTGAGATAAGCAGTGTAAAGCGTGATTGACGAAAAACATATCTATAGCTCCGAACTGTCACGCTCTCAGACGTTAAGGTATAACTTCAATCATTGGAGTGAAAAACTCTGCATTAATGTATTAGATGCATGGCAAGTTTTCACGTTTCAAGCCGCTTGTGTATAACGAAAACTCTTCGTCATAATCAGGCGATGGTGTTGCTCAACAGACTAGACGATTAAAGTACGATTAAGCTGTTTGAAATCAGTTGAAAAAGTAAATATGTCAGAGTCTATTTCTGTAACGTTTGTAGCTGTGTGACTTCTATTGTTTAGTCTGAAATTTGCTAGAAAGCCGAATCGAATTAGAAGCTCGCGCTTGGAGCGGTTCCGTTAAATTGCTTGTTCGCACTTCTATTCGTTTTATTTTCTATTTTAGTTTTCAGCTTTTTAATACAAACGAGTTCTTGAAGGAACGTGCATTTGTACTGAATAAAAAGGACGTTAATGCTCTTGTTCTAGCAAAAGGACGATCGATTAAAAGTTGGAACAAACGAAAACCCGTGTAACAATCAGAATTAGTAGAAAAGAAGTTAATTGGGATGCTTTCCGTGAACGCTAGCACAAAGTAACAAAGTCTGCAAACTCTTGGACTAAAAGGAAAATGGGTCCTTATCTCCAATCGGAAAGAGAACGAGTATCGATTCCCTTTTCATCCTGTTTCGTATATACAAAACAATGAGCAGTATGCGTAATTAATCCTCATGTTCCAGCAGTTCGTCAACAGTTTGCCTGTTGCCAACAGCGTTAGTGTTTCTATAGTTACATAAAACACGGGTACAGTATGTAAATCCCTTGAGTAGTTGAATGTAAGCGCCAGTCCGCGGGACGCTAACGATCACAACGTTAATGAACGAGGGTCAAGAACAGAATAGTTTATAATCAAGTTGTATGCAATTCAAATGAAATGAAGGAAATTGGACTGTTCTCAGCAACATTTGTGTAACACTAGAGAAATAGACAGAAAAAGGTCCTCTCTAAAATTCGCAGATAATTTACTTTATTTTACATAATAAGACTGACCTTACGTAACAGTCTTCGTTAGCCATTGGATAACGGCTCACGAATTACAACTCTGCGAACGTATCAGAATTACAAACTAAAACGTTTCACTTTTTCGATTTATGTAGCGGAGTCTGATGGCTTGTACAACTCATACATTAAAAAGACGTTGGAATTGAACTTCACAATTTGGATGGCTATTCAATACAAAGATTGGGCCATATCCCGTGAGCAAAAATCAGATCACCTTGAACAATACATTGCACTACGTGACAGATGCCGACAAGATAACAACAGTTAAACACGAGACACTATGCGTTTGAATGTGTTATCAAGAGTTTGAAAGAAGTCACGTAGACCATTTTTTATTTCCTTTTGACTGCCCTACCACTATTTAGTCCTCCTATTCAAATACGCCTTTGATAGAAGATGATTTTTGATACCTGTAGATCGCCACATAGAACGCAGTCAATGTAAACGATATTGTCGTATATAAGGAACTCCATTTCCTGATGTTAGTCACATTGGAAAGTAGCAGCTTCTCAAAGCAAGTCATTCCCCAACTTCTCGCAAAGGTAAAAACAAAGTTTCTTAATTTTAATCTGAGAGACAATCGTATTAATTTGACTAAATGGTGATTATCATGTGACTGCCTTAGATGAAACTCTTCGCCATCGTCTCAGTCCTCGTTTTGGCAATTGGTGCATCCAGCGCCAAGAGTCTCCGTGGCAGTAAGTTATCTATTTTTCATCTTCTCTTTGCAATGTTCGTATTGTTTGGAAAATTAGATGCTCTATTCCAATCGATTGCAATGGAAATCTCGTTCATAAATTTTTCTATCCAGCTTCCATCGCCGACGATGAAATACTGACCCTGTCCAGAGACCTGCACACCAACGATGTCAATGGAGTCACTCTCACATTGGACCTCCAAGGCCAGACCACAGCAGACAACATGGTAGACAACGCACCCGGCCGGTAAAAAATGCATTTTGTTAATATTCCATTGATGGACAACCTGCTTTATTAAACACGTTACAGACGATTCTAGATTGATTGTCAGTGATCCGATCCCCGACTTTGCCAAGCCAACTTTCGCTGCCGCCCAGGCTCTGTTCATCAACTACCAGAAGAACGTCACCATCCAGGACACGTTCACTCCTGAACAGTTGGCCGAAGAAATCGCTTTCATTGACGCCATCATGGAGACCCGTGTGATGCAACAGCTTCACGCTTTCCTCGTTTCAAAAGGTAACCGATCCTACTACCTTTCCCACTATAATTCTTAAGTTTTAGAGCATGTAACAATTGAATTTTTAATTCAAATGAAAAACAGGTGATGCTAGCGCTGATGTTGTCCAATTCAAGCAATTTTTGAGTACCATCTGGTTCGGTCGCTGGTCTAATTTCGTCCCCGGTGTTATCGCTAGCAGTGGATGGGAGCACACCAACGTGTTTGAACGATTGGAAAACAACGCCATCGTCGGATTCCATAGTTGGATCTACTTGTACAACGAAGAGGAAGATGGTGACTTGAACTATTTGGGCTACATCAATGCTATCGACACTGGCAGGACGACCGTCCTTTCCATGCCAGTCGACCTGTACGGAAGCACCAAGGCTTCTTCTGAATTCAATATGGGAGCTAGCCCCGAATTGGAACTCGCTATCGGCACCTTGTGCTTCATTGCCCGCCCCGATGTCCTTTGCCTCGTCCAGGGTTCATACGGAGTCCAGTTCACTTGGGGGGTACGCATACCATTACCTACAATGGAGTCACATACATCGAAGGGCTCACGTCCAACATTGGCTGCTTAATCTAACTACCATCCAACTCTTAAACGGACCTCTAAACCATTCGGAAACTAGGCAAATGTAAAACAGATCATTCTCTCCCCCCAGTTTAGAATTTTGTTCTAAGCATTAGTTGCTGCCTAGTGAAATATTTATTTCGACTGTGTGATGATGTCGGCTGTACAGTGTTTTTGCGATATGTAAACCAGTCGTGAATAATATACTTCCCTTATTATTCCCGCACTCACATCGTTGACTACAATAATGTCTCTTCGCACCGCTTTGAACGAAAGAATTCTTCATTGTACAGTTTCCTCAGAAGATGTCTTACAAATGTAGCGTATCCTCGACAACGCATGGGGGAACTTCTCATAAAACATAAAGCCGTTGATCCGTAATATCACCGGTATGCCAATATGAAGCCTCGTGTAGAACTCTTCGTACTCTATCCGTATACTATCATATCATCATCATATCATGTCGTTCATCTGTTTCTCTCTTTCTATTCATAGTAATATTGAGTTTACTTTCATTCGAGTTCCCCAACAGCATTTCCTTGATATCCCTCCTCTTCAGAAAATAACTCCAGCACGTAAGCTTTCCTTCAACTCAATAAGCTGTTACGTATAAGATACTGTTGCTGTTCGCTTCCGTTCGTGGTGAATTGGGCGCCTGTTTCGGTAAGACCAGCACGTCCCAGCATCTGTGTAACCTTCAACAAACATCGTCACGTCAAACAATAAAAAAAAAGAACCAAAAACAAAAGACTGAACTGAGGATACAAGAGCATGAGCAGACCCTCTCTGTGTCGATCGGAGTCAGACATATGGTCTTCCATTCTCACGTACTGTACATATATATTCCCTGATGCGAAAGAATATATACGAGACAGGCAAAGAAAACGATCGACGAGAAGAGATATACGCTGTACTATCATACACGTAGCACGGTTATGATTCTAGAGCTAATCGATATTGCAAGCCGCTCGTATTCCCCATAGCATCTGTGCTTCTCTGGTGAAAAAGGGAAAATTCCCTAGCCGTCGTTCATCGTTTATTTATATGGGATAGACACATAACGAAGCGGTGCCGAGACGATGGCCGATTGTCCTAATAATTCTTTTCTCGCTGACGCAAAGCATAAAACTGGGCCGTATCCGGAACGAAGGGAAAATATTGACACTGTGTATAAAGATTTTGTCCTTGTGCTTCCCTCCTTTCCTTATATTTAAAAATTAAAGCTTCTCGTTTGCTATTGGAGACATGCCAGCAAGAGGAAATAGAAAAATGGGGCGCATTTCAAAAATCGCTTTATCAAGTTGTGACACGTTTCGAACCCACCAGCAAAAAACTCAGATGACAGACTGAAGAATCATTGCATTTTTGCTTCCGATTGACCTAGCGCCTTCGTTCACAGTGGTAACGATCCCAGAGTACTGTAGGGGATAAAGATAAGTGTGGATGGTCAATATCGATGCCCACGGAGACGTTGGGTCACATCGATCATCATTGCTGAATATGCATCAGTTCTACCCCCCGATGTCTCCTTCTCGATAGGCCAACTCTTTTTGCTTGCGTCCTTCGTCACACACTCACGCTGCTTTGTTTTTGTAAAGAGAAAAAAAAACTTGAGGAGAGTGGCTTGTATGAGGAGAACATACAGCGCTAGGGGACAATGTAACCTCGTGTAGATTTTCTCAGCTCGGCAAAAGTATATAGAGTGGCTTACGTATAAAAAATCGTGGCGGTGAATCTTTAAGAAAAACATAAGAAAAAAGCGGTCTGAGATGTGCGAGGATACACACAAGAAAAGCCTTGGACTTTCTTATACGTTCGATAAAAACGTATAGCGCTAACCTGAAAGGCATGCAACAAGATTGAGAAATCCTCTGATTTCCCATTCCATCATGTATTCCGGCCATGGCGTTATGGTTTCGTGAAAGAAAATAAGTCAATAGAAAAAAAAAAACTCCTTTCAAGGGTTTTCGGCTTGTGCGTGCTTTTCAGTACCTTTACTACGCAGTTGCATAAATGTATGGCTTCTCTCTGTCTCTGTCCAACTAAGTTTACGAATTGTAATCATCTAGAGGTCCGGCTGACCACTCTGTTCAATCGCCGTTGTCAGGGACAACAGAGTTCCTAAGAGAACTTGACGTAATACCACAAGAGGCGCTAATAATGAATAAATAACGATTGGCTGTCGACTTCCCTCGGTCTAGAGATGTTTCGTCATGCGGCACAATCACACGAATGAAACTTTTAGACTCGCAAAAAGTCCGCGTGTGATTGGCTGTGGTGAGCACAAGTGTGTGTCTAGCGTGAATGTTATTCTGCGTGACAAAGTTAAATGATGCAGCACACGTACGTGCGTAGTCCGTTCTTATTTGCAGTGAAAAGAAAAATGGGGGGGGGGGGAGAAAGAATAGTAGAGATTAAGACTTGAATATACGTTTGGTTTTTTTCACGGTCGGTTGGTTCGGGATCTGCCAGAGTCAACACAGCTCGCGAACACAATTGCGTTTTTACCGTCAGTCACTTGGGTACCATGAACACACACTCTAAGGTCATCTATCTAAATAGCCTCTATATGTATTATATACCTACTGCGTATATACTACATTGGCTGTCCATAAAAAATGCTTGTGTTTTATTCACCCTTTTTATACTGTATATATATATATATATATATACAGTATATTTCCAGTTGCCTAACTTTCTGCTGCTCTATTCCCCCCCCCCCCCCCATCTAAGTAGATTTAGCTCCCGGAAGAAAGAGAAGACGAATTAGTAACATGGATGCATCTTTGTAAGGCGTTGTCGATCATTTGTGGTGAGAGCAAAAGAAGAAATAACGTTGTCTTGTGATCGATCTCTTTTTAAACAAGTTAAACTTGGCTACTACATCCATAAGGCTTACAATTGAACGCTGAATAAGTTTGACGAACATAAACGTGAAAAATCAAAAGTTATATCAAAAGACTTTTCTATACATGTATCACATAAAGGCCCTTTAACTTTCTCTAGAGGCTGCTCCCTATTTGCAACGTAAAAGTTGCCTAGTTACCGAAACACGGTCGGATGAGAACCGAGAAAAAAAAAGAAAGCGATTCACGAAGGAGCAAAAAAAAAAAATTATTTTCTACATTTTCTTTCTTTCTCTTTCGTCTACCCTTCATTCCCAGCAGATTTGACGCAACAAAGGAACACGAGTAATAGACAGAATTCAATCACGCGAACAATCATCAAAAGGATCGGGATCGGGAAAACAACGTTTCTCGAATAAATGAAACTCTATGGATACTAAGGTTTTTCTTCTTCCTTCGTTCCCTTTGACGGTCTTTTCGTTTAACGATTGGCTCGTACGTTCGTGAAAATTCTACACTATGTTTTCTTTTCATTTTTTATTGTACAAAAACAGAAGCTTCTGTTTTCATCTATCACCTCTCGCTTGATGATGAAACGCACCCCCTTTCTATTTTGAATCTACGTACGATGTGGATGGCTTCATTTGTCGGTTCCCTGGATACCAGTTTATTCAAATGTCGAACGCAGCTGGTTGTTCGGTAGGGCGAATACTTTCAAAAACTGTGACCAGAGGAAAAACACAACACACAAAAAAAGGATTCTTATCGAATCGTTGTCGTGAATATAAAAAAAAAATGGTACATAAAGATTAGATTGAAAGGCTGGAAGGGGGGGAAGCATTTGGTGACACGCAGTAGTTTGTACCTCGTGCCGACGAGCGTGAAACCTAATCTTGTCCTTTCTGTGGCGTGGGGTGTGGACAAGACGCACTGCAAAAGACCCGTCTCATATGTGAACGTTTGGACGTGTTATAGGCGGTTGTTGACGGGCGGGCGATATCAAATACGAAAGTGAAGGGGGGGGGGGGAGAAAGAACGACAAAAGATGCGAGTCTACGATGACAATCGTGAAGAAAAAAAAAAGGGCGTGTCTACTAAACAGCAGTTGATGGAAGCTAAAGAGATGGGAGCGTCAGCTGCTGGGCAACTAACGCCAACAACAGCAGTGATTCCTTTAACGAAAAGATGCTCCGACGTCTCTCTTACTTTTGTCGGTGCTTTACTGCATTAAGCAAATATAAGAAAACGGGATGAGGAATGGGGGTTGAACAGTTTCGTCTTTTATGTATTTTTGGTGTTTCCTTTGTCGCTTCGCATATGCAACCTTTTTTTTAAGAATATAGCGAAGGCTATCCGAATTGATTGGATTTAAATACACGAACCCTGTGGCATCGTGTGTGACAACAAATAAAAAAAAAACAAGGATGTGAAATATTTGAAAAATGAAAATGGTTTGTGATCCTTGTCGACTTTGCACGAGAAATTGATGGAATCGTTTTGCGGGGTGTTGGAGGATTTTTATTCCACGCCATTTGCCGGTGGGTATATGGAAACGTTTTTTTTCAGATGAAACGAAAGACAGCACGTTTTGGTTACATCTCTCTAGTTTCCCAAAGAAAATCGTTTGTTGTAAAAGACTTGGTGGAATGGCTGTTGTCGGGAGAAGTTAGATAGCACACTCAATTCCGGTTACTCAGGCAAAATACATCAAACGCAAAAACACGTGACTTGTCGGCAACAAAAGAGGTCAGCATTTAAGTTCTATGCGATTCAAAGTTTAAAGTAAATACAGGGTAAAGGTTAAAAAATGAGCCAAAGAATAACTCTGGATAATGAAAAGCTCCCGGTTTTATTATGATAGTGTCACAACATCCGTGTCTTTTTATGTCTACATATAACAGCAGTGGCCAAATCATTACGCACTAGTTACGCCTCATTGATTAACAATGGATGTGGACGACAGTTTGGCACGGAGCTATTTAGAACTCACGTCCGTCTTACCACCGAAAGCATTTAATGGACTGCTCCATAAAAGAAAGGAAGAATCAAAGTTGGCATCAAATACCAACATCTCGTATTCCAAAGGGCTTTTACTTCCTTGTTCTTTAAAAATAATTAAATTCTACAATGATATCTATCGCTTTTCGTTTAATAATTATCCACAGTCCTCTCAAAAGTCTATGCATAGCTAAATTGTTTTTGAAGACCTCCATAATCTTGAATTTATGGAATAACCATAGAGAAGCCGACAGTTCATCAGGATTTATCTATTGACGCTTGCCGCCGCATACTGTACCAATGGAACTGTGCTAAAGTATACGCACATACTCAAAGGACTTTTTATCCACAAGAAAAATAGCTTATTATAAAAATGCGGATTTATTTTCATGAGCCAACGACTTCCTCCTAACGCGAAGCGATCGCTTCGAGTCTCAACTCTTTTTTTCTTTTCGTTTCACTTTGACCCTTGGGAAAAATTCTTTATGCAGATCCTCTGCGCATCTAAGTATAATGGCTGCTAGCTGACGCAGACAGCCGTCTAGCCGCGTGAATTATACGGGCCTAATAAATATGAGAATTAAGAGAAAACTGGGCGGGAAGAAGGGCAGTTAAAGTCGGGAGAAAAGTGATTCGCTTACGAGAAGACACGCAACTTTTGTTGCTAAAAAAAAAAAAAGGGAAGAGCGTCGTTTGCAGACGCGTCTAATATATACATCGTATACGGCTCTTTAAATGTGTCCGTTCTCGTGTGATTGAATCCCTACACCGCCCACCTTTTTTTTGTTCTTCTTCTTTCTTGGTGCTCATTAATCTCGGCGTGTTGTGTGTGCATTCTTTTTTCTTCTGTTTTCACCCCTTCCGCCTCTTTCTTTTGCGTTTTGGAGTCTGACTTCCGCCAAGTAATCAATGCCCTTTCGTGTACGGCCGCAATGCAAAAAAATATATATATAAAGAATCCCGCCGTATTTGCCTCTTCCGGACTGTCTATAAGCAACTGCGCAGTCCAATCGTGAGATGGTCCCCAGCTGATGCATCGTCCATTCTATTTATTAAGGGTCACTAACACGATCGAACGTATCTCCGGATATATATGCCTCAGTAGGCCTCCGAAAACAAATGCCAAACTGTCGGCAAAGTTTTGCAAAAGAGAACATTTTTGGTTGATATTCGAAAGCAAACAAAAACAAAGAAGAAAAAGCCGAGCTACGACGGAAGCTTTCCATCAATTTATAGTTTGTTTTGTCCTCATATAGTGTTTCATTCTGCGACGTCTTTATACACAATGAGCAGAAGACTTGTGTTTGTTATTGTAACACACACACACACACACGCCCATCGCATTGACACGTAGTGTAACACAATGGGAAACAAAGAAAAAGACCAAAAACAAATGAGAAAGATGAATGCTCAAAGGAGAGAGTCTATTTTGGCAGCCAGCAAGATATGTTAGTGGCCGTGTAGTAGTGATAGTAGTTTGGGTTTGTGTGGCTGTCCGCTAGCATGTCATCCTCCAGCGGTGGGGGGGGGGGTCACGACACGTCGGCAAATGTCACGACGAAGAAAGAAAAGACAAAAACGGATGAGTGCAAAAAAGGATCAACAAAAAGGAAAAGAGACAACAGCTGGTATATAGTTGATGTATCGCGGAAAGTAAAGGCTACCCCCCCCCCCTCCCCCGCTACTGAACGTGATACATAAAAATAGAAGAAGTTTTGATGTGTGAGCGAAACTAGTTTCGTGGTGGACTGTGGCCAGCTGGTCGAATGAAAAAAAAACGTTTAGATGAGGAATGAAACCAAAACTCTTGTGCGAATCGAGGGAACATTAAACGTCCAACGATAACTAACAAAGAACCCGCATTTCTTTCTTGTCCCGTCCATTTCTTTTTACAGCAACCGATGAATGGAGGCTATTTGATTTTTATAGACATCAAATGTTCAACAGATGGCTTTCAAAAGATGAACCGATTCTTTCTGCGGCCACTCCAATCTTCGAGCTGATACAAGTGCACACTATGAACTATCGAACGTTAAAAATGACATTATTTTGAAGCCTACCTTCAACCTGTCTAGAAGGACGACGTTAAGGGCTGATGAATAATTCAGATGACAATCATCCGACGTGTAATACGTTTGAATTCGAGCAAAAAAAAAAAAAAAAAAAAAAAAAAACGCGAACGAAGTGGACGATTCGTGTCTTTCGTGTGCGATATAGCCGGAAATTCTTGTTGTATAGAACAAGAAATATAAGTAAAATCTATTATCTCTTCGACCATGCGGCGACGTGGTTACACTGTCCGCTTCTGCCGGCGCTTCTTGACTGAGCCATAAACCTATCCGACCCTTGCACGACTATCCCGCCGCTCCAAAAACAGAGGGTCCAGGGCGCATTTTCACGACGCATGGCACGTAATGCTCACCACACGATGAAAGAGGTAGAAATATTTTTTTTTCACGAAAAAAGGCAAAAGAAATGTGCTCCGCTTGTGATTTGTTTTGTGGCCGAGTTCGTAGGATTGATATACCTTTAGACAGTGTGCAAAAGCAGCAATAAAATTGTTTCTATAGAATTTCGTATGGTGCATCGGCCCTTTCTCTTTTCCCTTCCGCCCCTTCTCTTTCTATAGAGGGATTTGTTTTTGCTCATCACTCTATTTGCGTTTGCAAGTAGAGACAGGACTGTTGCAGTCAATCTCTTCTGGTTCTTATATTCGTATCAAATTACATTTATTTATACGGATTCGAAGTCAAGACGGATGTAAGTTTCTTTTGGCCAAAGACATCAAGTATAGGGAGGAAGAGTGGTATGGCCTTGGCACAGCTGGCTTCATATTCCCCGATATTCAAATGAGAATCGATTGCGTATAGGAAATTAAAAAATCACATCAAGTATTAACGAAGCTTATGTTTATAATGATTTCTTAACCTACTGCCACAGCACTGAATTACACAGAATGGAGAAAGGATATCAAGAAAGGTCCGTCCACCACTCTTCTATACATTTATACATGGAAGCAATTAAAAGCGGATCAGAACGGTATCATAGGTAAGACAGCGTCTCCCTTATCGTGGCTGGCAATATAAAAACAGCCCCAGAGTTAAATCTTGCTATGACGTAAAAAAAAGAGCATTATATATGATAACACTTTTATTTTTTTTTAGACGTGTTCCCCTCAAAAAAGAAAGACCACATGTATAAAACATGGAGCGTGATATAAATGTATAATAACATTGGGCTTGTTCCTAGTAGAGCTCTATGGGTCTTTGTCGTTTCATGATGGACTGCCGTTGCGTAGATCTATGAGCCCCTACATAGCCCATACTTGGGCTTATATATGAAACACACGCGGTGAATGATCTAGGCTCTTGAGTTTATATCGCGTGAAAAGTGTAGGCAAACTTATTCTTTTCTCTCCCCGCTGCTCAACTTTATCCAATGTCTGCTGGCCAGCCGAATCTTTGTTAACGAGCTCAAGCTCGCAACCGTGACACGATATTAGGATATTCCTCATATCGGGCCGGTGAATAGCTCATAGCACCAAGAGTTCTGTTTACTCAGCTAAAAGTTCATGTTATGTTCTCAGCCATTCTTTAGTTTTTAAGTTCCTTTTAAAATGGAAGCGTTCAAAAGCAAAAAAAAAAAAACGGTGGTAATAGTAGATGGTTGGACGGTTTTTCTGAAAAAAGGAAAACGATTTTGATCTTCATGGAAATTTGTATACGACCTCATTGAGGCCATTCAAGTTGGCTGCACAATTTCAAAAGTATAGGCCCGGAAAATGGAAATTTTCTGCTTAGCTGTACAGCCTTTACGAAAAATTGTATTCGAATAACGTTGACAGAACATGGCAGCGTAAGGAGCAATGGCTGCCTTCATAATACTGTTACACATTCAGTTAAAGTTCCAGGAAAAATATGTAACAGGCGTGCCTCCAAAAAACGAAAAGATGACGAACTGGAACACATATATAACGAGGTCTGCTGATGTCATTTGGCTGTGTGACCTGTCTCGTCAATGACATCGTCAATGAGAACGCAATACAGCGGACCGTTCTCGATTGATTTGATTTCCGCAAGTAACGCAGCGAGAGCTCCTTGAAATCCGCTTCGCTGCTCTCCAACGTGATTCGATTGCTGTATTCGCTGCCTTTATCCAACACAATAAACCCCGGCAGCAATGACAGACAGTTGGAATATAGACGGTGAAAGCAATCTATTCAACAACAACAAAAAAAGGGATAGCCTATACATGCGCTGAATACGTGCGGAATTATCGGCCGGAATAAATCGAATCAACGTAGACCCACATTTAGGCCTATGTTCACATGCGGTTTCATCCACTGGCTGGAAAGTAGGCCACACGTTCCAACATCGTGACGGAAAGCTATCGTGTTTTCATCGAAGATGTTGTGCTAGAGGCAGCATCTTCTTGATGAAGTTAACTGCAACGTGTGTACGAGAGCGGCATAATACAACGTCCATGCTACTATGTAGTACCTCACTATCAGACACCGCCTGTCAGGATTTGCTAGATCGATATGAACTGTAAGTCTTGGTGCGTATTTTTTCTGTCTTCCGGATAGGTCCGCGTGTGAGTTTGCGGACCAGTAGATGGCTGTTGCATCTCTGTTTTGAGCCTGGACTGGAGTCAGCAATTCCGCGGGATAATCTGTTACCTTCGTGCGGGAGTGTTGGGATTTCATAACAAAGTTACCTAAATGTCCTGATTTCGCAGTTGTATTCTGCAACATTGTCCAATTCACGTCAATTATTATATAAAGTTTTGAGGCGTAGTTGCGTTAGTAACCAAATTTAGATCACGTCTTTTCTTTTCTTCGTGCCGTTGTCATTACGTGTGACCGAGAGTCCCGTTCATTGCCTTTAGCAGTGCTTTGGTTCGTTTGCTGTAAAAGGAGATTGGCACCTAATTGTTTCCCTGTTTCCGATTAGGATAGCTCTGTTTAACATGTGCCCCTCATTTTTGGAAAATGTCCTACATTTTTTGCTGCGTTCTATGTAAACAAATTCAACCCAAATTCTGTACTTCCTGCACAGCATTTGCGCGTTAAAGACCGGTTCTGTTTTTGGTTGTCGTTGAATGTAAGATAAAAACGGCGATTAAACAACAACCGTTGTAAACTGGCACAAGTGTAGGAAACGATGCATTATTTTTTTTTTTTTAAGGAGGGAAAAGAATTATCAAAATAAAAAAACAAGACGATATGACTTGATTGCATTATATTGTAATATTGTTTGTGCCGTTTCTGTAAAAGATTATTTGTATGACGAGGTGCGCCGAAATGAACGACATGGTGAGGATTAAATTAGGGTTGATTCATTCAGCCTATAGCCGTCAGAAAACGAAAACATTCCTTACAATTTGAATTGCAATAATTTACGAACATGTTAATGCGAAAGTTTGTTGTTGAATACGGCAAAGGGAAATATGAATTGGCAAGAAAAAAAAATCAAAATTAAAGACAGAAGGCTTTTGGTAGAAAGACTTGCATCGAATGGCTAATGGCCCAAACATTTTTAGTTCGAACATTTGCGATTGAGCTCATCAATGGCACATTGCGGAATGGGGCCGGCCTTCGAACAAACTGGGATCGAGGTAGATACAGTGACTTCCATTACGGTAGCTCTCCTCGTCACCGTCCAATAATTCTGGAACATTTGCCGATTTTGGGAGGCGATCGCCTGGACGTACCTCCGGTTGAATGGCAGAGAAACCGGCTTGAACGGGCCGCTACGGAAACCTGATTCAATATCTTGAGGACGATTGCCGTACATGAACACTAATTGAGGATCAGCGGCACGATCCTCTCGTGAGGGCAATCGTGGTAACCGGGTGCTTTCAACTCTGCGTCCATTGCGACATCAAATAGAATTGTAATGCCGATATACGAATAAATAGGACTACGCATTGAATAGAATTTTACCTTTGGACGGCACTGGGGAAAATGGCGAATTGGTGTTCCATATCCTCGTCCATTAAAATGTCCTCTTCTCGTTCTTGTTCCTTCCTACATCCACACAGTAAACAAAATATGGTATATAGCAGAAACGTATCAATTGCTTTTTCTAAATGTTTAATGTGATGTTACATTTCAGGGTAAACTGGTGAAGGTCGTCCAGGTCTGACAAACCATGCTGGGCGACGAGAAGGCCGTTCCGGTCTTTCAATGATGGAAGTGCGAAGACTGCAAGGCGTGTCGACGTATTTCGTACAAACAATGGTGGAAGTGCTGGTCATGTATTCCATGATGGTCGGTCGTGTTTGTCTCACAGGGAATACCAAAGAGAACGTCACCATCTCCTGTCGAGGTTCTACCGATCCCAGATTGTAGTACGGATAACTGTTAGGCTGAAAGAAGTCGGATTCGTCCGATTCCCTGATTTCTTTGGTGGCCGTTGCAATCACGGCGATTGCGATTAGCGACAGAACCGAACGCATTTTATTTATTTTTTTTAGGAATCACGAATTAAATAAAAAGGAAAACGGGCAGCTCGGAGAGTAGTTGAACCAGGAAATCTCTTCAACAAACGACTACTGAACTTGAAGCATTACGGCTGCCTTTTTATAAGAACGGGTTGGTTAATTCTAGTCTTAGTGAAAAAAAATCCAAGACCAGCTTGCAAACTGGTTTGCTCGAAAGAGTTCAACGTCTTTCCAAGCCCTTTAAACTTCAAAGCACACTCCTGAAATATAACTAAAAATGGGAGTAAATACCGTATACTATGTTGATCGCTTGATCCTTAAAAAAACAAAAACAAAAAAAAAACACTATACAGTAAACATATATTTGGCATGATCATTTGTTTACGTTGTTATTTGACTATTCAGGAGGCTTGGGATTCTTTTTTTGAAGTGCGTGGAGTTGTCGGTCAAAGCGTGTTCAACCTAAGAACCGGATTCTGTTATTGGAATTTTTTTTGCTGGAAGCTCTGAAGCTATTTATCGGCGTTTTAAAATGGAATTTCAAAGGAAAATTAACTCGGCCAAATTTGATTTCCGATAAATTGGCAATGCCATGTAGCTAGTCATACGTGTGTATTACAAGAATTGCACTAATTTCGTGGAGTTAACAAAAAAAAACAAACAATTGAACTAGAATGCATTCTTCGAAAACTGATCTAAAACAATGTGTCAATAAAACTTGCCAATAAATTGTCGTAAAATGTTTTTTTTATACGGTAATGTATGACCCGTTAATTATTTTTTTTGCTTTATTCGATGACCGTGTCACCTATGTCACAGTCGCATTTGAATTCGTGATAAAGCGCATTATATCTTTCTTAGTATTACTGAACTAAACAGATATCGGCTATCTGCAGTGTCTTATACTCAAGAAAATGCGCGTATATTCTTGTAATACGTGAACGGAATAAGGAACTTTAATGCTGAACTTGAATAACAGTATGTATTTTTTCCGAAAAATGTTCCCCAAATTCCAAACCAGCTGCTTGATCGGCGATTGACAAATACCAGATGTAAATGAAAAGAAACAACAAGAAAGACGGGACCTTCTTTTTCTTCACAGAAAGCGCTGTGAGAAGTCAAATGTTTCCTGTTTCAGTGCGAAACAGTTGATAACCAGTTAAATATTAAATACAATTCATCATTCCCAGCACCTCCGAAGGGGATTTTCCGGTGGACATTGCGGGATTGTACCAGTTGTTGAACATGCCGGCGTCGATGTGGATATAGCAATTTCAAAGACGGTTGTTTTCCTTGTGACTGTCCACAAATTTTGCAGAAACACCTGACGCTGGGCGTTGTTCAATTGTGGATATTGTTTGTTGAATGACGTGGCATCAGAACTGTAATCGTCACTGCGAAAACCTGTTTCTCCGTCCCGAGCTTTTGGGTTGTAATATTTCGAAGCTACTAAGAACAGCTGCGGATCGGCGGCACGGACCTCTCTTGTTGGCAATGCTGTAGTCTCGAATCTGGATTCATTAGAAAATTAAAGTGTTTTTTAAACAACTTACTTTGATATAAAACACGTAACGTTTTTGAATCACCTTTGAACAACAGAGGGGAAAATGGGGAACTGCTCGTCGTAATTATCTCCGTCTAACACGAAACTGAGCATCTCGTCTTGCCTTCCTGTTCCAGCACTGAATTAAAGAAATAAGCATAAACTTATTTTTTGGATATTGAAATTAACTGAATACAATTTTCAAAAAATACTTTTTGTTTGGTGCCATTGACGGTCGGCTGCTACGCCATGGTCGTTGAGTTCTCCGGCGATTATTGCATCGATTATTCACTGATTTCGTGCAATAAATAGTTGAAGTTGACGTCAATGTTTCGAGGACCGTTATCCGCGAAGGGAAAGCCATTGCAGGAATAACGAACGACATTGTCAGCATCTCTTGTCGAACACCTTCGGCGCTCGACTCGGGCTCGTTGTGCGCATAATTTTTGAACGGATAAAAACTGATCGCTTGTGACACCTTTTGTTTGGCAGCAGCGTTCACATACACTACGATCACCAATAACAAGAATTGCAAACGCATTTTTTGAAAACAATGTTGAAGATCCGCTCTGTTTGGATGGTAAACTAGTGATCTAGCTATTGAGGAAGACTGTCGAACCAACGCCATTCGATGTCCGTTTTTATGCAAATGGTTCCGTCCGTTTGTAAACCAGTTTCGACTGTATCCGTCAAACTATTCCACTGGAAGTCAAATGGTTTTTAGCTATGAGATATTACGTTCCTGCATTCCCTTATCCGTGCAGAGCAAATACATGGAACAACGACAAGAATCTCGTTCAATGTTTTGTAAAACTGGATTTTTTCTTTCGTTTCTTTTTTTTTTTCTTTTCAAGGGTACATTGGCATCTCCCTACTAGCAGACAAGTTTTTTATTTTAATTTTTGTCATTTGCCGAAAGCGGTTAATATCTTCCAACGTCTAATGATAAATTTGTTTAACGTCGGTCACGGTCATTTTCCACCAGCATATTTGTATTTCCACAAAAGTTTGTCATTGCCCATTGGCCTTTTTATTTTTTTACAGTTCTGTCGTCGACCCTTTTGATATGACGTTGCGTGACTGAAAATCAAATGTCACGCAATGGACACACTAATCGGAATAGCTAAGTACGATGGATAAGTATGAGAATTCAATGTTTTTTCCGAGTGCCGTGTGGCATTTTGATGTGCTTCCTTATCGATTGGTTGACTTGAAAGCCCTCCCCCCCCCCCAAAAAAAAAAAATACTTAGACTTTGTGTATCCTAATACATGAGAAAATGTAATGTTATTTTTTCAGTGGAACACAAAGTTTGAACGTAATAGTGTTGACCTGGAATTTCTTTGTGCCAAGGGAACAATAAACGCAGCCAGGATCCTCCGTTACATTGTACGAAATGTTTATCGTTTCACTTCGTTGATATTGCGCAGACATCAGCTCGTAATAGCGTTGACGTGGACAAACGGTGACATGGTCGCGACAGTTACGGGGGCGTAAGATGATTTGCTCAATGGCAAGGCGTGGAAGTAAAGGCTAGGTAGGATATTACAGTTAAAGAAAAAAAAAAGAAAGAAAGCGGCCATGATGGATTTTTGATGCCCCTTCCTCCTCTTCCGATTCGCTGATGAATTTTCCCACCTAAAAAAGATGTAGCTTTTCGAAACTGTCGAAACAAAAAGGTAAGACAAACAAAGAAATGCCGATGGGTTAAAGATAAAAAACAATCACTTGGGGCAATGAACAGGTAGGGCGTAAATCCAGCAACCGCCGGGAATGCTTGCGACTACATGCCGTTCACTCTAAAAACTTGTTTGATAGTTGTACCTTCTCATTGCCACGTACTCACGTTTAATAACTTTAATAGGTTCTAAATAAACTAAAATATCTACAATAAACATTGCACATTTTAGTCTAAATAAAATCAACACTCTTTCAAAACAACCTCTGTTATAATGACAGTTGCTAAACCCAATCGAGCACTGCATTAAAAAAAAATAAATCGTCAATAGCCGAACTCTGAAATACGGTTATATCCCTCCCCTTGCAATTCGTTTCTCTGTGTTCGATTCCCGCGCTGTCCCAATTTTCGTGACCTCCATACCCCTCCCGGCACGCCCTCACGCTCTGCCCATCATTCGTTTCCACGTCTATAGTTTCGCAACCTGTTGCTTCTCCACATCATTCTGGATTCATCTTCATAGCGTAGGATGGAGAACAACAACGCTCAACAACTACTCCCACACCATGTTATAAACAGATCAAAACATAGCAGGATTACTTTCGTTTTAATTATTCAATTCTGGTGGATTACAATAAGTTACAGATGAAATGATGGCACGTTATTGGGTAAGCAGTAAACACGTCTGGTGATGTTTCCTTTTTTCCTCCAGAAAACAAAAATCTAAGAGCTCTCTTTGTCTTGCTCATTCTTCTTGTCAATCGTTTTCTTCTTCTCCACTGGACATTGCGGAATTCGGCCAGGTTCCGAACATGTCGGAGTCACAGTGGAAATAGCAAGTTCGAAGACAGTTGACCTTCTTGTCACCGTGAAAAATTGTTGCAAGAATTGGCGCTGCAGACCACCAGCAGGTTCCACGTATCTCCTGTTCGTTGGCGGAGCGGGTTTTAAATAGCGCCTGCTGAAAGGCAACGTAACGGGATTATAGGGACCGTCGTAGAAAGCAGACTCGATGTCTTCTGGTTGTCTGCCGTACACCAACATCAGCTGTGGATCAGCAACGCGAGCTCCTCGAGATGGAAGTTCTTGTAGGACGGTAGGCTCGACTCTGATAATTCGAAAAAGACCAATGCACATTGGGAACGTCCGAGTTGCATAGAATATTATTTACTCTTGAACGACAGAGGGAGATACATTGGGAAACTGTTGTTCGTTCGCGTTGAAAGCCTCGTCAAGGAGATCGTGAATTTCTGCTTCTGAAAGGAACCTGTTATGCAATCAAGAAACATAATGGTGAGTAAAGAAGACGTTTAAATAAAGGCCACTAAGCCAAAGACTCATTAATCGTGATACGTTATGTTAGCAAAAAGAGTATTACACTTCGAGGGCTGTGTGTTTGATAGATTGCACCGATTGAATTGGTTTCTTTACCCTTTTGAAAAAAAAGGAAAAAAAATGGACAAACATTACATCTAGTGTAACTAGTAACTGGTAATTATCATTGGCCTTTAATTATTACCCTTCTTGTTCTGTGGCCTTTTTATCTTCGTCAACTGTTATGCTATGAGAAGTTAAAGAAGGACAAATTTATAGTACAACCGTCTGATGCTGAAAACAGAACATGTTTACGTTGAAATTATGGAAGGAGATTGAGCCACTGGTCGCATTGGCCGTGATGGAAGTCGGCTTGGCCTTTGGCGAATCGAACAGGGAACAGCAACTGATTTCGTGCAGGTGATGGTCGATGTTGATGTCGTCATTTCCATGACAGTTCTACGAGTTGGAATGGTGAACTGCTGCGACACTGTCGATACTACGATCTTTGTTTCCGTCACTGTTTCTCTCGAAGGCAAAATGAACGACATGGTCATCAATTGCCGAAGTGATTCCATGTCACGCGAGTGATATTTGTGCACGTTTTGGTTATCATTTGTTTGCGTCTCCTTGTCTGCAATGACGTAAGTCACGAAGACAATGAATAAAGAAAATGCTAATCGCATTTTGAACGGTATAAGAAGGAAGCTCAAGTTGGTAAAAATTTGATGTTGTCGCCTCCTTTACAACAGACTGATGCACTCACGGGTATGACATGTCCGTTTTTATACAGGCGATCCGTTTTGTTCACAAACAAGTTTTGATTTCTGGTACATCCAAAAAGCTTCTCTAGTAGGGTAGCTTTGAATCCCATTTTCTCGAGACGCTGTCCCACTCGTATTATGGTTTACATACATTTTTCGAATTCGGAATCAGGGCTTTGGTTCCTTAAAAAACCTGTTTCGATAGCGCATTTAATCGTTTACAAACCAACAAAAGGAGCAGCTAAAAAGACAATAGAATTTGGCTTGAAAGTTCACCTTTCTCTACTGCCCTGCTTGAACAATTGGGACAAATTCAAAACGAGAATTAAATGATAAGGAAACGTAAGATATTTTTGTCTCTCTGTTTTTTGGCACTTAAATTTCAATGGAGTCCAGCACATCCTTTATCATGGCGTAATACTGATAAAAATTGAATCGATAAACCAGTTTGCTGACAGCTTGTGACATTCGGGGCATGTCCGCAGGCTCCGACGTATCTTACCATTCACGAATGAACATAGACGGGAGAGACGATGCTGAATGGGCCGGCGTGCAATCGGCCTCCTCTTTTGGTTGTGTGCATCGTAAAATGCGGGGCATAATCTAATGGTAACTATAAATCCAAAATTCTCGTTTACTTGTGATTGCGGGCATTCATTGTATTGCTCGTAAAGTTTGTCCCCCAGATGTGTCGTTACACGATTGTAAGTTTCATATGCTAACATTGACAGCATGTATAAACGAACAGTCCATCGATTATGACAGTCCTGAGTATCTAGAAGAGTTACAGCTATCGTTATATCTATTGAATAGTATACGTAACGCACTGCTGTGTTTGCCACGTCAGCAGTTCCCGAGAAAAAGATATTGGCTGGCATGTTTGGGCTTTCTGTAATGTTGCCTTTGTTCGAACACTGCAATGAAAGAAGTTGGATAGCACGAAAAACTACCTAACAAACTTTCGCTACCAAGATGGATGTCAGTAACCATCAATCCCAACTGAGTTCATCTTGTGGATTTAGTTGGTTAGCGGTGCGTTATCAAAACCGTAGGGAGGCAAATAAATAGGACTGTAAACTTCTTATCGGTAAACAGGAATCATCGTACGAAAGAATCCGAAAAAAGGAACTAAAAAAACAGTTCTGTATGACTCGGAAGTTCTACACCCGACGAGTAGCAGTGGCCTACTTGTAAATCGCCACAGTTTTTGTGTTACTGTACCTACGAGTTCGTAAGAGAACGATGGGCGAAAGTTCTAAGTTGCACAATGTGTATTTCTTCCAACGTGTTCTAAGTAAAGAATATCCCATTTTTGCACTTGTCATTCAATGTCACCTTCGTTCGTGTTGACGTTTGTATCACAATCCCGCAATGTTGGGGGTGGAGCAATAGTGATGACAGCTTCGTTGATGGGGATGCGCAATTGTGCTGAGTATAGCCATAAACAGATCAAAACAAAACAGAACAAAGAGTTACGTACTCATTTTCAATAAGAATTTTGTGTAAGGATTTAGCGCATTATCTATAACTCCTCCGTTCAAGCACAAGTGTAATTTGAAACGTCTGCCAAATTGTTCTCTGAAAATCTTTGATTCCAAATCAGATTAGCAAGGTGTTATGAAGGCAGTCTGACTGTAGTTTGACTCTGTCCCCACTGAAAACTGTTCCAGTTGTTTCGTTGTCAAGTGCTCCAATAATGAGAAAAAGATACAACCAGCTTCAGTTCATTGAGGCCGTTAAATAAATAAGAATTTTTTTCTTACAGAGATGGACTTGTGCTCTCACATTGACCCTCTTCTTGCTCATTTAGAAAGCCAGCCTTGGCATTTGACACTGCTAAGGGGAGTGAAAGCCCATGCGCTGGCTATGAAATCTGTCAGGAAAAATGTAAATATTCTATGATTTAATACGAAAATGTTCAATGATCCTTCAGTCATTTCTTAAAGTATCCTATACATCTACGTGATCCATATTAATGGGTCACGTCCGCTCCTTATTTGAAATCCCATCATAAATAAAAAGCTCGGTGCTCTTCCGGGTTGTCATAGACGAGGAGGGCCAACGGCCTCTTTGTTTTTTGGAACTCCAAATAAACTAGCTCGTCGCATTACCCATATTTGTCTACTTGTTGGGCAACCGCAAACCGTATATGGATTTGCAAGTCTGTTCAACAGTGAATTTAAGTTAGCCATTCTGTCTTAGTAGTGAGTCATGGCCACCACAATTCAGGTCTCTTTAGATATTATTCACGAAAAATGCCGTTACCACTGTCGACCATACACGATTGGATTAATTAACTAGGGCCTTGCAGAAAATTGTTGGATGGTAGGGATTTTAATAGTTTGCGTGAAAACGATTAACGAAGCGTTAAGGTAAGAGTTACTTTAATCAATTCATCATTTGGAAAACCTGAGAATTCGTGAAAAAGAAACGTGATTACAGTGACGACCTCTACGATAGATGGCGGCTGTTTGTTAACGCTAGAACTTTTTTAAAAGCATTTTTTAATGCTGGAAAAAAAGCAGGTCGCTTAACTCGATCCCAAGAGCCTCACCGAAAAAAACAAATAGATCGCAAGTTGAACGATGACGATAAACTTCAATCATCGATCACGCTCCGTGAATTTGAATAGGAAGAATCCCGACAAAGCAATGAAAAAATAATAACTACCCTGCACCGGTAATATCATTTCAAGTTTCATTCCTGAAGCGTTCATCAGTCACTGAAGTGCCGCGGTGTGTCCGTTTCAACTCTTGCTATCATAAAACTTTTTTGCCCGCAACGCCATATAGTGGTGCAGCATCGTAAAGAAGGCGGATGAATATTGAAACGACGCCATCATCCAGAACCGCAGCTGGGTGGAGAGCTTCACGATGGACTTGTAATCAATAATAACAATAATACAAGAACAGCCCCAACTATTGGCAACCGGACCGTGAACGACTGACTATAGAAGAAACGATAACTATGATATAGCGAGTTTCATTATATCAACTTGTTGTTCGTCGACATCTACAAAGTTCAATCGATTTATCGGCAAGCTCTCGTGAATAATGACACGCTTTTGGGGCTACTACGGGTCAGGTCATGGCAAAAGTAGTATATACGTATTTGATATTTAAAAACCCTCATGCTGGGTGGTTTAAAAATCGATGGTCGCAGCATTGGCAATGTAAACCTTAGCGATTGGAAAGTGTATAGCGCCATTGTAGTTTCACATTCGACCTTTACCGTTGTAGGTAAGAAGATATGAAGCGGAATAATGTGAGGTGCTCGTGATCCATTTCAAGTTCCGCATCGCTCACTTATACTCACTACTCTTGAGACTTCTCCAGGGATCTTTTTGATTCGATTGTGAGTCGCACTTTCCTTCCTCGTTTGCCAACTTCTGCATGATTCTATAGTTTTTATCCTTCTACGCGTTGTCTTGTTTTATGACTTTATTGCGCATGGCGGAGTTCACGACCCGTTCACTTAACGTAACTCGTAAAACTGATGTTAGATACCTTCTTACAGTATCCAATCAACTGGGTATAGTATTTTACAGACGAAAATAATAGACAGTAAATAATGATTTCCCATCAATTAACGCATTCTTGTATCAAACATCAAAGTGTATATGAATCCCATTGAATTCAAGAAGGATTTCCTCCATTGTACTTGCGTTTCCACAGGTGTAAACGCAGGTACAGTGTCGTGGGCATCATCACCTCAAGTTGGGAACTTTCATTTCATCTAGACTTTTAATTTGGCTTAAGTGGCCAATGCATTTTTTTTGTACTACGTAAAAGTGGAATTAATTGTTGTGAAATAAGTCTTCTCTTGCATTAGCAGTACGTTATGAAACCTCCCTGAGAATAGCGAAAATTAGCGGCTCACGATAAGGCTGTGAAAGAGCGCCAATCTGGCAAAATCTATAGAGTTTCGGTTCGTTTCCCATGGATAGATTAAATTTGGGTTTCGTAGAGGGTTGCAAATGTGAGCTTCGCTAAACATCTCGTTCACTCCCAACGCTCATCAACTTCTTTTTATTCATTTTTTTCCTCGAGCCTTTTGCTGCGCAATGATGTACTGAGTACGTCCAATTTCTTCGTTATACTTTCGTTGGCGAGAAAACGAATTCTTTTCAGCGGAGTTGTGCAGATGCTGCGACATTCACGCCAAATTACTTGAATTCCGCTTTATTAAAACCGATACAGCGATACGTCCACTTAACATCAATTATTCATGAACACTGGAACGAGGATGCATCGATCTGTATTCAGCTACATGAAAAGCGTCTGGCTTGTATGCAAAATGAAACATTTCGTGTTAAAACGGAATATTAATGGACATTCACCCTAAAGCTACGAGAGAAAACATATGTTGGATGTTTATCGGACGGAAGAAAAACAAACGATAGACTACAGGAAAACTCCAATTCTCAATCCGACAGCCTATATCTAATGGTTCATGCGAAAAGAGCCGACATATGAATAGTGTATCAAGCTGCCCACGTCACCGATGCTGGCATTTTGCGACTGGGTGACGCAGTTACGAATAAATTTGTTCTTTCTAAACGTCTCTGTTGCCTGTAGGAGTCGCTTATTAGATAGAGTGCTCTCAATTCCATCTCTGATAACATCGCCGACGTTGAAACGCCAGTCGGGTTATTGACGTCTAACGTTCACCATTCTATTACATAAACAAAGTTAGACCAAACAGTAAGTCATAGTCAGTAATTATACATGTTTCCGTTTTAGACTAAAAGGTTTCTTACGTAAGGCAATTTCTAAGATGAAAAAGGAATACTTTTCGAACATGTTAAGCAAATCGTTGATGCAACAGGGAGCTCTCAGCCTAGGCGGGTGTACCTGATCATAGAGTTATTAGTGGGTGGTCAATCACAATAGAAGTTGGCAACCATGACAACAGTATAGTCGGACTTGCTAATTGAAAAGTTTCCCCCCAAAAACACCTGCTTTCAGGAGAAAGAAGGAGAAAAAGATGTAGCATTTTCGCATCATCCGAATGGCGTGCAGAATGGAAACTTGATTCATTTACTTTTCATGTCTCATATCCCGTTGTGGTGCCTCAACGCTCTGGAAGCATTTGCACGGTAGACTTCCGACTTCCTTTATTTCCCCATTATACTACATACTATATATTGTGTATAACACATACGATCTTTCGTTTTTTTTTTTTACATTAAATAACTCTGTCTAGTCTCTACATCTTTATTGGTTTTTTCTTGAAACTCATCGTTCATGACACGCGGAGATATATGACATTTGATACCTGATCTCATCTACTATTATAGGCAAGGTCGCTAGCATATGAGCCATTTTCCATGGTCTCTGTTAGTTGAACAAACTGCCTGTTTATTACTGTGCAGCTGATATTAAATTTTCATCGCCAGTGCAATTGCTTTTTTGCACAAGGACAAGAGAGAGAAATTGAGCATGACCGAAAGGAAATCTCTAGAAAATCGTTTATGAGCATTCGATCAAGGATTTTGTTTCACCCCGCAGCTCGGATCAACCTAAAGACAATCAAAAATTGACACATTGTTCTGACTTAAATGTTTGTAAATTAAAACTTCGTCATTTGGACGACAAATCATCATGCTTGTATAACATGTACTTTTGCTTGCGGATGCAATTGCGCACGATACTGATGACAAAATCATCAACAATTCATTGTTTTATCCTTCGACCATACATTGTGTATAGATACACGCAAGATCAGAGTAGGGGGTTTGTCTTTAGAGATATATAGATCTGCTGGAGGGTTGTTGTTGCAGCGGGAGCTATGACAACGCAGCCGGAACGTCACACGAGTCGTGATACACCTCGTTTCCTCTCCAGTTAATCAATGGCATAGAAGAGGTGGGTATCAAATAGCATTTCCCGTGTTCCCCCGGAATTGCCGGACAAACACCGACAGATAATGAGCGTGGTTTATCATCAAGTTTTGCTTTGTTCCAATGCAGAACGATAAAATGAAATGTGATAGTATAATACAAGTTTTTCTTGTTTTCTTTCAAACTTTGTTGTTGTCTCTCTTGCATTTCTTGAAGCTCAGTAGGAAATGGCGTGTTTCCCTGAACGAACCTAGAAAAATGTTGACCCAAGTGCTGTAAAGAAGGGACGCCCGTGACATTTGGGAAGATGATACAAAGTCATGTGATGCATCGTTCAATCTAGGTCTAGTAAATCAGAGGGGAACAAAAAAAATGGATATCTCCTGCTAAAATGATGGAATCGAGCTAGAAAATAACCGAGTCGTCTTCCAGACACTGTAACTGTTGGGATAACTGATAGGATAGCTATGAAACAGTAAAGTCGTTTCAGGACTATCCTATATGTCTAACGGGCCTAAAAAAACTAGTATCTCGCATTAGAAGGGGTCTTAACAAAAAAAAAAAAGCAAAGAAACAATCTTTAGCTGATGGTCAACTACGACGCACTCGCCTTCGGGACGGACAGTCTGGTGGCATTAGACTAGGTCGGTCTGTGCGATATACAGAGAGTCAAAGAGAGAGGTGGAGCCATGGGCGGAGTCGACTCTATCACGCCGGGTTGTTGTACAGTAATCCAGTAGTATATGGCAGCCGACGTGGTGGAGCAGCGGCTCAGATAGAGAACGATCGCCTGCACGATCGAGTTGTGATGGAGGATTACATGTTATACGTTTTTATTTCATAAAATTGGCAGACCAAAGTCGTTCGATTGATTAGTTTAACCGGAAAATTGCAATCATCTGAACAAATCGAACGTTCTTCACTTGTGCTGCCCTTTTAGTTCCATCGTCTTCTGCCGCCTGCTGCTGGATATTTTCCCGGTAAGTTAAAATCTCAATCTCTCATTTTTCATTTCCATAAACTTGTTGAAAGCTCAAGCGGAGTGATCTGTGATAAAGCAGGCACTGCCTCTGGCTTGTTCTATTTCTGCTAGCTCTAAACTACCCGTAATTGTGAGAACTGTGTATAAATAATACATGCTCCTGTCAATGTAAAGAAAAAAGAAAGGGGTTTTATTCCTCGTACGTGCCGATATAAGCTTCTGGCCACAGCTGCCGCTTGGGGGCAAATATTTCTTTTTCCCGGAGAAGTCATCTTATCACGTTCGCCTTTTTAGTTTGATGGGATCCTCCAAGTATGCAATAGCGCGGAGTTCACTCGCCGCCTCTTTAAGCCATCACTTCATCAAACAAGATTTAAAAAAAAAAAACGAGAAGAACCTGTGAAATAAAACAAGATTAGACGCCATCGTTCTCTTCAACGTGATGAGCCCTCCTTCCGCACCGTAGACGGCGGAATAGAAACAAAAGAAAGCAAATGTGTCACGCAAGACTGTAGGAAAAACCAACATCGGCAATCAATAGCGAGCTACCTGTATGTGCCGGTCTTGAATTAATTTCCGATGATAGCCTTTCAAATGACAGGTTACGTGTTTCACGACATGGAAAACCAAGAATCGGCGTCTGTCTTTTTTTGTCACCAAAAAAGGGGTTCGCTGATCTCTGAATGATATGCATAATCTAATTGAAAAATCTCCAGCTGATGGCTTCCATTTATTCCGAATGTTAATGTGTGCCGCTTGATTATTTTTTCCACAGTTATATAATAAGGTTTCCTTCCAGCTGTACTCGCTCCCGTTCGTTGTGTTAAACATTCATGTACTTTGCTGGGGCTAACATGCCCCAATGAATCCGCATATTTTCTACTTGTTAAGCAAAGTGATGAATTTTAGATGACGTTGTTCAACCCATCTCACTCTAAAACTGGTGTCACTTTAATTCAGCAAATGTACACGTAGTTTGTAACTCGACGGGGCGTGACTGGCTTTGAACAGAAGCGTTCGCTGATAGCGGAACTCTTCCTGTCATTTTTTTCAATTAAATTCATTCGTTTATCACCGCTGCTCGTTTTACTGGGGCTCTAGTAATCATCATGCAGTCATCGTTTCACACTTCGCTATGGTTACAAAGCCTAGCGTTCCGAGTAAATTAACAATGCAATAACTTATGTAGCGTTAACCGAGCTCGATGTTCATGAAGTTTCACCTCGAATTGGCTTCATAATTCATTTGAAATTGCCATTTTCAACCAAAGAGGCTGAAAGAGAAACATCGTGTTCAATTAAACCAAGACAATTGTTTTATTTTAAGCAAAACCAGTCAGCCAACGTTTTTCCAATCAATAATCAAATGTTATGTGCATCGTGAATGCTAAATAACTGTCCATTAGTAATTGATGTCATGCAATTCCAGTTCCAGAGATTCAACATCTGCTGTATCGTTCGTGTAAACAAGAGGGCAGTGGACTGCGAACACGCACAATCGATCGTAATAGGGTCTAGCATCAACCCGTGCCTCATTGCTGGGTTTTCTACGCCCTTCACAATGAGCTGATTACCACGGAAGAAACTTGACGGTGACTGTTGCCTTCGTTACCATTAAATCATGCCATCAGCTTGCTACGCAAAGAGTGCTGCAGCTGTTTTTCTCGGTTTCTGGATAACAGCTCATCACCTGCTTCTTGCGGGTACGCATTGTTCGTTCGTCATTTTCGATGATTAAGACACCAGATTGCCGTGCGTGTTTGGGTTGTTCACTCATCGTGCCTTTTGCTTATACTTTTATCAAGTCGGATCGCACCGGGTGACCCCATTCAACGTCACAGTCAAAGAGCTCAGCTCATCTTCTGCCTTAGTCACCTGGTCTCTCTTTGCCGATGAGAGCCAGCCGGATTCATCTAACCGCACGGCGGGCAGCCCGCAGCAGCCGTTTCGATTGGAGATCACATACCGACCGTATCGACAAAGGTAACAAACGAGTTAAATAGTTCCGCGATATTATAAAACACTTGATTGTTGTCTGTATTTTACAGACAGAGGATGATTATTGCTGTGCCAGCAGACGTGACATCGTACATTCTTAGCGATCTAAGGTAAACAACAACTAGAGGACCAAGTAAATTTACGAGAACACTCGAGTCATGTGTGACTCATGATTGTGGTGCAGCTGTTAGAGTGATTCCATGCAAGTTATCTATAAGGAAGCCATTGTGGTTTGTTACGTAAAAAAATTGTAAAAAAAAAAAAATGGGTCCGCTTTAATACGATAACTTGAAAGTACTCTAGTACACTCCATGAATGAGGAGGGGTTCAACGTAAGCCGACAACAAAGATGAAATATTCTATTGGATTTGTAAGCATTTCATAGAAAAAGACAATGGCAGATTTCCATATTTTATTCCTTTTTCTTTTGTTGCTTCCCAATAGCAAAAACGCTCCGACGAAATTTGCCTAAGTTTCTGTGGAAATGTCGTCTAATTCTATTGGTACACGGTTGTCCATTGTTGACTGGCATCCCCATTGTGGCCGTTAAGAAAGTTGTCAGACAAAAAATTCTGCCACACAATTTGAAGTTACAAATATACGTGCCAGAAAGTCTTTGTTAGGTGCTAAAATAGTTCCATCATTAAAAGCGTGAGTTCGTGTGGTGGTTTTAGCCGAATTGCCCAAGCCCACAGTCGTTGAAGCGTTCCCTATTCCCCCATTTGTTTGGCGAATATTTATTTTTCAACATATAATATGGACAAGATTAAAGTGGGAACGAAAAGTTCAAACAGCTAGCAATATAATCCCGATGGTTTTGAAATGGTCAGGAAAAAAAAAGTTACGCTTAATGTCTCGCGAGCGGCGGAGCTATTCCACCGTGTTATCAAATGCCGAAGTTGAATAGACTCAACCTCGATCGTTATTCTTTCTCGTCAGACAATTGCAACACGAACATTGGCGCATGTCATCCAAAGCCTCTTTTTTTCGCGTAAACTTGACGACCATTAAGTAGCTACCCTAGTGTGAAGATTAGCATTTAACCCAAAGTGGATCGGCGAATTAGGACATCACTCGATTTGGCAACAACCTGAGCCCTGCTCGCGCCCTTTATTGTTCCCAACCCCTTAATATATGTATGTTACGTAATGGTAATCGTCTGCTAAGGCTAGTATAGTGGTCGTCTCGACAACATGTGGTCGTCTCTGTCAAACATACTTAACGTGCTTCGAATCAACATCGCATAAATATCTCTGAAATTAAATTGATGAGAATGAAACGCTAACAACATTTCGTTTTGTGGCTTAAAATCAAAGACCAGGAAGCGATTACATGGTCAGAGTAACAAGCGTAACGAAAGGCCATCGGATACGTAGCCAGCCCGTCCGGCTGTCCATGTCGCAGGTGTTGTCGGCCGGACCACCACCTGACGAACTTGACGGAGTTTATCTATCACCGCCGTCATATCCTCCTCATTTAATGGAAGATGGATACTCACCTCTGTTGCCTCCATTCATTGCACCTCCACCGCCATCGAGTCAATCCCGCAATTACCGACCAACGGGAAATTTCACGTCCATCTTGGCCGATTACCGATTCCCTCCGACAGCCAACAGCGCTGGAGTAGTTTACGTGCGCGGTGAAGAAGTTGGAATTGTTATCCTAGTTCTTATAGGTAAGTCACGTGAGATTGTTCATCACAATTCAAACCGCTGTCACGCGTAGCATGTATAATTAATTTCATTTATTTATGGGCGCGAGACGTGCAAAATAGTTTGGGAAACAAGAAATACGGTGTCTTAATTAGCGAATGATAATTAGGCGAAACCTGTCCAAAAATTCGATGGTTAAAAAGAAAAAAAATGTCAACTCATTTTTTTCTTTTGACATCTCATTATGTCGACGACACACTTTCGCTTGATTTATTACCTTGGCAACTCGTCACTCACGCAAAGGAATCTAATAGAGCTCGACATCAAAGAGTTGCTGTAGAAAAGGACATCGGGCCTTTTCGTCTTTTTCTGTATGGATTGAAAGGCTCAGCATTTAAAAGAATAAGCGAAAAACCGCCTTATTCAATTAAACCCGAGTGGCTATTTTTTTTTTCTTAGACATCATTTCTCCTTTTTGCTCGCTCTCTATCTTTTTTGAGCTTTTTCACAATTCGTTCCGATCCTATCTCATGTTTTCCTGTTTTGTCGTATCTCCTTACGATCGATATGAAAATCTTTCCGCAGTTTTCTACCGTGTCTATTCATGGCGTTACGGTGTTGTTGCCTGTAAAACTTGTTCGAGCATTGACAGAAGAGACGTTTCTTTTTTTTTTTTTGCGAAATTTGAGACATAGTCCTAGGCTACTGTTTTTTTTTTTTTTTTTGGGGGGGGGGGGTTCTTCGTTTCCCAAGTGCTTTCCTCCGCAATTCCAAATATTGTGTCGACCTAGAAAGGTACTTAACTCACGTTTACGAGAAGGGAGAGGCAGACGACTGGCAAGAGGTAATCAAGTTGTCCAATAACGGAACTCCAACCGACTCTCCCTCGACGCAGCTTATAAAAGTGGTCATTTGATCTTAGCTGCACTAGGCAAAAATAAAGAGATTTCGTTTTCCTTTTTGATTTGATTTTTTTAGATTTTTTTCCGGCGGGGTTTTCGTGTCTTCTCGTTTGACGAAGATGGGACGTCCTTTCTTTTGATTTATTCTTTAATAGGGCGGCTTTCGATGCTTGACGCTAATGTTCCAGGAGTATTGAGTGCTATGTAGGCCCCTGTATCGACAAACGTTAAATAAAAAAAGTAGCAGCTGTTTGCCAAAAAGAAGACCTTCTCCCTTTTTTTTTGGCTTCTAAAGAATTATAGGGACTGCAACTGGAACAAGTCAAGAGGGCGAGAACCTTTTTGGCTCTCGCTTTCATCTCTTTTGCAACTCTTAAAAGGTTTATTTTTTTCCGTAATGACGAGCTGGTGCATTTCTGTTTAATTTCACTGATTTTCAACAACAACAACAACAACAAAATGGAGAAACGAGATGGGTCGGCTGATAGTGGCACTCTATATCGATCCGTCTTCATTGCTTGCTTTCAATACTGTGTCAATCTCGACCATGGTATTTCCTGTTCCCTTTTCCCATTTTGTTTTTCAGTTTTTTGTTTGTGGGGGTCCATTTCATTCTTTCATTTGTCTCTCTGTTTCAGATCGATTTTATTTTTTCCTCGTGCATTTTCGTGATTCGCAATTCCTTTCGTCCTTATCTCATTTCACGATTTCTATTGTTTCATTTCGACGGATGAAAAATGCAATCCAGTTTGGGTGGCAGCAGTGGCCCTATTTTTCCACCGTTGGGGCAAAATTCGGATGTTGCTGCCGTACCAGCCCGTCTTCAAAGAAGAGGAGCCGGTCATTGTCGGCTGTTCACCGTCTCCGACGCCGTTGCAGCTCTCGCAGCCTTCACAGCTTTTACCGTCGTCGAGTCTCTCGCAATCGCAGCCGCCCGTCCCGCCCTCAGCCGTTCACGTTAGCGCCAATAAGTTCGTTTCGCTCGATCCGGCCGCTATCCGCCGCAATCAGTTTATGGTGAGTTTGTCTTTGTTTCAACTAAAGCTGCCATATACTTAGTCTTAAGCGAATCAATACGGATGTAAAGTACATCGCCTCGTATATGCCAGAGCCAAGGCCCATTGGCTCTGCATTCAACGTCCAGTATAGCACACAATCGAATTAAATGCGTATCCAGCAAAGGAAAACAGAAGTCTTTGCGAACGATATTTGACATTTTTCAGCGCACGATGATTAATTAGTCGGCCTCGTCACGATCCATCCGTTGCAAATCTTCGCGGAAAGCGCTTCATTCTCTGACTGCAATAAGATTATCCCTTGAGTACAACAATGACAATCCTTTTCAACTTTTTTTGGGGAGGGTTCTATTCTTTATTCTTTCTGTCTTCTGAGCAATAGCAACACCAGGGATATCATTGCAGACGTTGATAGATCGATGAGTGGAAAGAGAATTTCGGATTAGTCAGCAGATTCCTCGGGTTGGTTCGCATCACACACCCCGAGAGCTTTTTGCTTGATTCCAAAGTTTCTTTGCCAATCTATTAACGACTTGACCATCCGATATCGCCCTTAGCGAAACTTCCGGCACGTGAACTCATTGCGTCTCATCAGCTAAGCCGAAAAAAAAAGGAAAGATCATAGACGTTAGTAAATCCATATGTTTCTGATGCGGGCAAGTTGCGGCTAGGGCCAACAATCACGAAGTAGCATCCATTCAATATACTTCGCTACACAACAAAACTCTTATCGTTTGAAAATGATTTTCTTTTTCTTGTTAAGTATAGAAAACCGTCTTTTGACCATATATTCGGTTCCCTGCTTTTTCCCCTACTTGCTGACTGGTTTCCCCTCTTTGTGTGGCTCTACGTCCTAAGTAAATTGGGTGGAATTCCCATACGAGAAACGGATAGCTCTATAGAGAGCTATGCGTGGCCCTGCGTGGGACTATAAAATGGATGCGTGTCGGAACTCGGAAGTGGGAGAGGTTAGAGGGGTGAATTCACAGACCTATACTGTGGTACATATAAAGTACATGTTTGTGCGTGTGAGCGCGTACGGATGTAACGAGTCCGGTTTTTCGGAAGTCACCCTTCGCGGTCTTCGTTTCAATGTCCTCGAATGAGCTGGAAAAAGAGAAAAAAAAGCAAAACAACGAATGAGGTCGGCAGAGGCAAGGCGGATCGAAAACTAAGGCAGTTTGTAAGAGAGGGAGGATGCATGAGGGAGAACGATACGTAGTACACGTCGTCATGATTTATTGGCAACGAGTCAGGTTCACCATCCCATTTCCTAGCTCGACAGGCTTATATTATCATTGCGTTCGTTTAATTGATGTCCACTTATGTTTTACGTTTTTCTCCACCCCAGGCAAAGAGGAAATGGATAAGGCTCGCCTGACCCCATTTGCGTTATTATCGAAACTTACGTTTACGCGATTTCGAATTGTATCGCATCATCTCGTGCTCGTGTCCCGACGATTGTTCATCGACTTCTCGGAAATCGCTGCATGAATAACTGAGGAGAGCTTCGATTCAACGACTATGTAGTTTTTATTAGGTCTGCCGTAAGTGGTGTAAAAGTTGAAGAGTGAGGATCGGGAGGGATAGAGATGGAAAACCAGACGTACTAGAATGAGTTGGATGGCACGAGAACGTCGAAAGAAATACAGTAGTTGTAATCATTGCCTGCACCCTTGATACCGTCGGTTGAGTGAACCAGTGAGTGTGCGCATAAGAGTTAGGAAGACGTTCACTCTGCATAGTGAGGAGCGACCTTTCACGTTCAGGGTCGTGACATATCAAGCTGTGTAACACAGTGGGCACGCTACCAGGCGTCCTTTATATTTTGTATTGCTTCTCGCTGAATAATTTCCGCTTCACTTGATCCGAAATCAATCCATGCATCACACACCTAACAGTGAATGCAGTTTGATTCTATCGATTCTTCGTAATTCGCTTGGATACATTTACTATATAGTGCTTGAGTCCTGTAGGTCGCTATCGTTTATGGATTTTTCTGTGTCAAATATGAAACCCAAAAAATATTGGATGTGATTTTGTTGGTGACAATATTTTCATTGGTTTTAGCTCCATTCCAGGTTGGCCAGAATGCAAGCTTACACGGTAATTACCGATGTTTTTTTTTCCCTTCTTATCGAAATTGAGCACCGTCACACCGCATAAAATGTTGTGGATCATTTGAGCTTCGTATCTGAATCGCACAAAGCAAATCGCCCTTAAAATGACATGCACTTTGTACTTTTGACGTAAATAATGTCGAACAAATTCAATTAGCCGCTGTGTTACGTGCTTACCCTTACTTCGGTCGGTTTACTTTGTTCAGGAGCGGCGTAACTGGCCAACATCCATGAGTAGGTTGGATCAAAATTGCATCATTGTGGGACGAAGTCCTTTGCCGGCCGTTCGGCAGAAAGGCTACGCCAACCGGCGAGCCAACACGATAGCGGCAGATACGTGCGACTGTTGCGAACGTCCCATCGGCTACTGTCGGAAGCAAAACGATCCCAATCACAGTCGTCAACGTGGAATTCATCAGGCGAAATTCGCCAGTGGTTCTGGCTGCAGTTGCGAGGAGTCCCGCAAAGAGCATCCGCGCAAGGCGCACAGTGCTGAGGTCATTACGCTCACTGTCACTTCGTGTGACAGCCCAACTAACAGCGTACGCTCAAACAGCACTCCAGAGTTACCGGAACACGTGAATTCGCCCTTCTCGACGAAGCCGCAACGGCCTAATAATTTTCGACACGAAGAAACGAGGACAGCAGAGTGTTCCCTTTAAGCTTGAACGTGACAGTTGCATTTTCAGAACTCTTCCCCTTGTCTTTATTTTGGAAGTATTTGCCAGTTTTCCGCTATCTGATAAGAGTTTGAGAGATGACATGTTTTCAACTAGAATCGCCTATAGGACAATAGTAATCACGTCTTGTCCAAATGTATATTGTAGACTACGGTGGCTGCATGACCTGGTTTTTTTCATCTTCTAGCTTCGTAGTGTGACTTGTTGTCTGGCCCGTTGACCCTTCATGCGTGACCTTTTTTGTACTTCTTTTCTATCCGGCCAATGACCTAGTTAAATCTTGATGGAATTAGTTTCCTTTTCCCCCTCCGTTTTGTCGTGTAGCAACGCATTAATTCTTTGTTGGATCGATTGTACAATTCCACCATGTTTTTATTTACAGGTCTAGATTCATTGAACCATTATGTTTTCAATAGCCTCGTAAACTTGCAGCCAGATGTAGCCTATCTCACATTTATTTCAGCACTACAAAGTGGATTTGTGTATATCGCCAAACTGATCGATTTACTACGAGGCGTTTACCCTTATTCATTATGTATAGACCCCATAATGTCCAGTTTCACTTCGTGAGCGTGTCAATCTGGTTTCCTTGTGTTTGTTCGTTAAGAAAACCATTGGTTATTATCACCTGGACGCGGAAATTACTCAAATCACAATCGAGTATAACGCGTTCGTGAGTACTGTTTTTTCAAATTCGCGTGTACGAATGTTGTGAAAATAAGGTGTGTATCTTAAACTTGTGATGAACTTAAAGATGGATGGAATACAAGTGGCGTACTATTACTGCCAACTTCCAGCTCTAGTTTCCTCCGCACACTCATGAGTTTTGGCAGCTAGACTTGTTTCTGTCGACAACTCATACCTTTTATCCTCGATGTTTCTGAAAGAGATTAGATTGCCCGGTTAGTCTTCCGTCTTTCTCAGCTAGTACAAACCGAATCTAACCACCGAAAGTTGTTCTCCGAGGGACGCCCCTTCAGAGGCTGGACCCTGGAGGGCAAAGTTTCATCGGCCAGTCAACTTTCGAACCGTGTCTTCGACACTCCTAGTATGTGACCTTAATTATTTTCCGTTTTTCTTTAACTTACTTATTAACCTTTTTGCTGGTACATTCTGATCGACGTTTGAGCCACAAATTGTTCCGGAGGGGGGTACATAAAAAAGCCTCAAACAGAAAGGCACGATATTCATCAGTTGGCGTAATGTCTTCGTCCTGATCGCATTGAGTTTAAAAAATCGAGTCATTTCCAACGTTTCATATAGAAAGGAAAGAAAGATTTTCGACGGAATCCTTGCGGATAAGGATGGGTTTATTGTGGCGTTACTCCGTTGAGTAGCGCGAGTGTCGAAGTTCTGTTTGACAACAAACTAACCAAGGGGGGTAGTACAACACGATATAAAAGGAAGCATTGAATCTTGGAGAACGTTCTCAGTTTTCCACGAGACTCATTTTTAGGGTAAGTATCTCAAACGTGTCCATCATTTTCTTAAACTTCTACTTTCATTCACTCTTGTTTCGTAGTTTTAGTTACTGTTTTCATTCCAAGGCATTCCAGAATCCACCGTTCTGCTAACGTCATGGCACTGAATATCCAGCAAGTTTTAATTAGCGATCCAGTTGACCCAATCTGTTCGAAGATCCTTCAAGATTACGGTATGAACGTCACCTACGCTCGTCAGTGGACGAAAGAGCGACTTCTCCAAGAAATTCAGGTATCTGTGTTTATTGAAATTCCTGGCTGGGTTTCCCTTTTCTTCTCACAAATACTTGACTATAAATAGAATACTATTGCTCTACTTGAATCGATTTTTAGAATTATGAAGTATTGATTGTCCGTTCCGAAACGAAAGTTACTGATGAGGTACTGGCAGCAGCTACTAAATTGCGTCTGGTGGGTCGGGCTGGAACCGGACTGGACAATGTTGACATTGCGGCCGCCACTCGTCGAGGTGTTCTCGTCATGAAGTACATAGAATTATTCATTTCATTGTCCAATAGAACGAACTAACATTCCTAAAGTGTCGTGACACGAAAACACGAATGTTTGCAACTCACATTCTTTTTTAACTTATCCAGTACACCTGGCGGAAATACGATGAGCGCAGCCGAACACACCTGCGCCATGATTGCTGCTCTCAGTCGGTAAAGGAAAATTACATTTTCGTATTTCTGGAGGTTGTTGAGCACAGCTTGACAAATGTTTTATGTCAGGCACATTCCACAGGCTTGTGCTGCCCTTAAGAACGGAATCTGGGACCGAAAGACATACATGGGTAACGAACTGCATGGCAAAACGTTAGCTATTCTCGGTCTGGGACGTATTGGGCGTGAGGTGGCGATCAGGATGCAAGCATTTGGCATGAAGGTAAACACTGTTAAACTCCAAATACTCGACATTTCGTTTGTACGCCGTTTGTGCATAACACAGACTATCGGCTATGATCCGATGATTGAAAAACAAGCTGCAGCTGAATTCGGTGTTGTCAAACTGGAGCTGGAAGATATCTGGCCATTGGCTGACTACATCACCGTTCACACACCTTACATGCCGCAAACACACCGTAAGGATCATAGGTTTATTGCCAAGATTTGATTCTTATCCAATATAGTTTCCCCTATTTTTTTTTAGATCTTATCAGCACATCAGCGTTGATGCGTTGCAAGTCTTCCGTGCGGATTATCAATATTGCTCGTGGAGGTATTGTCGACGAGAACGCATTACTGGATGCGCTCAACTCCGATAGTTGCCAAGGTGCTGCGTTGGACGTCTTTGTTCAAGAACCTCCTAAAGAAGGCGCGACCACCTGGCAATTGATTCAGCATCCCCGCGTCATCTGCACCCCGCATCTGGGCGCATCAACGGTCGAGGCTCAGGAACGAGTCGCTCGTGAAATCGCAGAACAACTCATCGATTTGGTCGAGGGCCGACAAGCAGTCGGCATCGCTAATGCACCCAATCTTGCCCTTTCTATGGTGGAACGCAACAAACCATGGATGCAGCTAGCCCAAGCTTTGGGACACCTGGCCAATTCTTTAGCAGAAGGAAGTCTTGACCGATGTCCATCCGGCAGCGAAACGTCCGTCGAATTGATATGTTGTGGTAAAATTCTGCTGTGACGTTTTGGATTGACATGATGGTCCATATTTGTTTGGATTGGAAAACAGGCGAAGGGACGGAAGACGTCAATTTGCTAGCCAGCTCTGCCTTGGTTGGCCATCTGAATGGCATGAAAGCCAATGGTATCAATATTATCAACGCCGCAATCCTAGCTCGTGACATTGGAGTAACCATCAGTGCCCGTCATGTTGGATCGTCCAAATATCTGTCAATCGTCCAAGATCTAGAAAAGCTATTGCAGTTGACAGTCGCTCGAGGACCTTTCAATATTCAACTGATTGGTACAATCGGTGTTCTCAGTTGTGGAAGAGGATTGCAGGTGTAACAAATAAGACTGAATCTATCATTAAAACTCATAGGCAGCGTTCAAGGAAGCAACCCAGTCTTGTATGCCATCAACGGTTGCTGGTTCCCGTTTGGCGCGACACTTTCGGGTAACGTGTTGCTCTTCAACGGCAAACAACCGGATACGACGTTGACAGCGTTGATGGGTGCCTTGGCAGCGTCGGGAGTTGGCGTTTCAGCTGTGATGTGCACACCTCCTGGAGCTTCCTGTTGGTTGGCCTTGCGTACGGCCGATGTCTTCCAGAACCCGCAAAAACTCAACGGGCCCGACGCCACCTTTATCGCCCAATTAATGTTCTAATATCAGCTTTCACGGTAGGATCTAAAAAAATAGTTTGCTTGCCATAGAGCCTACGCCTTTCTGAATTCTTAAAAGTACAATTTTACGAGATAAGCTCAATATACCGTATCATTCGTTCGCCATGGTGAAATTTTTCATAGGTCTCGTTGTCGTAAGAAAAGACTCGAGAAAAGTTTTGTTAGATCGATTGCTTGACTCGGTTACAAGAAGTTTCATGGCCAGCAATTTGCTACCCTTTATTGCGCATTGAACACTTGCAATAGGTCAGTTTGCTATTGTCATTCACCTCTGATAAATGCCACAGAACTTAGATCTTCAGTTACTTGTTTTAGTTTTCTTCTTGTTGTTAAGATGTGAAGGGGCTTCTTAAATTGAAACGGCATGCCACTAGTATTATAGACACGGAACGCCATCAGCAAATGAGAGGTAGGAACAAGAGAAAAGAGAAAGCAGGAGGGAAACTGAAGAAAACCAAACAGAACCAGATATGTCCAGTTTCGTGCCTTGTCAGTCCTTGAAACAAAACCAGTGTGGTATCACGCTATACCCTCGAGCTGCTTTGGTTTGGGGGAAAAACAACACAGGTCGTATTCTGTTATCTAAAAAAACGGGACGAAGACTTGTTTCTGGACAGGCATAGAAAGTAAAGGCTCAGGAAGTATAACTCTCAAGGTAATTTTCAGGTAGGTAAACAACCCACTATCGTTATTTATATTTTATTTAAAGGTACTAATGCAGGTTTAATCGGCATAGTGGCGAAGGTTTTTCCTAGTTTCTCCATCGTAAACGAATAGACCATTTTGGACACAGTCTTCCGAACTCGATTTTTTCTTAAAGGGATGTGAAAGAAGCTTTTTTTTCGAGTAACAGGTTTTTTTTCCAGCATTTTGTTTCCGTTTATTGAAAAACAGTTGGGTTGACGATAAAAGAAGCCACTTTATTGAAATCAGCGATTAATTTTGGTTGTTATGTATGATTTTTATAGGATTCTAAGAGTTTTCATTTTTTGCGGAATTTGGCAAAAGTGGGAAGGCTATAGCCTTCTCACTTTTTCATTTTTGGCCGAAATTTAGATTTCATTTTAAATACATGATTCCGATTCAAAATTGAACCAGAATCACAAAAATCAAGTTTGTTTTTACGTTGGGCTTATAGCTTTTTAGAAAAACGAAAAAAACCGGAAAGAAATTAAGCCCGACAAGAAAAAGTCGGGCTTACCGACTTATGATAATCTATTAATATCTATTATCTATCTACCTATTAAATGAAAATCATAAATATGTCGTTATTTTTTTCATTGGGCCAACCGTTTTTGAAATACATTGAATATTTGTGCTGCATCGCGCTAGCGCTGTTGCGCACTGGCGCGGCGCTAACGTTGTGTTGAATATTCGCTGTATTTCATAAACGATTGATTTGACGCAAAAACAAACCACTTTGTGAAAATCAACGTTTAATTTTACTTGTTCTGTGTGATTTTTATCGCAATCTAAGAGTTTTCATTTTTTGCGGATTTTGACAAAAGTGGGAAGGCTATAGCCTTCTCACTTTTTCGTTTTTGGCCAAAATTTAGATTTCATTTTAAATACATGATTCCGATTCAAAATTGAACGAGAATCACAAAAATGAAGTTTACTTTTACGTTGGCCTTATAGCTTTTCGAATAAACGGAAAAAACGGGTGGATAAGTGCTGGCGCGCCAGCAGCGCGTTAATTCCATTTATTACAAAAACGGCCGGTTTGACGAACAAACAAATATATTTATGGCATCAGCGTTTTATTTTAGGTTTAGTTACATCAAATTTAATGTTAAAATTACAACACTGAATTTCTGCCATACCGAAAATTAAGCCCGATAAAATAAGCCTGACTTTTTCGGGCTTATTTTTTAGATAAGACTTTTTTATACATATAGCTACAAAAATACATTAGTTTGATTCGGAATTAAAGGAAAATCACAAATATTTCGTGTGTTTTTCAAGAGGGCTTATAGTTATTGAATAAATTGTAAAAAACAACAAACCCAAATATGTGCGCTACTAGTATTTCGTTTCCGTTTATTTAAAAAGCGGTTGGTTTGACGAGAAAACAAACCACTTTATTGAAATCAGCGTTTAATTTTGAATGTTCTGTGTGATTTTTATCGCAATCTAAGAGTTTTCATTTTTTGCGGATTTTGACAAAAGTGGGAAGGCTATAGCCTTCTCACTTTTTCGTTTTTGGCCAAAATTTAGATTTCATTTTAAATACATGATTCCGATTCAAAATTGAACGAGAATCACAAAAATGAAGTTTATTTTTACGTTGGCCTTATAGCTTTTCGAATAAACGGAAAAAAACGGGTGGATAAGTGCATGCGCGCCAGCAGCGCGTTAATTCCATTTATTACAAAAACGGCCGGTTTGACGAACAAACAAATATTTTTATGGCATCAGCGTTTTATTTTAGGTTTAGTTACATCAAATTTAATGTTAAAATTACAACACTGAATTTCTGCCATACCGAAAATTAAGCCCGATAAAATAAGCCCGACTTTTTCGGGCTTATTTTTTAGATAAGACTTTTTTATACATATAGCTACAAAAATACATTAGTTTGATTCGGAATTAAAGGAAAATCACTAATATTTCGTTTGTTAGGTTAGTTTTGATTTTAGTGTACCAATTTTGTTGAATTACAAGAGATGTCACAGTGTACTTATGTCCAAAATCACAGAGTATATACCCAAAATTGGATGCTGATTCCGGGAAAATTGTTCTTTTCCTCATCAACATTGCCATTTAAATGAAGTTTTTTAAAGTAACAAGAATTGCAAGGAAACAGCAAATATTTCTTTCAGAATATTGACGAATTCACCACGTTATTGGATCTGTCCGCCCGTCAGCATTTTCATCATTAAGAATTATTGCCCTTGTATGGAGTAGAACCGTGTACGTTTGTTTCGTATTTTGCAATGAAGGTACGCTAGCGCATGAGCCACCACTGCAATTGGTTAAAATGGAAGTGAAGATGTATATAAAGATGTCTAAGTTTTAGTTTTTTGGTTTCCTTTGCAACTCGCCAAAAAAAGAAATCGCGAATAACATTTTAGAAATCAGAAAATGTAAAATGATATTATAAAAAAGGGTGCTTCCACCCAGGATCGAACTGAGGACCTTCAGCGTGTAAAGCCGACGTGATAACCACTACACTATGGAAGCTTATTGACAAATATCCACAATACTATTGAAACATAATTTATATGTTTTGTAACCTTTAATAAATTTTCTTTAAAGTGATGTGATGTTAAGATTTTCAATTGTAGGCTTTTTCGTGAATAGAATTTCAAAATTTTCCCAACGGTTTACGATATTATGAAATGACATACCAGGTGTATTAAATCGTGTTTCATTTTTGTCCTTTTCTAAAATAAAAAGAAACCAGGATTCGTTGACTTTATAACTGTTATAGAACACTTGATTGTCGTAAGTCTAACAGTAAAGACTTATGCGGCATTGTTTACACGGTCCACTTTCACGCGGTAAAAGTTTGTTCCTTTTGGAAGGTTATAGCGATTTTCCTCCTAAATCATCGAAAGTAAAAATTTGTGTATTATTAATAGTTATCTTACTACTTATCATATGACAAGCAATGGACAAATTTTTTTATGAAATGTTACCTTCCGAACAAGGCAAAATTCCCTTTGGATAACTCTAGCCAAAAAAGGTTCCATTGTCGCGTTCTGCAGTCCGAGCGCGGATATTGAGTCAGCATGCAAAAAATGTAGGTAGGGCCCTTTGTTGTACAAAATGTGTGTTGAATATCGTTCGTCCCATTGCACGACTACAGCATCTCCAACCTCACAACCGTAAACATTTGCTGAACCTTGTCTAACGAGCGATCTAGTCATTTTGCTCTAAACGAATAAAAGAAAAGGAAGTTATATTGAAGCCACACCGATTAAAAAATCTTATTAACGAGAACCATGGGTTTCTTTTTTAAAGAAGATTTCGGAGGAAGTAATGGGCTCGCCGAGGATTTCTCATCTGACTGCAAAACTGCCACGCTAGCTGCCATATTTGTCGAACTAAATCCAATACGTTGTTATTAATCAAAACGTGGCATTGCACAGTCGCACGCCCTTCCAGTACAAAATTATTTACCTGATTTGGGATATGGACGTCGTAAATGGAAGAGGTGGTTTGCTCGAGAGGTGTGTACTCTCTTGGCGGAGTTGGTCTACTTTCGAACCAACACTTTGCATCATCTTATTCGAATCTTTCAGCGCTTCCGACAGCGTTGCCTCCCACTTTGTAGGCTTGGTGTTGCTGGTTTTGTAATGGGTTGTATAGCTTTCAACAAGGGTTGCCAATTTATCTTTTTCTTGCTTCAACTTCTCGACTAGTGGCAGTAATAGTTCGTCTGCATGACTTTCCTGGAGAACAAGCGAAAGTTACGATGTAACTCCAATTACGTTATTTATTATTCTTTTAATAAATTACTGGTACTCTCTTGGCATTTACTAGATTGGACGGGCTGGCCGGTGGGGTCGTTCGCATTTCAAATTTGTCTAATGAATCGGATCTTGACCTACAATCGGACGGAGATTGGCTTGCCATCATACGAAACCTTGCGAACATGTAAAACGATTAATCGTAACGTAGCTGAAAAAAGGAAGAACAATGCAGGAATGAAATGCAAATTTCACTAACCGCGATCTAAGTCCTTCAATCTCCAATCGGTGTTTGCGTTGACATTCTTCCTGTATTTGAAGTTTCTTAGTCTCGCTATCCTTAAGTAATTGCTCGTATTTTTTTTCGCCATTCGCTGACATCTGGAACGCTCATTTGGTTGTGAAGTTGTAAAAGTCCATTTAGTTCCGAATCTTTTTCCAGTTTCAGTTGTTCTAGTTCTACTTCATGGCCAAGCATAAGCTCTTGCTTCCATGCTCTTAATGCATTGGGATTTTCCTGCGTATTGAATTACAATTTACAGCAGAAATAAATTGTTTCCTTCAAATAATAAAAACTGCCGCAATTTAGCACAAGAGCATGCAGGGCTATCAATCACGCTTACCTGCTCGGAAGCTGATTGCCAGTCGCTCACTACGACCTGATACTTTTCCTCGGTAACTTTAACTGCTTTTTCTAGAGTCTGAATTTGCTTTTTGTACTCAAGCTTTTGCTGATGCAATTGTTCAAGTCGTTGTTGCTCGAGCTCTTCTTCTCGTTGCTGAAGGCGACGCTGAGAGCTGGCGATCAGGCTCTTTTTTTCTTCCTCCCATTCAACGCATTGTTTTTTCCAATTGTCAAGCTCAAACCTGGCTGCCATTAACTCTTCCTGTAATTTTTCTTTTTCTTCGCCAAGCTTTTTGTTGTGACATCGGACTTCATCCAACATGGCTAGTGAAGCGTTTTCTTCAGAGGCAAACAGCTTAGTAATCTGTTGCGTTAGTTCAGATCTTAGCCACGCTAATTGCTCATTGGCTACATCACTCCACTCTATCGTCAATTTTCGAATGGAATCCATTTCTGTTCGGAAGGCTGGTAGCGCAGCTTGACCAGCTTCTAAAGCGCACTGCAAGTGAGATTGAAGTGCCAACAATCGACAGCGTTGGCCTTTGACAGTTTCTTCTAATTGTCGCTGAAGTTCTACTCCAGCGTCGTCGCGACACTGTCTCTGTAAAACGTTCAAAATTAATCAACGAACGTCTAGGCAGAACCTATTATTCTTTCGGTTTACATTCGAATCAGAAGAATCTTCAGCTTGATAATCAGGGTGGAAGTCAGACTGGGATCGCTTGACTTTAGAACGACCCGATCGAACAGGAGGCGAAAGTAATGCAGCCGAGAGGCTTGGAAGAACGCCAGTTTCAATTTGGAGTTCCGTTGGAGTTAACAACTTCTGTGCTGATGAATGGAGACGCTCTAGAACAGGGGGATTTCGCAGCACCTCCTAAGATCAAATGAATTTATTTTAGTTTTTAACGTGGAACCGAATTTTATTTGGTTGCCTTTAAATTGCCCGGTAATTGTAGTCTGGCCCATAAAGTGGGTAACGCGTTTTTCAAACGTTCTAGATCATCAACCGAAACCGGAGGTAAATTGGTATCGAACGGAGATGGAGGTGATGTGGCAAAAGACGGAGAGAACTGTTCGACAATTCCGGGAAAAAGTTGCGTCAAGAAGTGCCCATCGCAAGTTTCAATAAAACTCTTGCGCAGGGATGCCTCGTCTTGATGCACTATTCTCGCATAACCTGTCATTGAATCAAAGGCATGAGCAATCAACCCACTAAAGAAAAACCCATAGTTTTACCGGAGAGGGTTTCGGCCCATTCAATAAACTTGGTACTGAAATGCTTTCGTCGGACGATTTCTACCATAGAACGAAGATAAACATTTGGCGCTTGATGGAGCTGCCGTAGTAAATCAAAATGTCGGCGAAGGCGGCGTAAATTTTCGTTTTGTAGGTTCAACCGCTCGTAAACTTCATTCAACTGCCGTTGGACGAACATCATCCAACGAAGACGAGAATGTAAATTTGTACTTAACTCTTCCTTCGCACGGCTGCAACGACTCCGAATATCGCGAAGTTTCTCGTCATTTTTTAACATAACCTACATATTGACATGTAACGGTATATGGTAGTCTACTACAATGCCAAATAAATGCTCAATTAGCAATATACACCAACCTTCAGCTGATGACGATGGGATGTACACAATTCAGGTAGAACGGAAGCATCATTGAAGTTCCGGGCTCTTTGTTGGTTCTGTAAAAGAGCTTGAGCGATATCACCCTGTTCCTGTACTTTTTTTCTAGCTTCAACCAACAGCTGTTCAAGACCATAAAGCCTCTCTCCTAATCCTCCTATTTCTTTCATTTCTGGTCTTTCGGCAGCAAATAAAGCACTTTCTATGTGTTTTTCGAGAGCCTGCAGTAACTGGTGGTCCATTTGTTCAAGCGCTTTCATGCAACTATCGGCAACGACATTGAGGTTTGTGTCTTCATCGTCTGTAGAATGTACCCAGTCAAGCAGTTGCATTTCCTGAGGTTGGTTGAGCAAACATGGCAAAACTGGTATATCAGCCAATGCACTGAGGTCTTCCCCAAAATGACTAAAACATAAATCAAAGTTTAGCACGAAATATTTTATATAGTGATTGCTCATACGACATACACACCTAAGGATATCCAGGTTCTCTTCACGGCTATTAAGGTAATGTTGGTATGTCCTTAAAAAAAATGACATGGTTACAGTGTGTTCTATTGCCATCAATGTGCAAAGCAATATTTTATACTGTTCAAATAGTTGTGTCCTTCCTTTAAAGTCAGCCACAACATCTTCAAGATTGGCCACAACAGCAGACCACCCTTGTTGTTGCATATGCTGATCATGGACTAGCTGTTCACATACTCTTGTAATTTCTCTTGCAGTTTCATGGAGTTGTTGTGCCAATTGAGCACGAGTAACTACAGTTTGATAAGTTGTTTCCTTGTCATTCAGACATGCTTCAGCTTTTTGCCTTAAATCATGGGCTATACAGAAAAATATTTACAGCTATTATTGTGCTGAAAAAATTAGAGGTTAAATGAAAAATACCAGAGCCAAAATCCATACTGGGTGAAGGTGGGACGGCACTGTCAATAGTTGACTTACAAAATAGAAATATAGGGTTGGTATCAGTGCCAGCCGAATAACTGCAAACGCGATATGACGGATCTAAGCTCTGTCCTCCGCTGATGAGCAAAACCTGTTTGTCTGGTGCAATTTTTGAGGCTTTGTAGACGACTTCTTTAAGATTAGCTACCGTCTCCAAAGCTAAATTCATATCAAACGTTAGCGTAGTTCCTGTATCTACTAAGAATACGTATAGCATTTTTAAAAATTAATGATTAAAAATGTGACACAAAGTAAAATGGTTGGTACGCCAACGACTACGATCTGGACTAAAACGTCGTTGCAAAATCTAAAGCAAACAAAGGTTTGTTGTTGCCAGGCTCTCAGCTGATTCGCGACTGCCGCGCCATCTTCAAACGTTATTAGAAGTGTTCTTTGTAGACGGTGCTAGAGACCACTTCCAGCACAAAACTTTTGGAAATTCATTATGCGTGCGTATGTATCTATATGAAACATTTATAATTAGAAGAAATTGTGTTACGTTTGATTAATCAGCATCTTTCTACGGCCTGCTGTATAACGCAATCACATCATCATTTTTTGAGATTCTTGCGTCTGAGATAGCATGAAAAAGATACAACAAGATAAGCGTAAAGAAATTTTATGTAAAAATGCACTACGATTAAAAACCGATCTGATACGGCAAAAGCCAAATAAACGGGGAAAAAGAGTAGATACAACATATTTTTAGTTCGGCGTCCAACGTCATGCTGAAGATGAGGTGGTCACAAATGCTAACGTACGCATAGCAAACAAACGATATTTAGGCAGGTCTAGAAGAACGTATCACTATATTGAAAAATAAATACGCAAAATGTGTCCAACCCATTTGAATGCAGCGTTATTGCATGCTTTCCGTATAGTACATTGATAAAATTGGAAATTGAAACAAAACTGATGCTGAAAGGTGTATTTTAAATTATGAACAGAATAGCATGTTTCAGTACAGTACTTTCTGAATTTTAAAAAGTAAATAATGTGGTACAATGATAGCTTTGGATTTTAAAAAGTTAAGCATTGGGGCATTGGGCAATTGTGCCGGTCTTTGAGCAAGTTGGTGTAGAGGTGGATGTGGTGACAGTGAAGACAGTGGAGGTCTTAGTCACGGTCAAAGCGGATTGAATTTGGGTGAAGAAAAGACGTTCGTCAGAAACAGGTTGGCCGTGCGAGCCAAAATAAGGTACAACAACTGGATGGTAGTTGAAGGCCCCGCTACGGAAAGCAGATTGGGGTTGATAGGCGAGTGATGGAGCCATGGCCAACAACTGGGGATCAGCAGCGCGAGCATCTCGGGTTGACACCTGAGTAGCCTCAACACTGTAACGAAACCAGAATAGTGCATTGATAAATTGTTAACATAAGCAAGGGATAATTAAATTTTTTATTGAACGATCAATTGGAACGTAGTTCTTACCCTTCAACAGCTGAGGGCACGATGGGGAACTGTTCGTCTTCGTCTCCGTCATACTGGATACCTCGGCGCCTGCGACAAGCTGTAGCAGTAGATTTGGTGCAGGTAGCTGTTGAAGTTGAGGTCACTGTTGTGGTAGTGGTGGGTAAGAAAAGTCGTGGATCGTCTGGGTTAAGCAAATCTGCGCTATCGCCATAGAAAGGAGCTTGGTAAGGACTGCGGAAAACTACGTACTGGGGCTGGTTCTGGGCTGCTACGCAAGCCAAAAGAACAGCGAAAACAGACAGTGTAAAACGCATTTTGAATTTAAGAAATGTTAGCTGGACTGCAACAAAGTTTGTTTTCGGCTGTGCAATGGCTGGCAGAACACTGTTGAAATCCTTACCCATAGACTGCCATATTTATATAGTCAGGGACCAGCTGAATGTTGGAAGAAAAAAGGGCGTGATTTCCAAACACAGCTGTATAATGGCTGAGCCAAGTCTACGGTCTCCTCATCCTAGACAGTTTACACACACGTTCGTAAAAAAGAGCTATAGTCTAGAGGTTTATCTGAGTGGCATTGAACGAAAATAGAAACTATCAGAATTAGGAACCTAGCTAATAATTCAGTTACCATATTGGGACTATGGTAGGATTCAAAGCGCACGAGTTCAATAACACGTAATCATGATGTTCCACGTCACAATAGCATCCCGGTTTCTCGTTTACTGGCATTTAATTCTATGGTGTTTGTGCCACGTTGGATTTTTGTAAAATATTCGCCAACAAATACAGTTACCTTTGAAAACTAAAAAATTCATATGGCTGTGACAAAACTATGGGTGACAATCATTTGCATGTCTCCTGTTTTTTTCTATTGCCCTGCAACTGGTATTTTATGGACAGTACCTTTATCACGAGGCTTTTTATCGCTGCTACCCTTGGTTTTATATTTCGAGGCAACGTTACCTTGAACCGAGAGGTAAGCCAACTTTGGCATAGCCAGTTTTAGCCCATATTAGAGCAAGAAAAAGGTGAACGAACTGGTCAAATCTTTTGCCTTCATACTATATAAAGTATGATAGTATATTAAACATGGAAAATGGACGAAATTGATGCTGTAAGGTGTATATTAAATTACGAAACAGAACATCATATTCTAATACATTATTGTGTGTTGATCCTAAAATATTGATAGGGTCACAACGACCAGCTTTCGAGTAAACAAGTTATGCATTTGGGCACTGGGCAATTGTGCCGGCTACTGAGCAAGTTGGTACAGAGGTGGATGTGGTGACAGTGAAGACAGTTGAAGTGGTTGTCACGGTGAAGGCCGACTGAATTTGAGTGAAGAAAAGACGTTGGCCAGCAACAGGCTGCGCGTGTGAGCCGTAAAAAGGTACAGCAACTGGACGGTAGTTGAACGGACCACTTTGAGAACCAGACTGAAGTTGGTATGCATATTGTGGAGCCACGAACAACAACTGCGGATCAGCAGCGCGGACATCACGGCTTGCTACTTGGGTGGGCTCAACTCTGTAATAATTTCAAAAAATTGATTTGTTGATCCCAACAGAAAAGAATTACATTTATTCAAGTCTAGGAAATGATGAATTAGCATTTAAAGTTGGTTCATTACGTTTCAACGGCAGTCGGAACAATGGGAAATTGTTCTTCTTCGTCTCCGTCATACAGGACGCCTCGGCGTTTGCGACAAGCTGTAGCAATAGATTGGGTGCAGGTAGTTGTTGAAGTTGAGGTGAATGTCACGGTAGTGGTTGGTCGAAAAAGTCGGGGATCTTCAGGAACAAAGACGTTCTCCCCGTAATACGGAACCTGATAAGGATTACGATAAGCAAGGAATTGAGGCTGATCCTGAGCGGCTACGCAAGCCAACAAGACAGCGAGTACTGATAGAACTAAACGCATTTTAATTAGAAAGAAAAAGGCTAATAAGCTCGACTGCAGCGAGATGGATTTAAAGGTAGCTTAGCGATCGACAGAACACTGTAGAAATTCTAGCAGCCAACTGCCATATTTATATGGTTTTGGAGCTATGCAGAGGAATACGGAGCGTCATTATTACATGTGTAACACATAGGCGAAACGAAAATTATGACTTTTACGGCCGTACTCATCCCCCGTCATTTTTTCGTGGTCGAAAAAAAAAACAAAAAAAGTAATTATTCGAACAAAAAAGGCTAATATTTTAACGAAAGAAAGCAGGAAGAGATAACGCCAGGCGTTCTGTTCCATATTGTATGCCATGTACGGTTAAAATCCGCCTTCCCCGCCGCACGTCGTGAGGCCATAAAATTTTATTGGCCTGTAAGAATAAGGTTGAAGGCTGGAAGCCTACGGCTATTGGCCTGAACGAAGTAACCATTTAGTGTTACATCTGTGTGAACGCTTGCTTGTTAACAGTGCTGATTCAAGGCCAAAACGTTCGAGAGAAAGCGAAATTGTATGTCGTCTCCCGCATTTCGTTAACAATGAATTGGTTGTTTAATAAAGGCCTCTTCTTTTTAGTTATAGTATTACGTAATCTTAAATGCGGAAGGCGGTGAGTTTACACCTTTGCAAGTTCGACTTTTTACAGATATTGGCGAATAACTTTAGCGGTATATACGAGTTTTCTTACTAGTATACAATCCATTTCTATGCGCATTTACCACAAAGAGAATGTTTAACATAATACAAAAAAGGATTTCATACTTCATTTGGCTTTTTGGTTTATCCTGAATAAGTATTAACTTCAGATAAGCTAGATTGAACTGGTCAGTTTTCCCAATTAATTTTTCCCCTCTCTTTCCTTAACGGAGAGCTTTTTCAGGCCATAAAAGGAGGGCTATGCTAATAGAAACAACTTAGAAAAAACTTGATGCGCAATATCATAAGCTGATGTAGAAAACGTAACATAACTTAATAATGGGATTGGGGAGATGACTTCAAATAGGGAAACTATTGGCAACCTGTGCTATGTCACAACAAAACTTGATTGATAACAGCAATCGACAACGCGCAAGTTAGATGATATCTCGTTTTGTTTTGTACGAATCAACTAGTTGAAAATACAATCGATAAAAGTCCCCCTAGTGCGTCATCAAACCGGATAAGCTAACCGACAAGATGTGGACCTCCAAGTGGTTGGTTAATAAAACAACCCTAAAAACTATACTACTTGCCTTGTATAACATCGTAATCGCGTCCCCGTTCGCACCCAATGACTTGGTCCAATAAAATAATGAGCAATAATAGAACTTAGTGTTTTGTTGATTATTTTCAGCTAAAAGGATGAATGTTCAAAGCAAGTCCATCAACCAGTCGTTCAATCGCGTACTGACTGATTAATTGCATTTAGTTTGACACGCCAAATTCTTAAAACAGAATACCAGTATAGTGAATAAAAGTAGGTTGACTTAACATTGGTAAATAAACCACCGTTATATTTCCAATTGCGATAAATAAGGCAAACAGATTTATAAAAATAATTAAGCGTTCGGGCATTGAGGTAACGGTCCGGCTCTTGAACATCTTGGGGTTTTCGTGACGGTGTTGATTTCGAGAGCCGTTTTCACTGTCACTGTTGCAGTCAACATCCCGCTGAAAAGCTGACGTTGGCCAGCAACCGGTTGTGGATATGAATCGTAGAACGGCATGGGAATGGGATCGTAAGGTTCGCTGTAGAAAGCCGACTGAATTTTACGAAGTTGATTTTCATACGCTCTAGGATTCACGAAATACTGCGGGTCGGCCGCACGAGCCTGTCTGGCTGGCAGTGCTGTAGTTTCAACTCTGTCATTTTCAAAGTAAATTAAGTAACATTGAAACACAAAATTTCAATGGAATATACTTACTGTTGAACAGTAGTAGGAACTACGGGAAATTGTTCATCACCGTCTTCTTCTGCCTCGATTCTGAAAAAAAACAAACGACGTTAATGTAAACATAATTTAGTGAGGAACATGTTGCATTAGAATTTACATTTCAGAATTATCTACTGGTAATCGCAGAAAAGGCATTTGATTTGGACGACAAGCCCTAGCCACAGATTTCGTGCATGTCATGTCAATTGTTGAAGTTGACGTTGCACGTACGGTGCTCCTTGGAATATTCACCGTCAGTAAGTCTCTTATCGCCCAGAAAAGCTGCTGGCGAGCTTGTGCTTCCGCCTCCTGCTGGGACGGGTCATTAACATACGGATAGAAACCGTAAGCTCCTGCCGGGCGTCGGAAGGCAGTAATGCTTCCGTAGGCTGCGAAAACAAATAATATAAAGAGCGCTACACGCATTTTAAACTGAAAAGACGCTCAGCTTATTACTAATGTGAACTGGGAATTTTATTTCACGACTGACCATCTAACCGCTTACCCGCTCAGTTTTATACAAGAGCGATGTTATCCCCTCTTCAAACGTGTTTTACATACTTTGTAATTCCGGTTTTCTGTATTATTTCAATTAGTTTCTGGATCGAGATTCCCTAGTTCGTAACCGGATTCGACGATCAGTCTACGCAGACAGATTCGTACTTGATATTGGTGCTGAGTTCAATGTCTTCTTGTGGCCCTTGTACTCTTTTACATAAAAGGTAATTGAATTATTATCATAAAATTCAAAATTTCTTATAAAATGAATGTTTGCGGAAATACTATTGACTTGTTCTTGTCTTTTCGTGAGGATTTACAAATATGAAGCTATTCTTCATCGACAAGTGACATCGGCAAATCACTTTCTTGCGCTGCACTTTCAAGCAGTGGGAGCTGTTGAATTATTCATTCTATCATATCATCCCTCAAATCAAATTATTCTAGATGCATTTCGTCATGAGTCCTAATAAGGGTCAAATGCTTTAAAGCATTATCAGGTTTTAAATTGACTAATGAAGCCAAGCAGAAAGTATCTGCTGTCAGAAAATGAGTCCTGACCCGATATCAACTTCATCGTTTTTCAAAATTGAATGTAGGTAGGGGAGGCTTCCAGCTGTAATTTTTTTTTAATGGAATGGTAACAAACTTCGTGGGTAAGTCATTAAAGAAGAAATGAGGGTCAAAGAACCGATAGTTGCGAAATTTTGCGTGGTGTTTCAAATATTCCTGCGTACCTGACCGCTGAAAATAGCTGACATTTGACTGAGGATAGGTTACGTGAAGACAGCTGTCAGTGTGGATTAATGAAATTTCAAGGGGTGGTTTTGAATTTTAAAAACGCAAAACAAGAAACCCGTTCGTGAAACTGGCTCACAAAAGTACATGAACTTCAAGGCACGTTCTATGAAAAGCTACAATGCTCATTGAGGATGTCTTGTTTCCCAATTCGTCAGGTCGTTTCTACAGCAACAACAAGTTGCGGAACGCAAGGAAAAACTGGGTTACGCGATCAATATCAACTGCTGGGCGATGTTATAAAGTGTGCAAAAGAGAACTAGAAAACGCCAGAAGGCGACCTTAGAATATTTTGCCTGTTTCTAGTTGCTAGCCAACGTGATTCATTACCAAACACGGTGGTAGAGAAATTTCTTAACCTACGATGTGGGTTGAAGTACACTTAAATAACACACTTGCCCGGGCAGTCTTCGGTTTTTGGAGCGGTTAATTATTCACGGGCTGGCTTTACATTTCCTTTCTCGCGAGTGTTTAGCTAAACTTCTTGTATATTATCATAGTAAATTTGATTTAAACGAACTCATTTGTACAATCAAATATAATGCTACCAGTACAGAAATGCGAAAATCTGAAATACATTAGTCTTGTTGACTCAACGTTAAGTAAATGACTTTACATCTAATGCCGAGTTATTTCCCGTTTGGACACTGAGGGAGCGGGCCGGCAACTGAACACGATGGAGTCACCGTGAAAAAGGCGAAACCGAAGCTAGTTGACACTGTTGTTGCGGCGAATAAGCTTTGGATAAAGGCTGGCATTTGACGTTGTTGTTGGCCACGAAGTGGGTATCGTCTGTTGAACGGCAGAGACATCTCATAAGGTCCGCTTTCGAAAGCTGATTGGATATCTTGGGGTTGGTAACGGAATCCCGGAGACATCACGAAGCGTTGCGGATCAGCAGCGCGAGCATCTCGCGTTGGTAATGGTGTGGTCTCAAGCCTGAAAGATAAATAATTAATGGAAATTGAAAATTACACAGCCAACTATTGATTGATATGGCCATTTACTCTTGGACAGCAGAAGGAGCTATAAGGAATTGTTCTTGTTCCGCTTCAAAGTCCTCTTCGTCATTCTCTGCGGTGTCGCTGGCATAAACAAAAGGAAAAGTTATGCAACATGAATTTAATAATTTAATTAAAGTCCACTAAGTTACCGTTTCTGCTCGGTGGCGACTGCAGGTCGTCCTGGTCTTGCAGGTCGCGCTGGTCTTGCAGGTCGTGCTGGTTTGCCTCCTGTAGCCCGAACACTGCAACGATTGGCGACCGACATCGTACAAGTAACTGTGGAAGCCAGAATTCTCACTGCCGTTCTAGTTTGCCTTGGAAAAGACAACAGATATCCACCGACGTTCATGCCAACTGTGCGAAGCCCATCCGGAGTAAAGTCAGGATTCCGGTCAAAATAATCAGGAGAAAGGTCATATGGCAATTGAGGATCTGCGACGGCATTAACGGCCGCGTAACTTACGAAGAAAACGAGTACAGAAATCGCTAAACGCATTTTGTTTGTCAAACTACAAGAGATGAATAGTTCTTGATCTATTACGAAGCACTGTTGATCACGCAGTATTAGAAATCTGTTTTTATACAAGCCCAAAGTTCCCGCTATTCCTATAAACAAGTTTGTTTGTTCTTGTTTTTTTACCAACTACTTGCGCACATGCTTTTAATTTTTGTTTGAATTTTGTTGATTTGTCCCAAACGCCACGAGTCCGATTTCTGGACATTCATGTATGGAGTCCTCTGACGCAACGCATAAACTGGATTAGCGCTTCCTTGGGTTCAATGCCTTTAGTTGTCCTCGAAAGCTCTGACACATTTACGCCACTAATAATTTATTTCTTCGTTATAAATTGTTTTGGGTTACGTGCAAAAGCGCAGGAAGAAAATTTCTTTAGGACGGCCGAAGATATACGCAAAAGATTAAAGAAAGGCCTTTGGCGTGAGGAGTTTATCTGTTCGTGGTGGCAATAATAAAAGAAACCACATGCTTATTTGCTTGTACCTGTTTACCATAAAGGCTTGCTGCAGACACATAATTCAAGCGCTTTCTATTCTTGGCCTTGTACGTAGTTTATTGCTTGGCCTTCGGTTCTTAACTACGGAAGACGATGAAGCTCACGTTTACATCTCCCAACCCCTGAAACCATGTTGGGATACGCTGCAGTCTACAACAATACGTTTGAATAAAATATCATTCGTCGTTGATTCAAGTTCTTTAACCCGTATACAAACAAAAGAAATTTGAAGTTGGCCTGTTTTGAATTTTAAGAATCGCCTTGATTGTGAAGATAATCAATTTACATGGTCGGTGTGCTTCATCCTGTACAAGCTACTAGTAAAATAATATCATTTTTAAAACTTGCCAGAAGATTAACTGTAATTCCTGTCAAATGATTTTCTTTTTTTCGAGCAGCCAGCCGAAAATCTAATAACATGGACATTTTTTTTTTCTAGGATAGTCCCGACCTGCCTAATGACTCCCAATTCGTATGCAATTTCGTGGAACGCCTATCCGGGAGGGTCGACGAACGGTTAGTGTTCACGCTTCCAATGACAAAGACCTCGATGACCTTCATCGTCTCGGCGTTCACCTCTAGACCGTGAGTTTCTCAAAAGAAAAAAATAAACTGTTTTTCTTTCGTACACGAAAACGATAAAGAAGTGAACGACCCCCTTTGTTCTTCACGGCTTCGTGAGTACATGTCAAAGGCCTTGAAAAGGTGATATAAGGAAACGCATATCCCACTCCCGCGGTGGAACATAAAAAAAAAACAATAATGATTTTTCCCGTGAGCGTGAAAAGGCACTAAACTGTTACTATGCGTTTGTAGGTCAAAGCACTCGCATGTGTTGCTCCGCTGCTTTGAGCCCTCGAGTTGCATTTACGGAGAAAGTTGATATGGACAATGGTCTTATCAACTAGCATAAGCCTTTTGTTTAGAATTTGAAGAAACAAAAGTCGATAAGACGGACGACATTGGCGTTGTGTCCAAAATGATTTTTTTCTTGTAATTTTTCCAAACTTTTGCGTGCAGATGTTCTAATGCGCGAAAATTTGGGACTTCCCTACATAATGCAACACCCTATTATCACAGCCGTTGTTGGGGAGGTGAACGCTGCAATGTAATCCGAACATCATCAAGAAATGTAAACTAGATATTTTGGTTAAATAATAAAAAAATTCAAATCGGACATGTACAACTGTACGCAATCCATATTTTGGGTAATTTACGTCATTGATGAGGTTTTAAGTTTGCCTTGAAGCGAAGAGCTGCTAGATTTCGAATGGAGAAGAAAAGTATAATTTCGAGGAAAATATCGGGGTGCGAGTCTCCAAAACACGACTAAAATTGCAACCCATCTCAATTGAAGTTCGTGTTTTCCCCTCTCTTTTTGCCCATGTCAATCAGATGAAATGCCTATAAAATGATCAGAAATCATCAAAGGTCTGCAGTCTCTTTCACTGTCTTCGACAAGTCAGTCTCCGATTTATTTTCGATTTAAAGAAAATGCGCTTTTTCGTTTTCTTTTTGTCCGTTTTGGTTGCCATTATTCAAGGTAATGCGCAATACCAGGCGTATTACCGCGATGCTTTGTATCCATATCCGTATCCGGATCATCAGGTTCCTGTTATCCCGTCCCCTGATCAGGAAAATCGGATCTTCTTCAACCAGATTTTTAATGCCATCACTTCTTTCTACACGTCGACGACAACGACGACATCCACTTCCACAACCACCTGTACCGTGTCGACTAACTTTGTTTGCCCTGGCCGTCGCAAGAGATTCATAGTAGGAGAGCATGACGACGTCATTGAACCTTCGCTAGTAAACGAGTATGTAACCATTGTTCTTCTTTGATACTGTACATCTGACAGGTATGACGTACTTATCCGTGTTTTCTAGAGTTGAAACTACTCAAGCTGCCGATATGGAAACACTTGTCAGGACCGAACGCAAAGCTGACCCTCAATTTCTATTTTGGCGTGTCGATTCTGAGTACCCTGGTTACGAACTCCAATCGACATTTGGCCCAGGTCCTTACCCTGCGAACTATTATCCTTACATGCGCCCGCCGGTCGTGGCAGCTGATTCGCGTTTGTTTATTCTTCGAGTCACGACAGTGACCAGCAGTACGACTACCACGTCTAGGTCGACGCCAGGTTGTTCTTCAGCAAGTAATTTCAATCAGTGCTAAGCCACAGTTGTCATCCCCATTTCGACCCCGATTTAATTAACGGAGAAACAAAAATGCGAACGGAAGTTGTTAAATTTTGAAAATTCAATAAAAAAAAAATATATACGGCCATTAAGAAAGTTGCACTCTTTATTGGGAGGTTCAAAAAACTCACAAGGTTGCAAAGAAAAAGGGCTTAATGGGGATATTTAGTTACAATAAGCAAAGGACTTTGGTATTATATTCCAGGAAGGATGTTATTTCCCGTACGTCTCATGGGTAACATGCTATCAACAAATACGCATTTCCTTCGGTTTCCTTAAAAAATTCAAAAAAAAGGTAATTGCGTGTCCAGCACTGTTACCTATTAAATAGAGTAAGTGTTCAGGTGTTGGAATTTCCCAGCTTTTGGTCCTCCGGCTATGTCGATGTATTTACCGACGAGTAGAATGTCGTTTAGTTGGCGAATGCGGCAGAAAAGGCAAATACAAAAAATGAAATAAAACGCCTGAGGCATACGTATAAAAGCCGTTTAGTTTGTTATCGCAAAGTACGTTACTTGAACCAAACGAAAAAGGGATGGCAATCAACCTCATGCTGCTATTTCTCTCAGCCGTATCATCTGCAGTATATAAACTTGACTGGACTGCACTACAATTCTGCAGTTGCTATCGTCGATTTTGGCAAGCATATTCTCGAAACATTTGGGCAAAGAAAAATCAAAATGCAGTTCTTCGTTTGCCTTTTGGCCGTTTCTATTGCAACCGTTGCCAATGCCCAATATCAGCCGTATTACGACGATCTCCTGTATCCTTATGCGGGTGCTCCGATCCCTGGCATCCAGCCTGTCATCGACCAAGACCGTTTTCTTTTCCAAGTGACATCTTGGTTTACAACGACCACCACATCCACAACAACGACCACCACAACTTGCACGGTATCGAACGCCGCAAACGCCGCTGCCTGCGTTGCTGGTCGTCGCCGCAGAGGCTTCCTTGACGACGAGGAGGACATTGAACCTTCTCCAGTAAACAAGTGAGTGCCAAAATCATTGAAAAGCTTCTGCATTATTAATTCTTACAATGTTTTTGTCTCTTTCTAGGGTGGAGCCAACCCAGCTCCCTGACATGCAAGCATCAATGATTAGAAAGGAACGCAAACCCGATCCGCAAATTGCATATTGGCGTGCTTCTGCTGATTACACGCCATACGAAGTTCAGTCCACATTCGGCCAACGTCCATTCCCCGTTGCCTACAATCCGTTCTTCCGCCGGCCTGTTGTTGCAGCTGATCCACGACTATTCGTGCAACTGCAAGTGACGAGGACATCGACAACTACCGTGACTACCACTTCCAGATCGACGCCTGTCTGTTCGTCGCCTAGCAACTTCAATCAGTGTTGAAAACCTTTACATTTGCCTATATTTAACATTATTTTGATGATGAGTTTGAAGAATTCGAAACAAAATATTGTTTCTATTTCCATTATTTATTGGTGGCGAAAGTTAAGGCGATAAAACATTAGAAAATTTCATTAATTATTTCAGAAGGAATGAATTTTTTTACATTTTCGTTTTGGCAGATGGCATGGAAATATACAATTCTACATTAAATTAATTTCTTGGCCTTTTAAAAGTTACCGTCATTAATTTTCTTATAACAAATAGTTTCAAACGTCGAATAAGCGTTAATAAACTGCAGCTTTGCGAAGCTACATACGTTGCCTTTGGTACAAGCGACGTCCTTTAAGTTTAACCGCATAAAGATAAACGGTGGTAATTTGAAACTACTTAGCAAGACCGCAATGAAGAGGTTATTGACTTGTTGTCCAGTACGTAAGGTTTGAAAAAACCTATAATATGAAAGAAATACAGTAAAAAGAACTTTTAACGCAACTTAAGATAAAAACACATTTTATTTCGTAAGACTTGAAAACAAAGCGCAACATGATCTGTTCTATAATGAAAACATAATAACTTATACTTGGAGATCCCGCTAATGAACATCATAATTTTGAGACGAATTATTGCTCAACTTCTAATTTGTCGTGAGAAAACAAATAGAGGAAAGGCACCTTTATTTCATCCACGTCGAGTTTGCTGATGTTAGCAAACCCGTTTTCAAGGGCAGTGTCAATGGAACTTCCCTGCTGATTTGTCCTCTGGTTTCCACGGCTAACAAAGGGGAACAACCGTTCGCAACGAGAAAGGCTTTTGGAAATTGCAGAACATAAATTGCAACTTTAAGTTTGGCCTACGGCACATGAAACCAACACCTCTCTAGCGATTATGAAAATAGATTGGAAAAAATGACAGGATGTGAACCACCCAAATAAGGATTGAAATTAACCACACTTTAAGACACCCCTCCCCTCCAGTACAATCTGGACTATATAAACCTGCTCGCTTGATTGGCAAAATTTGCAGTTGCCATTGTAGACTTTCGCAAGCAAGATTCTTTCCAAAGGGAAATCATTTCCAGCAAAAATGCATTCATTTGTTTTTGCGTTATTTGTCAGCATTGTCGTAGTTCAAGGATACGCCCAATATCATCCGTATTACGATGGAAGTGCGTACCCATATCCGAGCTATCCATTGACTGATAGTCGTACCCCGAATGTGGCCTATGACAACCGTCTTTTCTGGTCCTATTTAACATCCACCACGACGACGACAACAACAACAACAACAACCTGTACAGTAGTGGCTGCCAACGCCTGTAACAATGGTCGTCGTCGCAGAAGCTTCCTCCAGGGTGACGATGATTCCATCGAACCATCTCCAGTCAACAAGTTCGTAACTGAACACTGGAAGGAAAAAGCTCTCGAAATCTTATGGTTTTTTTTAAATTTGTGACAGGGTTGAGGCCACACCGCTTGCGGAAGTAGATTTCGCATCGAGAATCGAACGCAAAGCTGCACCTCAGTTTGCCTATTGGCGTGGAGGAGTTGACTATCCTTCATACCAACCTCTGTCCACCTTCGGTCAGCGCCCGTTCGTTACCGTGTACAATCCGTACATCCGCCGTCCGGTCATTGGGTCCGATCCGCGTTTCTTGTTGTATTACGGTTACACGACGACCAGCACATCCACGACGACCACAACTTCCAGGTCAACACCAATCTGTTCCCAACCGAGCGGCTTCAATCCCTGTTAAATGGGGAACCGTAACTCGACGTATTTCATGTTACCGTTACTCATTTTTTACTTACTCCCCGTTATTTATTGGTGGGGAACTTAGAGGCGGAAGACCCTGGCAAAACAGTTAATTTAATAGCGCTTAATTGCGGTTGAATCGAAATACAAGGACTCGTATTACTCAGTTCACCATCTGTTCTTTTGATTTGATCTGATCTGACTTCTGCAAAGCTGTTGAAATTGGCAATACGGTCAGAGTTGGATGGCGAATGCCTCTTGGCAAATTTTAAGACGCTTCTACTAACGACTTATTAAATATAACTCGTAGTAGAGGGCGCCTCTGATGGCCTTTTCTACGTGTTGTCAAAGCTTTTAAGGACGATGAAGTTCTCTGGCTCAAACTGCGACACCATCATTTAGCCTGATGAAAAGTGCTGAATCATTCAAAATTGAGCAATAGTTAACTTTAAACTATGATCACTATAACTGAATAGAAGGCATGTCTTTATCCTGCGGCATCGGAATGAAAGAGACGAAATTACAGTACGTTAAACTGACCAAATAAGGATGACACAAAAATCCTGATGTCGGTTCATTTTGCACTGCAATTTCTTTCGGTATATAAACGTTTTGCATCACAGTGATTGTTCCGTTCATATCTTCAAGTCATCCGAGGCTGTCCTCTTTCCATCAGAAAATACCTCCGAATCGTAATAATGCGCCATTTTGCTTTTCTCTTGTACGTTTCCATTACGATGGTCAAGGGAAACGTCCCATATCAGCCCTACTACGACGACAGCTTGTACCAGTATCAAGGCTACCCAGATGCTGAATTGCAATCTCCGAATTTGATTTACGACAGTCGTCTTTTCTGGTCGTTATTGACGACTACAACAACAACGACGACAACCACAACGACCACTTGTACGGTATTTACTAACGTAGCTTGCAACGCTGGCCGACGTAGACGATTCGTCGAGGACGATGATGATTCTATTCATCCTTCTCCAGTAAACAAGTAATCGAAATTTTCAAGATTTTATTGTCGTTCGAATTAACTGTTTACGACGTTATGGCAACAGAGTTGAGACTACACAGCTTACCGACATGGAGCTGTCTTCCAGGAGAGAACGCAAAGCTGATCCCCAAGTGGCAATATGGCGCGGGTATCCTGACTATGTGATGCCTCAATCAACGTTTGGCTATCGTTACGGTCCTACAAATTATTACAATCCATTTGTTCGCCAGCCAGTGATTGTAGCTGATCCACGTCTCTTTTTGCGCGTAACAAGCACGTCGACATCGACGACCACTACCACTTCCAGATCAACGCCCATTTGCTCGCAAGCGAGCGGCTTCAATGCGTGCTAGGGTTTGTAATCTATCTTGCATCTACATCATGGCGGGCATAGGCATCGAGCATTTAATCAGCCATCAGTTTCTGTTAAGACGTTGATGGACGACTGTTTCGTAATTTAATAAACGTAGCGAAGTAATACTTTGTGTCTGTAGGATTGCACGATGGTAATACATCAATTCATGCATGGTAACAAACCATTGAATCAATTGAAGATGAACTTCATATTATCTCACAAATTTGTATTCACATCTTCTCCTCTTCGTTCTCGCCCGTTTTCTTTTCCCCTCTTTCTGCTTCTTCTTCTCTTACAAATTGAGTTATATGTATGTATGGAGGTCGACCTGGAGCTAGAACAAAATGGGCAACAAAAGGGATCCAGCTACCGAGTAAGAATGAAATTGTGTGAACGGCTGAGACGGAGGAAAACAGAATAGGAGGGGGTGTTTTACAGGTGCGGAAAAGGGAAGAGAGCGATAATGTTCATCAAAAAAGTGACAATGCACGGGGGAGAAATGAATAAGAAATTGAAAACAAAAGGAAAAACAAACAACTTCAGATCATGTTAAGCTTGAAAAAAAAAGGAAAGAGTAACAACTATCGATGACATAGTTACGAGATATCCAAACAGACTGTTCAACGAAGAGGAGGGGGGGACCAAGTTTTAGGATTTGCAAATTTTCGTGCGTGATACATGTGAAAGCCAATCATTGGGTTTCGTATACAAATGTTCGATTTGATGTCATCGGCATTGAGTTAAGGAAAAATAATCAAAAGGGAAGTAGGTAAAACTTGGCATGAAAATCACAAAGGATTAAAATGAGAAGACAAAACTTCAAACTAAAACAGAAGAACAAAAGACTTTTTGCAAGGGTCTCAGCGTGATTACAAAATATTTTTCATACAATGAAATTGTGGGCTTTCATGTCGTATTTAACAGAGTGTGAAAAGGAATCGACCGATATGCTTGCGGTCGCAGCTCGTCTACTCTTTGCTGACACAAGACGTGATTGTTTTTTTCTCAAAAAATACCTTTAAACGCGTAGTTTGAATCTCGCTATCGATCACTCGATGACCGAAGTCGGCTTCATTAAAGAAGGAAGAGCAAATGGACTAGACAGACAGAAATGAATTACGTGAAGATTTAAAAAAAAAAGGCACTAACCCTTGGACTTGTGTGGCGCGACTTCGAAAAAAATTCCAAGAAAAATTTTCTTTATAAAAACAAAAAAAGAATTTTTCAAAAATTAGCCTTCCAAATTCAAATAATGCAGCGCCATCTGATGGTCGGTAAATTCAATCGCTTTTGCCAGCATACGACGAGAAGCTTTTTGTTTACAAAAACAAAATAACAAGGAAACGGAAATCAACTAAGTGTGTACGTATCCTCACAATTTTTGTGTTGTCGTTTCATTTGCATCAGTTAAACTGCTTGTGGGAAGTGCTAGTTAAAAAAAAAAAAAAAACGTCGTCCTTGGCTCTTTCCTTCAATGAAAATCCAATAATTACAAACCTTTGCTTGAATGCTCCACTCGAAAAAGACCAATGACTAATCGTTGTCCTGCTGAGTAATCATACAATTTTTTCTTTATTCGATTCCAGTGCGCGCAAAAAGTTCTCTTGGTATGTGGAGAAGCTTTTCAGATAAGAAACTCCCACAGTTTCAACTTTTTTACAGCTTATGGACATGTCAGTGATCAAAGGGCTGAAAGATACGGAGAGGAAGGAGTAGGGAATTGAAAATTGGAGTACAGCATCAAAACTAGTCAAGGCAATCAAGTTCACTCAAATGTTTTCAAGAATCACTTGTAGGTTTCTCTTGTCTTGAAAAAAATTTTACTTGCCATATCAAACTTGGATTGGTTTGAGCAGCGGCTATTCCAATTAATTAAAAAAAACATGTCACCTATCATTTCATTGTTGCTATGTAAGTAGCTTGAAGAAGAGGTATGCTAGTGAAAGATTGATGATCAAGATGAAAATCGTCAACTGTTGGCGAGCAAACCAGGCCTGTAAATATAAATAAAATAAGATAAAATCACAATTGATTTCTAGATATTTTCCTTTTCTTCATTGACGTTTGTCAAAACATTTTGATTCACGGTTCTACAGGACCGGTATGCACTAATTACCATGTGGATGGGACAAAAAAAAATAATTGGAAAGAGGGCGGAACTGATCTATTATTTGACTAGGAAAAGTCGGACTGGACGAAAATGGCAGGGTAAGTTAAGACACATATTGTTCTGACCTTGACTTGCGGGCTACAGAAATAGAGCAAAGGATTCGCTCTGTAGCGTTCGGCTTCCTCATTTTGGCGTCGGACTTCCTCTCGTCTCTGCGAGCTGAGAACCGAAGCCTCCTCTCGACTCAGGATCGCCGCCGGCGCGTCGGCTGCACCAGGAAGACTTTTCTTCCGTTTCGGCACCGGAGCCGGAGCCACCTGTACCCCAAAAAAAACCGAATGAATTTATCCTTAAAACATCATATTTTATATCGCTGGTAAAAACAGAAGAAAGAGTTATCGTGTGTTGTTTGTCACCGTGAAAATATAAAGACAAACAACGGCCATAATATACCATAGCTTTGGGGGGATCGGGCAGAACGCTGCACGAAGCCCTCCTGGCCAAATATTCCATGTAATCCACAGAAGGCTCTTCATCTTCTTCCTCACCCCACGACCAGTTCATCATTATATCTAACACTACTACTGCTTCAGTTAATGCGCTTGGTATCAAGTAGCTTAAATTCGTTTGATGTTTGCACGTTTAAAAAATAGGGGGCCAACTCGAAAGTGTTTTATTTGGAACGAGAACAGCTGTTAGGATTGGATGGAACAAGACACACGTGTTGCTCGAGCACTCGCACAGACGCTGTACACACGGCATGCACACACACGAGGTGGCCAATTCTTCGGCTACGCCTCTTCGTTTTCGCTGTTTTTACCTCTAAAAAATTGTAGAACGAGCGAGAGAGCGTCGCGATTCGGACTAGAACCTCCTATCGGACACAGTTGCTTCTGATCGCTCCCCCATTTTCTATTCATTTCTCTCCGCCCTTTCCATTCTTGACTCTTTTCCCTCTTGTCTTCGCATCCCCTTTCTCTACCAAAAATGAGCTGCACCGGCTAGAAAGCTATTTCCATCGGCGCCAGATTGGCACGAAGCCTCGCACTGGAGGAACCCCTTTAAAGACAGAAGGAGGGAGGAACCACCCATATTAGCCCATTAGCCGAGTTTTCGCTATCATTCTCCGGTACGGCACGATCCAGGATGGAGGGAGCGTTTCATTCTAAAAATATCCACTCGACACAAGAGAGAAAGGAAGAGACACTAGAATGAAAACGTCTCGGCCGAGATTCGCGACCCTTGACGGACCGTAAAGCAAAACAAAACACACGGGCGCATTCTTGGCTCTTGGCAATGTGTTCTACTTGTAAGCTCAACAAAAGCTGAATCACATTAAAAGCCTTTAGAACTTGCATTTGAGCTACAGGCTCCATTGCTTGCTGAATGGGCCTTGAAATGTTTCAAACTGTAAACAATTTGACGTCAATTCAAAATGATTTACCTTTTCTTTTTTGCGGGCGGGCGAGATGTAGAGCGACTCGGTCCGTTTTGGCGTGTTCATACCGTCGTGGGGAATTTCCTGGCCGAGCCGCTGACGGAGCAGCATCTCCTCGATAATGTTTCCAGGTTGGCCGTTGCCTCCTCCAAATCCAGGTACACTTCCATTGCCTGGACTTATGGACGTTTCCTTTTGCGATTTCAAAGAGACGCAGCAATATGCATAAAATATGAATGTGATTATTTATTAAAATGAAAAAAGAAGCATGAAAAAGATGTCGTACTCTCATGGGCGTGGCCATTCGACGCTGGAGGCTTCCGCTACTGGGCTGATTAGTGTTACCATCGGTGCTGTCTTGATGGAAGCGACTGCTGAGCGTCGAAGGTGTCGGGCTACTGCTGAGGAGAGGCGGCCGTTGTCTAGAGTTCGATCGGAAGACCATCTGACTGGGCGTCGGAGCCGGACTGGGACCTCGGCTGCTGCCCATGAGGGAGGACTCTTGACGCGTCAAAGCGATCGAACTTTGCCTGGACGATCGGCTGAAACGGTCCATGGACGGATCGCGACTGCGGTCGCGACTGGGCGGCCGTTTGTAGTGATCGAAATGGTCGTTCATCGCCTGCTGGAAGTTGTACGAGGGATTGTTGGACTCGACGTAGCCGCCGCCGACGACGAAACTGCTGCCGGACAGGGCTGGTCCTCGTCGCAGTGAAGAGCGCCCGCGCTCAAGCTGCCCGTGTCCAGCTAAACCCATTTCCCCTCTCATTTCGTCACCGCTGCTCGAGTACGGCCCACCACCGTCATAGTTGCTGGCCTGATTGTAACTGGAACTGCCATACTGCGGCTGCTGTTGTTGCGATGGCATAGTGGGTCGAAGACCAAACTGATCCTGGCTGTTCTTCCTGGCCAGAAGACTGTGACTGCTATTGATGTTGTTATTGTTGATGTTATTGCTGTAATTGCTAGGGCCGCCGAATCCACTGGGGATGACGCCAGCTGGAGGACGGCTGTTGTTCGGTGACGAATAGCTATTCATGGCTACCAAACTGTGATCCAATTCCATCTTGTTTTGAAAATTGCTCGGACTGCGAACGCCACCGATGGCCACGCTGGGACGGCGGGTCAGTTCGTTCATTCCTCCTCCGCTTCCTCCACTCGTCAGGCCCATCGGGGGCATCAAACCTCCTCCTCCTCCTCCGTAATCTTCAGTTCTGGAGGTGGCTGCAGGTTGCTGGACAGCGTTGGATTGCTGCTGTTGAACTGCACCATCGCCCATGTATCCATAACCGTCACCGTGCTGGATATTATTTGGCGTTAAATAATTAGGGCCTGTTTTCGCTTGCGTAGATGATGGTCCGGCCGGCCCAGCAGCAGCCGATGTGGATAATTGGTGCGGTATCAAACGCGCCAGAACTGCCAACGGTGGCCTCATCGTCTCTGCACCTAAGTACGAAAATCAAATAATAATCGATTAAATTCAAATTTTTATGCAAAAAAAAAAAAAAAAGGAAATGCAAAACGAATGATTAGAAAATGAATCAATATCAGGCAGGGCGAATAAGAAAATGATTTATTGAATTCGATGAAATATTTGTTACTGAATTGATTTGCATACGTGTACTCGAAATTCGTTTGTTGCCAAACCAGCCGAATCATCGTTGCTCTTTAATTCGCTGAATGAGCAATAGAGTACTGGCTATGATCGATAATGCGAGCAGAGTACGATGCGCCCCCACCCATCGACATCGTTGAATTGGAAAGTCAGGTTCTTTACGCATTCAAACGTGGGTGGAATAAAATATTACGCCAGGTAAAGCATTTCGCCGATCAATATTGCCGTTCTAGCGGTTGCTTATTTCCAAGGTTCTCAGCCAACAAGAATGTCAAAGATTCACTTGTTACAAACTCGGGCCTTTCGATTCGAGAAATGATCAAAGTTCAAGAGCTACGCATTCGTACAAATAAAATGCAGCGATCATTTTGCGAAAAAAAAAAAAGCGATGGATTTTTGTTTTTCCGGAATGATGAATATGAAAAGAGGTTTACTTGGTTGGAAGTCGGGCGCCAGTTGTTTGGCAATGATGACGGCGAAATCGGCGTCTTCGCGAGCGTGGACGGCCGCCACATCGGCCAGCTCGGCTTTACCGCGCGCTGTCGACGTCCGCGAGATGGCGATGTCGGCTTTCTGGAGGGCGATCTTGGAGGCTCTCTGGGCCGCACTGACGGCCGCCTCGATCCGCTCCCGAAACTTGGCCGACCGGATCAGGAACAGGTGTTTCTTCTTCTGCGATGTGATGAGCACGTTATTCTTGTATTTGCCTTCCTCTTTCGTACCGTCCTGTTAAAAGCAAATCACGTAATCAGTGTTCAAAATGAATAGCCCTTTGACGTCGATGGGTTCAACGCTTAACCCCCTGATTTCCATGCAAATGCATTCCTATTATTGCGGTAGTAAAACTCGTCTTACAATCATAGACTTTATGGCTGAAATTGACAATATCCGTTACGAGTTTCGTTTTGCCTACACTCATCCACCTACACCATGTTATACGAAGTCTCTCTTCCTTCCTCCCTTTTCGAGTAATCAATCCCAATGACTTGGGCGTGGTCAAAGCCCCTTCTTTTATTATCTCTAACTCTAGAATGACCTTAGGAAAAAAAAAAAAAAAATAAGAGACCCAATGGTAACAAGAATAAAAAAGGGGGACAATAGATTGTAGTCACGCAACAACACAAAACTCTCCCTTGCTTTTACTTCTTGTCTCTTGTGGCATTAGTTTCACGTTGAATGTCGACACGGACCATTTGTCTGTTACGGGGGGGGATCTTATTACACGTCGGTTCACCTCACGAGAATTGCCTAGCGATCAATCAAGATTTATCCCAAGCTAAAATTCCGTACTGGCTTTCCGCATCCTGCCAGTTCGTTTCGTGCACTACTTACCACGGGATTTCCCAGCCTATAGAGCCATTTCAACGTGATCAAGACACATACCATGTGCCTAAAATGAAAAAAAAACATAAAAAAAAACACACACACACGCAGCTTCCACGTTTTTTTTTTTTTTTTTTTTAAAGAGAAATTGGTATTCGTCTTCCTATTATGGACTCATTTTCTTTTTTTTTCTAGTATTCCGCGCCACAAGAGAAACTGACGTGTAGTTATTTTGGTGAATGAGTGATCTCACCGGAAAACCCACAATTTCCCACATTGATTCCCACGCAAAAAAAAAAACCCGATTTTTTCTACCATTCATTTGTCAAATATTCCGTGTGAAACCGGAATATGATGCTTTGCATCACAATAAGAAAAAGATAATTTTTTTTTTCTAAATTTTACACTGCCAAAAGGGATATAATTTAATACGAACGATTTCGCATAGTCTGATTTACTTGAGCTGCTGAGAAAGGGCACAAGTGTTTACTAAACTTGCCCAAATTCGAAATGTCATACGCCTTAACGTTAACGCTAATACCTCAAGTGAAAGTAGAATAAAATTTGCATAAAGTATTACGAGATAAAAGCGATGAAAACGAAACTAAAGACTATGAAACAAAAAAAAAAAAAAATCAATAACTCTAGAAAATAAAAGTCAATTTTGCGCCGTACGTGGGGATAATAACTTTAATGTGATCTTATCTTTAATTCACGGAGGAAGCTGTTCGGTGGAAGTTGGGGAAAAGGGGCTCGACTTCTACCAGAGTGCACGATGTAAAGTTTAAAAGCAATCGACTTGCCGGGAAAAAAAAACAAAAAAGGCGTGTCGAATTGAGAATTAGAGAAGCTAAGCTCCTGCTAGCTACTTAAATAAGGGAAATCACGAGGGAGGTGCAAGCGGACTTGAAAAAGAGTCAACTTGAATATTTAGAGAATGATGTAGCTAAGGCTGCACATAATGTTTCCCCTTCGTTCAAACATTCACTCAAAACATGGTTTGTTTATGATAAAATGTTTTATGAAACAATGTTATGACAGAGCATTAACATTGCGTTCGATTAAGGAGCGGAATGCATACCTTGAGCGTGGTGACGCCATAGCCGTATTTCTTGTTGTTGAACCACTCTCCCTCGTACTTGAGTCCGTCGGATCGTTCGCTGATGCCAAATCCGGCTCTTTTGTCATTCTTCCACTCGCCCATGTACGTCTCCGTCACGTTGGCATCCAGCGGCTCGTCCTGTGAACCGCCGTCGTCGAGGTCCGCCGTACGCACGCCAACCAGAAAAGAAAAGGACGGCGCCAATCAACGAACAACATGGAAGTTAAAAAAAAATAAAAATCGAGAGAATGTTTGCGAGATAAGTCGATTGTCAACAAGAAGATTCGTGTTGTCTTGTTTTTGTTTTTTTTTAACGTTCTCTTCATATCTGTCAATCATCGTGTTGTGATTCTTTGGAATAGGAAAAAAAAAACGTTCCCCCATTGCCACCAATAATTCCTTCCCACACAAAAGAATTTGCATATCATTTCCAATTCAACTCACAGAGAAAGTATTAAAAAAGAAAGTTTTTTCTTAACCCTTTTCAAAGTTTAACGAAATCAACGATTCACACACACACACACACACACATCGTTGGATTTTTTACTAGTGGAACCATTTAGAAATGCGCGCATCGTATTTGAATTGCTGATGAGTTGGCCAGCGCAGAGTTTACGGCATTTCTCAGGAAATAAATCGATGGTCAGTCTAGTGTTATTACTGGTGATTCAAATTGAAATCATTGATCAATTTCAATAGACTTTGAACGGTGGGGGAAAAAAGAAATTCGTTCATTTTCGTGTACCTCGGCAATGAAAGAGGCGTTGGAGTCTGTGTGGTGAGAGCCGGCCGTCAGTCCCGACTGCGACGACTCGGTCGACATCCAAGAAGCCGAGCTGCCCGTCGAGCGGATCGACGCCGACGTCCCCCTCTTCTCCAACTCGCCGGTGCTGTGTTGCTTTTTCAAGCGCAGACCCTGAGTCACACATGGCAAAAAAGAAACAGGAGGGGAGCTGTTCATCATTCTGTTATTGGCTAACGTGTGACTCATTTGTGTACACGTCTTTTTTTCGGTGGAACAAGCCAACTATTGCACATTACTCACCTGGAACAAAGTCTTTTTGATGGTGGACGACCGTTCGGAGAAAGAACGCCGTCTGGTGGGGGGTTCGTCGCTTCTCGCTTTTAAAACGAAACCCCCCCGTCCATCGTCGAGTCGCTTGTCGCGGTCGGCTGCCGGATCGGCACCGGCTCCAGCGGCACCTCCAGATGACGAAGCGGCGCCGCTGTGATGATGCCCGTGATGGTGGCCAGATGAGACGTCGCCGCTCCGCAGAGACGTCATCGAAGATCGCACGCTCTTTGGTCGGAATCGCGACGCCATTCCAAATGCGGCGCTCGTCCGCACTCCGTAGCCGTGACGTAATCCACGTAGCCATTGACCTTGGTACGTACCTGCGTATCAGGTGCATTTTTTTTTTTTAAACGATTAAATATTTACATGCAACTTCGTAATGCGTCCGACCGAGAAATCATAACACTTAGTCATTCAAAGCATAAAAAATAACGGCGATCGATAAGACGTGGGGAAAGTGCTCTAACGGCTATGCACGGCTATGTCTACGGGATCTATCTTACACTATACCATGTTTTTCGGCTTATAACTCTTCAACCATTGGTTGTCTGAGATCTTGGCCAGCAGCCCACTTGGCCCTTCGTTCATTCATTTCCGGTTGGGAATTTTATACTTCATTTTTTTTTTCTTACCCTTCCCACTTTAGCTTCTTGTATTGATTTAATTTTTGTTATGTTCATTACTCAATGTAAGTTTGTATTTTTCTGTCTCTCTATTAAGGGTTTTTAACGTCATTGATCGACTGCAACGCTTTCTCTTTAATAGGTTTTGATGGGCATCAAACAGCTCCCGGTCGTTTCAGCTAGTTCTTTCATTTCGGCTGCATTCGTGTGACATTCATCAATCAATAAGACAGAATGGGGAGGGAAATGAAAAGAGAACACGTGGCATTGCAACTTTATCATCGTCGTGCCTCAACCGAAAAATTCAATGCAGGAATTCGTTTCTTTTATTTTCGTGGAACGATCGATGTGTAACTTTGAAACGCACCAAAGACAAAAGGCGTGAAAGAGAGAGGAATAAAAAAAAAAAGATCCAGTAATCGGCCCTTCCTGTCGAACGTCTACATCATTTAATGGCCTTGGCGACAAACTCGACATCTTGTCACTTTTATCTTTGACATTCGTCATTTGTTTTTTTCTTTTCCCCTCTTTTTTTTTGGACACGATCGGCTTCGTATCCAACTTCCGTTCGATCGGCAAAAATGAATAGTGATTCGCGTGGCGTCCGACGATAAAAATCGGTGATGGATCACGACACCTGGTGTTTTGCTTTCACGCTCGTTCGATTGAAAGCCTCTTTTACATCAGACCTCTTTCGTTGCACATCGAAATAAGCGACTGTATGAATAACAAAAACACATAAAGTGCGCCTTTGGGCTTCTAGTTCGTTTTTTTTGTGGCTAGATTAGCAGCCTAAAAGTTAGATGCAGACAGAATCAATTAAGTTCGTGTCGGCCGTAATCAAGAAACTACTCTGTAATAGGGAGCTTGGAGTTCTAAACGCAATATTTTTTTCCCCCCTTGATCTGTACGCAGCATAGCGAAGGGCGAAATAAAAATTATCCTTTTGTCAATCCAATTACAATCGCTCGAGACAAGTCCCACGCTTTAAAAATTGATTCAAAAGGCGACAATAAAATGTGCCTCATTATTTATCACGCAACGTCAATTTCACGCATTCAGAAAAAAAAAAAAAAACGAATCTTAAAAACAAGTGATCCGCCCCTATTCATTCCGCAACACTTGACGTCTGTTCATCTTCCACTTCATTTTGTTTAATCAAACGCAAACAAAATCAAGTGAAAAAGAAAAATATTGAACTCTGGCTCAGTGCGAAAGGTGTGCACGCAAAATGCAAATCCAATTACGCCCGTTATGAAGCTGATTAGTGTGAGTGTCATTGTTGACGAGAAAAAAAAAAGAAAAAGAAAGATGACGGATTTCGTTAGCCAGGCAAGCTCTTAGGGTCTCAAGTGTCTATACGGTACTATCGATTTAGTGACGTCAAAAGTTGTCGAGACAGTCGTTCACATCGAGGCAGGCCGAATAACAAAAAAAAAAGCCGAAATGAGAGAGGAAGACAACATCAACAGACAAGAGTTTTAGCTTTGGTTCTCTGTTCTTTAATGGGAGCTAAAGTAGCAACAAAAAAAAAGGGTCCAGCTGAGGCCAAGCCTCGATCCTTCAAAAAGTACCTCCCTTTTGGCCAACGCATACACCCTCGTAACAATTCCTATATACTATAACCCATGGTTGTTGCAAGTTAAATAAGGCGGGGGATGAAAGGGAGGGGCTTCTCAATTCGAATGTTATCACCATATACCGCCCGCTTGTTACCAACTGCTCCAGTTTCGTTGATTTCTTTTTCTTTGTTTATTCCATTTTCTTTTTTGTGTATATTCCTAACTCGCATTTTTTTTTTCCTTCCCCACTCTTAGCCGACGGAGTCCTATGTGAACAAAGGAACTGATGGAAGCATGAGTGAGGAGGAATCCGGAGCCAAAAAGTCAAACGGATCGGTTGACTGCTTGATCGTCCATTGAGAAAAGAAGAGTGTGTTGCCTCCGATCACAACAACAACAAAAACTATTTTGGCTTTTAGCCTCTTTTTTTTTTTGTGCTGTTTCTTTTTAATGGGAAAAAAAAACTTGACAGTTCCATCAGGAAGTTGCTGAAAACGAACTGAACCGCATCCGCAGTGCGGAAGATAAGTTAAGACGAGAGAAATAAAAAAAAGTACTCGACAAAAGGCAATCAGATAAAAATAGCGTAATAAGATAGCAAGGAAAACGCAGAACAGACTTTCGCATTTCATAGACATCAACGATTCCTTTTGAACTTCTCTGTTCCTGTTTACTTCCGGATCTATTACAAAAAAATAAGCGGATACCCACATTTTCCTTTCCTATTAGCAAACTCTCTTCCCCACTCTTTCCAAAAATTTTACCTAAACATCAGACTGAAATTTCTTTTAACGACTTTGCTCATTTAGTAGCTATACATTTGACTTCCGGTGCTCATCCAACAGCGATCGTTGCGCCGAATTCCGCGATGTAACGTGACCGCACATCAACTGTCAAGTATTGTATACACACACAAAAAAAAGAAGAAGGGGGGAGGAGATCGTGATAGAGAGATCCCCACCACTGAGTAACGTACTCGTATTGATACTGGCTCTGGTGCATTGCGTAATTGAATTGATGATAGGAACCGCATCGTTCTGGCCAGATGCTGCCGACAGACCGCGTTCCTCTGTGTGTTGACTGTTGACATACGATTCAGTCTCCCTTATAAACCGCCCCCCCCCCCCTCTTTCTCTTTTGATGCATCTGTGTATACTTTCGGCTAGTGGTTAAAAAGAGAAAACGTAGAGAGGCAAAGGGGGGGGGAGAAAAGAGGCTTGTAACCAGTAGCCAATAGCTGTATATACAGGACCCGTCCTATCTCTTACATGACATAGCATCAACATGTTTTCTCTATCTATACGCTCTTGATTCGCTTGTATAGCCCCAATGGTATATAGAGACGTTTTCATTACGCATTTATATCTTTTTGTTTAGTTTTCTTTTCTTTCGTTCTATAGCCCCAAGTGAGCCGCATTGCTATCGTGCGTAGATACTACACACATGTTGTGCCCTCAATCACAACAGCTAGAGCGAATCTAGCTGAAAAGAACGACCCTACTGTTCAAGATGAAGGAATGATAAAGATGTTTTGTTGCCCACCTTTTGTGTCTGCTCGCTTTTCTACATCAGATAAATCAGCGAAAGGTTAATAGAGAGACACGACCTCTGTGATATATCCCGACTTTTCTTATGGTGACATATTCTGTGAAAACAAATGCCCCGCATAATATAGCTTACTCAGAGTAGCTAGAAACAATCCAATCTATCCACCTGTTTGTACGACAAACAAATAGAGACCGAGGCAAGTTTGACGGCCAGGAAAAATGATAATGCCAACCCTCAGTGAAGGTTATACGATAAATTCCGAGAGTTAATTATTAAGAGCACAGGAAATGAGAACGGCTCAAAAATCGATCGCTCAACATCGAAAACAAATGGCGCATTTATCAGTTGTTTCAAAGTTTAAACTTGTTTAAATTTTTGACACGCATGAAATTTTCATTTAGTTTAGAGATAGACCAAAATCATTCCATTCCTTCCCCTCCCCAAAAAAGAGAAAACAGATGATCTGAAAAGGGGAAAGGGAATTTGTTTCGTTGGCACGGAAATGTCGAGCATTTCATCCAGCGCTAAAACGCTAGCAAAAAAAAAAGTGAAGGCAGTGAGCGGTCGATGAAAAAAAGAAGGTCAAACTCAACGAATTCCATAGCCACAAAATCTCGATTACAAGTTATTAGCAGCTTGTGCCCAACGTCTAATGAAAATGGTTCGTACCCAAGATATAGAGAACAAAAAAAGGGGTGAAATCCATGACGGATGATGAAAAAAACGACACCAACATAGACTATATCGACTCACTACTCGACTTGGCCAAAAAATGTCTGGTATGAAACGAGAAAAGACAAGCGAAAGGAGAAAACTTGGTAAATGGCGAGAGAAAAGCTAAGCAGAGGGGATTTATTTATACCCAGGGTCAGGCAAGAAAGCGAGTAGTAATGGAGCAGCCATGATGACGCGCACTATACTGTACCAACAACCACTACAACGTCAGACCAACAGGCTCTACTATCAAATTCCCCTTTGTTTTCAGATTGCGAAATTTTGATTTCCTTATTGGACGATGGAGTAGAGACATGTCAACGCGTGGCATTAGACTAACTAGCTGGCCAGCCGTCCAATCAAGGCCGTCTCTTATTATAGACTAGATATCTTGGCAACGGATTTTTTCAGCAGTTGAACTGCGCTCGCGATTTTGAATATTCACGTAAAAGCGTCACATACCTCCATCGGCGTAAGTCTCGGATCCGTAACCGTCCTGCAATCCGTTGGCCCACGTGCCGTCGTATTTGGCCGTCGAGGTCAGCGATTGGCGCACACCGTAGCGGCCCTTGAATCCTTGCGTCCACTCGCCTCTGTAAATCCATCGGCCGCGAGATTCGACGCCCAGTCCGTGCCGTTTCCCGTTCTGCCAGTGACCTTCGTACGTGCTCCCTCTAAACAGAGAAAACAAAACAAGTAAATATTTGAACAAGACAAAAAAAAAATTGACGTTAACAAGCCAAAATTCGATTTCAAGTAAAATTGACAACAAAAACTAATTGAACTAACAATCAAAATAAGTTGATTGAATCAAAAAAGACAATTTTATCGCTGTTTTCTTAAAGGCAACACGCATGGTAATTTCGGCTAGAGTAAACATGAATATTGTAAAATTTAAAGGCAAGTCGGGACAGAATAGCTGGAATCCCACTCGAGATAACAAAGAAAATACGCAAGAGTGGGGTCAAGTGGCTGCTGCTGCTGTGCTGGCCCCGTTGTTCTTCGTAATTGGTGAATTGTACAATGAACTAGAGACTATTTTTGAATCGAGCGCGGCTCGCTCTACATACAAATAGCGAGGCTAAAACAATGTTCACAAGCCAACAGGAAGTGCTGGATTGGAACAGAGAAAAATAAATAAAACTAAACCACATGACACGACCGACGATAAATCAAACGTCAACGAAGATGACAAATACAAGAAAAACAAACCAAAATGGCCAATCATTATCTGAAACATGTCGGATCGAGCGTGGGTCGCCATTTCCGGCCATACTAGACACGCTCGTCATCGTTGGCGGGAAGGCCATGCCCACAGACGGTAGGTAGCAAGTGTCTTTCTCGTGACATGCAACGAAAGAAATTGAGGGTCACACGCGTGTTGATCCCAACGGGAAAGCAACAACAACATTTGATTGATGATGAAGGCTGTCATAAACTTTTACGACATTTAATGAAAAAGAACAATCTAAGCAACTTTCTGTCTTGACAGCACAGGAACGTCCTTTTCGTTCGACAATTGTCTCGTAACTGCCTAATAGTCTGTCGATTAGGTTTGAGGGTGAGTAAGAAAAGGCAGGGAAACAAAGAAAAATGGCGCGATAGTTCGGGGGGCAATGAAGGGGCCGGGGGAAACAAAGAGTAATGGCGGAATAGTTCGGGGGGGGGGGGGGGGCAATTGTCCAGCTTGTCCACCCTAAGTCAGCATACATGCCAAACACAAAAAAAAATTACAAAATAGTTTGATTTATCGAAATTCTCGAACAATGGCAATTAATTTATGAAAATGAGATTTCCGTTTTTCTGATTTTAGACAAGTGAATTGCAATTGGCGATAATGAAATAGACAATTCTTAAAGGTGTGGGCGTTCGTCCATTCGACTGACAACGTTGTTTTCTTCTCCTTCTTTTCTTCGTCTACTCAAAAGTTAGGGTTGCAGAGAGCATCTAAATTTAGTCCCGCCAGATCCAGCACTCCTTTCTCCTACTTTATTCATTTTTGCCCTCCATTTTTCTATTGAATTCGCCTGAACCCTTTGTCTTTTCTGGTTCGGATTTCGTGATAGTTCAATCAAATGATGCGTCACGGAATGATATTGATCATCATTGCTATAGAAAATTCATCTAGTAGTGAACAGTTTTTTTACCCCTACGTTAGTTTTGTGCTACCCATTTCCTAGACAAAGCATCAAATAGCAAACAAAAAGTGAGATTGCTGTTTCGAGTGATAGAAGCAAATAACAAAGATTATTCGAGAATTATAGACCATGACATCCATTGCAAAGAGTTTTCCGTCACGAGTGGGTAAAAAGGATCGGAATTCTGTGTCGACAATGTGTGAGAAGGCAACAAGTGGTATGGAAAAACAGAAGAGAACAAATTTCAGCCAACTTGTTTGAGACTAATATGCTGTCATTTTTCTTTCTAGAACCGATAGAAAAAAATGTAAATGTCTTACCCTGGCCAAGTGTAGACACCCGAAACTTCGAAACCATAGTTCCAGGAGCCGGAATATTCTCCTTGGCCTTTCAGGCCAGTACAAACGCCATGTCCGTGGGCTTTTCCATCCTCCCAACCGCCGCAGTACATTCCACCATCATCGAAATCGAACCGGCCACCTTGTACAGGTTTTTGTGGGCTGCTACTCATGCTGCCACCGGTTCCACTGCCACTGGCCGCGCCTGTCGTCATGTTCGACTGCATTTCGGCCTATTGGCACTACTGCCTCTGTTGAGAGGTAAGATCCATTAATTGCAGTCATTAACGTACGACAACTGTTGTAAATTTCAGTTCAACGGTTGAAATAGCTTATGTGAATTACAAGTCGAAACTTAACCCAATGCGGAAAGCCAAACAAAAAAACGGACATTGCGTATATACGTAATTCGAAAAAAAAGGAAAGAAATCAAACGGAGATGAGGGGAGGAGAATAAGTAGAGAAAAGAAACAGAGAGTAGGAGGATCTGGAATCCATCCAGTCATAAAGTTAACAACACGAATGATGAATGACGCTCTCGGCTTTTGCTCTCTTTTCTCCTCCTTTGCAACACCCGATCCACCACCCTCCCCCGAAATTCCCGCAAAAGAAGGAGGAGGTCGGGATGGCTTGCCAAATTCCGCATCTTTTTTATTTCTTTTTTGGCTGCAAGACTTGTATGTGTGATGTTCATTCCATCTTGTTTGATATTTGTTTTTTTTTTCCTTTTCAAGGAGAGATTTCGGGAGTTGTGGTGCGCTTGCGTGAGTACCATCTAAACACGTCTTGAACGTTACTCAGAAGTAAGAATTCGGATAAATGCTATTATCGATTGGACGATCTTGTTTCATCATCATCACTCAAAAAGGCGTTGAAATCGAAGGAAAAGAGGTAAGTTAGTTTTTGTGCAATAATGGAGTTGTCAATGATGACATAATCGCAGGGAAACGTTTCGGAAAATGTGGAATTTTTGCGATTAGGCCTGGTTGCGTAAGCCCATTTCTAGGACAATGGCAATTCAAAAACAAATCGAACATTAATTAATGAATGGCCATCTTCGGTTGCGATCAAATGTAAAAGAAGACGCGTTCTTTTAAATCAGGAAATGCATGGTGTTACCTCAAGTCTTTTCGTCTAATCTCCTTGTGGCTTCATTCTCCTCCGAGCAGGACACACAGGATATTGGAAGAAAATTCTTTCATTCATGCCATCCTTTAGAGTCTGTGACATCTTCGTTCCCCCTGACTACCCGAGCAGTCGCAAATGATAAGAGGATCTATCTCAAATAGAGCGGATACCTTGGCCTCTATTCACGCATTCTTACAGAGATATACATCAACGTAGACTATCATAGCTGTTAACAATACATTTCCCCTTTTCTTGCGAATCTTTAGACTGACGTGTCCCATCAGTCTGTTTGAATAAAGCAGTGCCGGAAGTTCTCGAAGGAAAACACGGTTTGACAGGAACCCCAACTGCGTGAGGAACTGGGCAAAATCCAATCGGCAATTATGGGGGTGAAAACGGGCGGAAATCGACAGAGCTGAAGGAATCGATAATGAAATGAAGCAAAGAAAACGAGTAATATGTACCATGCCACTCTTTTCGTGAGAAGATTAGTCGCGGTTTTGGCATCATCTCGCTAGCTGAAGGATTAGGTCAAGAAACGACAGTGTTCAACTTCATATTAGCTTCGGTTTGCCTTATTTGCGACGCTGATAACGTGCCACTAGTGAGACTTGGAAGGAAAAAAACGATTGTGACGTCTCAGCTCTCGTACTATAATTAAACAAAATTGTGTAATAAAATGGGAAATTCTGGAGAGGGGGGAATGTAGTGGTCAGGCGATGACCAGTTTGAACTTGTTATTGTTATGAGCGTTCGCTTACGAATCATGGCGTTTTTGCTTGTCGCTATTGGCGTTCAATTCACGTGTCACGCAAACGTTTTTTCTTGTGAAATGTCAGCCACACACTTTTCAATTCAGTCGTGGTCAAGATGGTCAAAACGTTGAATCCACTTTGACTTGGTTTCGTTATCTGATTTTCTCACAGTTTAAACAAAACGCACCGGCATTTCAAGTGGGCAAACTAGTTTAAGGAAAATCCCTCTCTTCAAATTTAGCTAATCACCAAAATGAGCGTGAATCATGTGCCATTTAACGATTTTTGTTTTAAGCTTAACTCGATAAAAAAAAAAAAGGCCTGGCAATGAATGGCTATTGAGCAGACAATGAAGTCATTTCATTGTACACCGATTGGACAAGGGGAATTAAAAAAAAAAGGAATTGAGAAAACCACTGCCACCTTATTCCTCTGGCTCCAGTCTGCTGGTGTCTCTGGCACGCAGGAGCCATGTCGAGGACGGGCGCCGGCTAGATTTTAAAAATAACACGCGGGATACTGAGAGAAAGAGACAGACCTCCTACACTCTACTTACACTCTCTTAGCTCCTTGCTCCAACTGCACTGAGAGCCAACGCAGAAAAAGATGAAAAAAAAAAGGGGGAAATTTCAAGTTGGCATTACGTCCCTGCTAAAAAAACTTGTTTTAATTCATTTCCTTTTATTATTGTAACGCCTGGTAAAAAGCAAAAAACGAAGGTCTAAATAAGTGGTAAATAGCAAAGTTTTTGGTGAAAGTTGGGAACAATGGTCAGTCCCTAGTTAGAGATAAACTGGGACCAAAGTAAGTTGTCAATTAACAAACCCCCCCCCCCTCCCCCCCAAAAAAAGAAAATAGATAATCCAAATGTCTTTTTCTTTTCTTTTGTGTTTTGTTACCTGAACGTGGATGAGAGCAAGGGGAGCTTCACTTTCCCTCGTTTTCTTCGTCGAACGCTCCGAGACGGAGAGAGATGCAAAAACTATGGGGGGGGGGATCGTTGGCAAAGAGTGGGACACAGAGAAGAGGCTTCCTACTTTTGTGTTTCTATTCCTTTCTTCTTCTTGAATTTGATCAAAATTCTGGCTTTTTTTTTTCGTTTTCCACTGTTTCTCTACTTTTCCTTCTCCTGTCTGTGTTTTTCGATGGGTGAGGAGTAGGGCGGAATAGTAGGTGGGGCGAGTGTAGGTAGCGAAAAAAGGAGGATAGAGAGAGTCGGGGCTGCGTGTGGCTGGACGAAGAGAGTTAAATTTACACTCCGGCGGGCCCCCAGTCGGCCGTTCTATTTCCAGCAGAAAGCAGAGCAGCAAAGGCAGGATCTCAGCGAAGGCAAGGAGCCGCTCTGTTTCCTCTCGGTTTTGTCTCGTTTTCAAATGCCGAAACAGCAGAAAAGAATCAAAGCAGAGAGAGAGAGAGAGAGTAACTAGCTAGCTTAGCTAAAGCCAGCCAGCTAACAAACCAGCCGGCCAGCTCAGCCAGCCAGCCGTTAGCAGTTGAACGAGAGAGGAAGATAGTTTTTGGGCCTTTTTGGCGCACTACTCCCCGCCGGCAATCCGAGTTGTGGTCGCTGTAGTTGTCGTTGTAATACTGGCGATGCACCACACACCACCACTGCCCACCTTCTGCCGCTGCTCCTCCTCCTCCTAGTCCTTCTTCGGATTCTCCTTGCTGACGCGGAAAAAACCGATGACGCTCAAGTCGCGTCCAGTTCGGTGCCGACTCAAGTGGCACTGCCGCACACGCACCAAGTGCAGACGACTGGCGACGATCCGTCGTCGTCAGTCGTTCCAGCACAACCAAAACACCCCAGCCAACAACAACGGCCAGGATCTTTTACGATCACGTCGTGTCACACTTTTTTTTTTTTCCTACACACTTTCCGTACGATGCGAAACATTCACCAACAAATTCTTTTGCCTTAAAGAATTTTCGCCTTTTCAAACGCTAACCGGTAGGGACATTTTCTAAAAACAAAAAATGGCTATGAATTATTTTTACTTTTCAGGGCCAGCGATGTAAAACGATCCGCCAAAAGTTCCTTTTTTTTTCAATTGAAAACGTCTTGCAAAAAGGGGGTACCGTTCGAAAAAAAAAAAGAGCCAAATCAAATAGAATCGTGCAAAGGTTGAAGTAAATAGAGGCACCAAACGAGTACAAATAATGTGGGATAAAAATGAAATAAAACAATAGGGACACACGTCATATATCCACTGCAGTTTGCCCACTTGTGTCGCACAATGCAAATTGGCTGTTGAATCCAACCCTTCCTATTTTCAATTACGATCCAAGGCTAAACGAAACTGAATCGTCCCCAAAACTTTAGCGAGACCTTGCCCGCACGAAATTAAAAAAGAGATGATCGCACAAAAGAATTCCTAAAATGAAATTCCACACTTTTCAGTGCACCAACGTTGTCCGTTTTTTTTTTTTTTTTTGTTAAAAGCAAAAAGGCAGAGAAATTAAAAGCCAAAAAAAAAAAAAAAAGAACAACAAAAAAAAAGGGAGAGAACCAACTTTTTGTTTGACGGACGGAATAACAAAATCCCCCCCCAAAAAAATTACGTCGTTGAAGATGTGGAGTAGAGTAGTTGTGGGCAAGGCCGCGGCCGGCGACCGACTGAACGTACACCTCGTCTTTTGGTCGGAGAATTTCTCGTGTGAAAAAAAAATACGAAGGAACGCACAAGGAGTGAGGAAGAATCGACGGTAGCGCCGCTGTCGGATACTGCGCATGAGTCGGCGTCGATGTGTGAGACATGCTGGTAGGTGACGTGCACACCCATTCTTCATGAATCTAATAAAGCATGAAGCTCTCTCCCAAGTAACCATCAGGAAAAGGGACAAACATTTTTAATGGAACGACAAGTTTCGCTAGTAAAAATGTTGACCTGTGCACCCCCTCTTCATTATGGCTGCCATCGAGCATTTACTTTTTTACCTAATAGATATAAAATGACGTGTGTGAAATGCCAAGGCTTCGATCCGGACAAAAGCGGATCGCACAAAAAGTGACCACAACGGCAAAAAAAAAAAAACGCAAAGAATAATAAACAACGTCGGTATTAAATAAGAAATAAGAGCGTCGACAAATATCAATAACGACTTGAGCATGTTCAATGAAGTGACCGAAGGTTGCGTGTCGGGAATAATAAATACATCCCCCCAAAACTCGCCTTGGTCTCTGATGGGGCTGCGGCCATCCGGGTCGAAAGTGACTGTGCTCCTTCATGTCCACACTAGGTATACACGCATAAAGGAAAAAGAAGGGGAGATCATGGTTGCCATGGCAACTTGACGACCCACACTTGGAAATGATCCACTACACAGGACCGTCCTGGCTCCCCATGCTACTTTTGTCTATCCCAATGAAGAGGAAAGACAGTGGGTGGGTAGACACTATCAACGTCACTGGTTATAAAACATTCGGTAAGCTTGTGAGGCAGCATACTAGAGTATATGGTAGGCTACACCCGTACCGGTATATAGCACCTACCCAACAGCAAACTGATCCCCCCCCCCCCGCTCCCACCTTCCGCTTTCTGACGTAAAGCCGCTCGGTAGGTCTTCATGTCACGATCGCAATCTTCGCCTGTCTCTACCCAATACGATCCTGTTAACAAAGGATTGACGCAAGAAATGTTTCGCCTTGTTTTCGGTGTATCACTAGCACACGTTTGTGTTGGGAACGCATGCTAAGATTCGTCCGCAGTCACCTCAGTGAACAAGTCCGAAAGCGATTAGCTTTTTCTAACAGTCGGCTTCTTCCCTGCCCCACTCTCTCCCTACATAGTAACGAGTCATTATTGTATGTATAAGATTGTAATCAAAGTTCTCTTGTACCTTTGTGTTTTCGCCTTTTTTCTTTCGAAAAACGACCATGTAATTATATTATAAGTAGATGGGTTAATAAAAGAAAAAAAAATTTAAAGTAGCACTATATAATACCATTATCAACTGAAGAGAAAAGCAATCTAGGAAAGGATGAGGCAGGAGAAAGTGTCCATTTCATGAGAAAATGTTGATATTTGACCACCCTATGCGTCCAATTTGAATTTGTCCGGCTCAAACACTTGCTTTAAGACACCGCTAAGGATAGCCTCTTTGTCGACCAGCGTGGCACATTTTTTCTTCCATGACGGCCAAGTCTTCCTGTCCGCTTCGCAGCTGATGACGATCTTATTGTCGTCCACTGAATTATCGCTTTCTTCAAAGTAAATTCCGCCGCACGATTCAACGATTTCTTTTTCGAAGTTTACGGAAAAAAGTTTGATAACAAAACGAGTGAGTGGAAATTTTAAATATAATTCTACCTTGCATTTCAACCGGTTTCGGTACGACGGATGGCGTTGCGTGAAAAATCCACCCGGACAAAAGCGGAGTCTCTTTCGCAACTTCGAGACTTTCAGAAAGTTTGAAATTAAACTTTTCCTCGCCCGCTTTGTCTAAGAGCAAATGCAACCATGGATCTGGAACATTGTCAAAGTCTCAAAGATATTACCACGTGAAACTATGAGATATCATTCCCATAAATGATTACCTACAAACTTTCTGCTGGAACGGCATTTAGTTAACCATTCCACACCGACTATCGGGGTGCCCAGGCCGACGCAACAAAGAAATTTCAGAGTTCGGCGAATACGGTCCGTTACCAAGACAGAACAGTCTTTAAATGTCGTAACAACTCGTCCTCCTGAACATACCCATTTAATTTAATTCATTAATGACAAAACGTGTGTCTTACCGAGGCTTTCCACAATTTTGCCATGTTCGCCATCATCGTTAATGACCGTGAATAAGACTCGAACCTACGTAAAAAATCATTTCCATTATTTATTTAAAAAAAATAAAAACCTGATTCATTACCTGGCCAGCCAGAGGTCTTTTCCGCCTGCGTGTGGCCTCCGGGATGGATGGCGAACTAGATGCGATAGAGGACGTGTCTGTGTTGTTGTTAACGCCACGTTTACTTCGACGTTGTGATGTTGTTTTATTCAAGGCACTTTCGCTAACCGACTCGTTCATCGGTTCTTGTTTGATTTGGTTTCTTGTTTTCCTAGTCGTCACCGGTGTGGTCGCTTTTGCTGGCCCAGTAACTGTGGCTGTATTGCCTTTCTTTCGTCCACCGCGAGTATTCCGCGTTGTTCGATTGCTCGCTATTGCGCTTTCCCCACCTGATTCAGCTGCATCGGATAAGGCAAGCGAGACTGGCGCTAGCCTGGCAACGGATTTTGGTTCATCCATTGATTCGACTTCAAGTTTCACCGGCCGAGCCGGTCGGCTAGAAGAACGTTTTTTAGCTGCAACAGACTCTACATCATCCGGTTGGTCAGGTGGCTCCACCTTGATTTTTCTCCGTGGCCGTCCTGGACGACGTTTAATCGTCGGCTCAGATGCGTCCGTCTCATCGGAAGACATGACCTCTACTTTGACCGCTGTTTTAGATAGTTGAACCGTACGCCGTTTGGGCGCGACAGGTTCCACTCGATCCGGTTCTATAAAATCTAATGTGTTTCGCCTCTTGGGCACGGGTTTGCGAGATGATCGTCTAGGAGTTGGTAATTTTACATCGATCAGTTCAGCAGATGGCGCTAATGGAGCTGCCATATCCTGGGATGCCTTGGCCTCTTCCAAAGCATCTACTTGATTGCTGACTATTACTTGCCGAATTTTCTCTAAATGAATTGTTGGTTCTTCTACTTCAGTAGCTTCAAACCCAACAAAAGGTGGATCTGCTGTTGGTGCAAACGCTGTAGGCGTGGGCAATGCAGAATAATGAGAAGCAAAAGTGAGTTCGAAATCGCTTTCGATTGATACAGCATCTTCCCTTGCTCGGCGCTCTTCTTCACTGTTATCGAGATCCATATCGTGTGGGGTTGATGTTCGGTTATTTATAGAGGAATTGACTTCAGGTAGCAGTTTGCGGCAAGCTTGACCAGACCGACGGATAATTTTCCTCTTTTTCCGAGGAGTTTCTTCATCACCTGATAGTGATTCGACCACAAAGGGCGTTTCGGCCACGAAAGGTATTTCTTTAGAGGCCACGGATGTAACGGGAACGAAGGGGGTTTCGGCCACAAAGGCTGGCGATCCTTGGAAGTGGAAAGCTGGAGAAATAGCTTGTGTTTCTTCATCTGATTCTTCGTTATCTGAACCATGGAAATCAAAGACGGGCGATACAACTGGTATAGTGACGCGATCCATTTCTAGGGTAGGATCATTTACTGAATCATTGGCGTCTTGCTTCTTTTCGGATTCGGTAGTTAAATTTTGGCTTGGTTCAGGACAAGGTGAAGAAACAACAAAGAGATCCGGAGATAAAGGACATGAATCATCAGCTTCGAAATCCCAGTTGTCAACTTTTTTCAAAGCACTCCAAGCTTCTGTCCTCTGAAGAGGGTTTCTATCTTCCATACTTTGGGTGGAGGGTACTTCCTGGATGGAACTCAGCGGGTGAACAGGAGAAGATGGTAAGGTTTCGCAATCAGAATCCTCATCTTTTTTCTCTAGCATAAGGGTTGAACCCGAAGAAGCTACTCTATCAGAAAAATGCATTAAATTAGGATTGACCTGGGTTCGATCCTCGTTGTCATCTTCAATTTCCATATCACTTGAAGTACTAGTTCTCATCACCCGTGATAGCATATCACAATTGGATTCTGGAAAATGCAATAGAACAAGATTAGGTATATCCGTTAAGGGTTACTTTATATTTTCTCCAACCTGCCGATAAACCAAAATTCCTTTTTCCAACAGAAAGCGGTTCGGTATTTGAACGAACGCCTAGTGGTTGTGTTGGGCCGTCATACAAGGGGGTTACAGCTCTTGCAGACTCTCCCGCGGAACTACTTTTCTTGTAACAGCCTGGTGAGCCCATTTTTGTATTGTAGTGTACTGGAGAAATGGGGAGAGTTTCTAAATCTGATAAAGATGTATTTTGGCTAGTTGGTGATGGTGATGTGCAGGTTTCTTCACGGGAACAGCTAAGTGTGTCTGGATTGGTAATGACGAGCCTTTGTGTGGGGCCATCGTATAAAGCAATTTCTGGGCTAGTACAATCTTGGTTTAATATACCAATATCTGGAGGATGTAGTGGAGGAAGTGGCTGGGTTTTGTCGTCATCAACCAATATCATTGTGGATCTGATAGATGGTGTTTTTGTTTGCTGGAAGTCAACTTCATCACAGAGGGAATCCTGGCACAGAACTGGAGATTCTGGTATTGTGTCACAATCAGAATCAAAGTCTTCTGTAGGTATCTGTTTTGTTTCTAATAACGAAGTTTGAGCCACAGCTGATGGGGATTTGCATATTACAGCTGTGTTGATGAATTTCAGTGGTTGGGTTGGACCATCATAAAGCACATTACCGGCATTCAAGGTACATTCAATGTGTTTCTCAAAACCTGCTTTGTTTTCCCCATTGCCAATTTCTCCAATGGCCTGGGTTTCCTTATCGTATATGCTGTCCGAACAGTCCGAAGCGTCATACTCGTAAGGGACAGTAGACATGGAACTCAGGTCCTCTTCCGAATCACACATTCTGTTTCGCTTTGAATAACCGTTTTTTAACACTGATTTTTTTCTTTTTATAATTACTATATCAATTAAAATAACGAAATTTACTTTGTTAGGGACGGCAATTCCCGCGCCACATGTTTCTATAGCATCTTATTCAAAACATAGCAGACGATAAACGATCGCAGTAACTTAGGAAAATAAGTAAACATTGGACACCACAATGGCTCTTGGTTTTCTTGGATGAAACTAATTTGCATGAAAAAACATATACCAATGGCCGACTTTCAGAAAAAAGACAAATTCAATTGCAAGTACGCTGATTGCCTTTACAGCGAAGGTTCACGGTTATATTTCGAAAAATATCGTTATTTGAAACAGGTATGTCTATCATATCGTAATCCGCTCATAATAATTGTATTTTAGCCATTTTTTAAATGCAGCATTATGATAAAGTCCACAACACAAAAATATATGAATGTACTAAATGCTTTAAAAAATTTGGGACCACAACTCTTCAGAGAAGCCACATGAGTTACTGTGGCAGAGAATTCAAGTGCTCCTGTGGTGTTGTGTACAAGAGCAATGAAGCTCTCTTGACTCATGCAAAACGAAAAAGACACCCTTTGGGTCCTTTGCCCAGGTAACTAAATAAGGTTATTTCATATTGAAAACATTCAAATATTTTTTTTTGGTTTAGAGCCATTGGAATAGAATCAACTAATGGGAAACATATTCAGTCACCCAGTACTGCACACTCTTTATCAATAAACTTTTCTGCTGGCTCACAATTGATAATTTTGCAATCAAACAACCATGGACATCCCAAATCTCAAAGCTTAACTGAAAAAGGCACACAGGAATGTTCGATGCATATAATGGATGCAGCTGTTTTCAGTAGATTATCAGCAGCTGTTGCTCTGAGTGAACTTGCATTAACTAACCCTTCTAATCAATTGCCAGAGAAGAGAGAAGTGTCGACACAAACAGATAGTAGTATTCCTGATTTATGGTTGAACACAGTTCAAGAAGAAACAAGCAGCCTGGATTCTAAGGTAAACCCATCTTTTAAGGATACAGTGAATATGAAATGTCCATGTATGATGCCATTGCAACCCTACTTTCTAGATCCAAGACTTTGGCACGCAAACGGAGGATGTTGACTTCAATGTGGTTTTGAATCCTGAATCACCTCAGAACCCTTGTAGTCCGTGGTTAGGGCTACAAGCTTTTAGTGCCGAAACGCAAACAGTTGACGAAGACGCCGTTTTGCGACCTTTCAATTTGTGCAATATACAAACCCAGACGCCGTGGAACGAAATGAGTGACGATGATACAACAGAACTCGCCCATACAGAAACGCAAACCCTGTTGTCTTCTTTTTTCATAGATGATGGCAACGTTCCAGAATGTCAGGGTGAGCGAAGAATGAATTCTTTCTTGGTTAAACAAAATTCTGAAGATGCCGGTACTGACCCTATGGAAATCTTTGATTGAAAGTACCCAAAAAAAGTATTAACTCGTAATATCCCAAACTGATTTATGATCAAACAAAGTACGGAATGGAATATAATATATATTTTCGCGCGTGTGCGTGTGCCAGATTTTCATGTAATGCGGATGTTATTAAAGTACAAAATAACAAATCAAAGTAGGCGATAGGCAGATACGATGCAAATACTTTGCTCGTCATATCATGCGGGCGGAATATCCCTGGTATCACGAAGAGTCGAAATAAATACCAGCGTAGGAGAAAAACGATTATGCGAGATCATTTTCGTATAATAATGGCTTTAACAATTTCTTTTTTAGTTGTCCCTTTCGCGTTTTGTTCGTACTTCTTCGATACGCTCCATGCTTTGTAGTGCCGCTGCCACCACACGCAGATGGTCTACACCCGCTAAAAGATCTCTAAAAACATAAACAAACAATCACTCTTCGGCCCACTGTTAAATCGAATTAAGATGTTGCTGTACCTGATGGACCTTTCAGCACTGTTGGCAGCTGTTTGGAGTTCTTGTGCAGTGTGGCTCAGGCTTCGTGACTGACTCGGACTAGTTTCCTCGTTGTACTGTAGGCGAATGGCTTCTTGTAAGCTCTTGACTTCATCCTGGTTAGAACCAACTTGAATTTAACGGGTTTCACTGGCGATTATATTGCTTACCTGAAGCCGTCGGTTTTCTTTCTTCAGCTGGACAACTTGGCTTTCCGATTGCGCGGCCCGTTGCTATATCAGGTACAATCAAACTACAACCACTTTCACAAATCTTGGACAAATAAAGTTATTACCGTGGCAATCTTCAAATTAGACTCGATTTGTTCCATGGACCGCTCCAGGGATGAGGCTTCTTCTGATTCTCTCCGTCGATGCTCTTCTAGAAGTGTTTCTAGCCGGTCAATCCTTAAAAATAAGACCAATTTTCCAGCTCTAATGAATTATCAAATTGGTTTTGGCTTTTTTACCGAGCGAGAGCCATCCGTTCATTTGTAATAGCCATTTCTAGTTGCTGTCGCAATCTTGCATTTTCTTCCAATATCGTGCTGTTGTGAGGCATAACTTGATTTCCGGGCGAGGTTTCTATCGATTCCTGGTTCATTCGGCCCGATTGCATAGGCCCATCGGAGAGAAAATCAGGAAGTTGCGTCAGGCTGTTTACGTTTTCATTGTTGTTAATTTCATGGGCCTTGAAAATGAAAGTTAGTTAACATTAACAAAGAACTTCAACACAGCGATGGATGCTTGTACAACATGATTCACCTGCGCTGCGTCAGGAAGGACTGGTTCCTCATGAGGTTGTACATCGTTAAGAATAACTGAGGAATTCAAATTCGCTAAATCTAATGTACCCAATTGCTCAACATCATCCTCTATATGAGGGGAAGCAAAGTTTGCTATGTCCAAAGGTATTGGCATTGCTCCTAAAGGCAAAACCCATTGAGCTATGAATTAGATGGAACGCATAAGGATATGTTACCAGCTGCATGTATAGGACTGTGGCTCCTTGGGAGATCTAGTGGACTGTCAGATGAAATTGTATTATTTCCAAAACCCTGATCTGGAACATGATACCCATTTAAATAGCTAACTGAGTTTAAATCATGTTCAACCCCAAGATAGTCTTGAACAAAGTCTGGAAGTCCACAAGGGCTTATAACATCACTGTCAAGTCCATGTCTTGAAGTTCTTGTTTTGGTTTTTGGTCTTGCCCCTCCACACCGGGTGGCTTCAAACTCTTCTTCTGACATTCTGTGCTGATCAGGCTGGGGGCATGGACCAGTATTTTGAGAACGTCTTAGAAAATGCCTAAATGAGAAGGGGTTCTCTTCTCTTGTACCTGAAAAAAGCCAAAATTGTAGTTTAATCCTATGTTTTGTCAGAAAAAAGAAAACTTAATATATTGCTTGGGTTCGCACAGTGGGACCCCAACATAGTAGTATGTTTAGAATTCACTTTAAAAACTACGACATCATTCCCCTTGTATCCTAGAATCCATATACGAACTTTTCAGAGACTCAAAACAGTTAGGTGAAATAGTCAAGCACAAATACCGTGCTCATTGTGAAACTGTTATGGTTACCTGTGGAAGCACTGGCTGATGGTTGCGCAAATCCACCGATCGCTCCTTCACTCTGATCATTATTTTTCTCGCGATTGTCACTGGATTCATTCTCTTCTTTTGTACCGTCAGCATCCATGATTTGTGTTAATTTGTTTCTTTTCTTTGCCTTCTATCTGCCCGCTATTGTCGAAAAAACGAAGACCAAAAACAAACAAACGCCATCTATGGAATCCATCTTTAACCGCGAAAACCTATGATCCGGCTTCATCTGGATTAGATCCGTAGTCGTGTAGTCTGCTTCATTTGCAATTTGTACGTATAGTGTGACACATACTTCAATCTGTGTTGGTGCTAAAATACATTTTTCTGTGATTTTATTCATCGTTTTTTTAACCTAGTTTGACATGCAGATAAAAAAAGATAAACCGTCTCTTCCTTCAGTGTGGAATCGAATGCTATCGAAAAATTCCGAATGGCCTGATAAGGTATTTGTAAAAGTTATAACATTTTCCCGCTTCAAACAAACAAAGTTTTACAAAATTCATCTTCTGTTCTATTCACATTACTTTAGGATGAATTCCTTGATGTTATTTATTGGGCTCGCCAAATACTTGCTGTCATTTTAGGTTTAATTTGGGGTGTATTTTCTTTGCAAGGATTCCTTGGGCTTGCTTTGTGAGTTTTAATATTGAGTGCAAGAGGTGTTGCTAAAGAAAGTTAAATGAATATTCAATTTTAGATTTGCATTAGCAAATGCTGGTATTCTGTATGTTTACTTCACATCCTTCCAGTCTGTTGATGAAGAGGAGTACGGTGGTGTTTGGGAATTGACCAAAGAAGGATTTATGACTTCTTTTGCAGGCTTCCTTGTGAGATTAAATAGTTGTAGGATTTCTTGTCAAGCCATATTAATGAAATGTATTTTTTTTTCTCCTTTAGGTGACATGGACAATAATTTACTCTGGCCTTCATCATTGAACTTTTCATCTTAAGGTTTCAAAAGTGAAATAAACTATCTTGTCATCAGGCATAACAAGTAGCAAGCATCTGTATATTTCTTGTGGTACCTACATATGGCAACTATAAGCTTGTAAAAAGACAATATAGGGGATAAGTGTTGATAATATATTGAAGTGATAAAATATTAGTATTTTGATGCAGATTTCAGCTCATAGTCTGAAAAACCATTATACTGCGAAGTTTTACTAGTGGAGTCTGAAGGATCACTATACTGCGGAGTTTTACTAGTGGAGATTGATTTATGTTCCCCAAATCCGTGAGAGAACTCAAACCATAATGTACGTGCATACCTCTCCCGAAAAACAAAGAAGACAAAAATTGCAAATCCTTGCAGTGAGTTGAAGATGCAAAAGAGATAGGCAAAGACGAGCCTAGCGTCTCCAATTGATAAGAATCCAAATACCCAGGCCAGACCCAACAGGAAAAAAATGCAAACAGCCATCCGAAACTCATACCACGAGCGCGTCGTCATCGATTGTGTAGTTCTCAAGTTTGATCGAATACGTAAGCAAATGACACTCTTGAGGATACAAACGAAAATCATAATATTGAACAGAAGAATAATAGATACTGGAGTCAAGACAGCTATGTAAAATGTTTCGAGCTTTATCCAACAAAAATTGTCGTCACCTGCATACTGATTGGGGTCGTATATGAAAATCCCCAAAACGGGTAATATAGGAAGACCCCAAGCAAGCGGACTAGCCTTCCGCATGAAACGTGATTTGTAATTTTGAGCTCCAATAATTACCACGTAATTTAGGTACTGATAAATTCCTTCCACCACCATCCATGCAAAACAAGCCAAAAGGAAGTAGTGCATAGATGCAGCGGTAGTTTTGCACATTCTGGAATCAAACTTTACCAAACCAGCGCAAAGGAAACATCCCGTAAAGCAAAATAGAGCCAAGCAGAAATTAAAAAGAATTTTGTTACCAAGAGATTTTCGCCATTTTCTAAACAGCAAAAATGTCAGTATCACGAGGGAAAGACCAACCATCGAGGCAATGCATCCTATCACAGAAATTAGACTAAGGGCAAGCCAGTGGCCGTAATCCATCGTTTGTTCTTTATCAAAATAAGGAAATAATAAAGCTAGTGGAGTTAGATGATTGCACTCGCAAATGTACAGATCCTGGCTTCTACCGACGTACTGACATCCGAACGAAGACCAACCTCCCGATATGGACGAGAACTTATCCCAAAAGACACACACTGGTTGGACTGATAGATTGTGTCGAGATCGTGAGCGGAAAAAAATTCGAATACTTTGGTTCAAGTTGGAAATGACGGAATCACCTACTTGGGCTACGATAATTGGGCTATCCACGACCAAGGACATAGATGCATTATTGTTCGAAAGAGCAGTGACTGGACGAGCATCAAAGATGTCAGCATTGGAAAGTACGCTGAAAGAAAGCGTTAAACTAGTGGCATTGCTGAGTCCTTCTCTTCTGCGAATTTCATCCATAGGCAAAATAATGGCGATATCCCTATGCACAAGCTCTTCCGCAAAGTTGCTTTCAATCTTGTTCTGTAGAATTTGTGACACGTTTTGAATATCCAAGTTGTCTTTTCCTCCCAGATTGGCGCCATACCCCACTACATTCCACGGATCCCTGATAGATTCAGTTACCATTTTCGGATGATGGAATATCACGCTATCCTGTTCTTTTGGTACGTTAACGTGGCTCATTACCCGTTCCAGGCTATTCACCAAAGAGTTTGATACTCCTGGTAAAGACTGTGCTAGCTCAAGTTGATTCGGTGAAGTTAGCATCTGTTAGAAGAAAATAGTGCTTTTAATTCAACGCTATTCTTTGATGTCAAGAATCAAATAATAAATCAATCAAAAATGGTAAATATTCTACTTACAGCAGTTAATGTTTGTGAAACATCTTGAAATTCTTGCACCGAAGGCTGCTGAATACGCTGTACACTAGCGTGAAGGAGGCGAGCAGCTTCAACGAATTCCACTCCGGTTGGAACATTATTACTGGCATCGTTGTTTTCGTCTGTCCATCGGGTCCCAGCAATTTCAGCCAATGTAACCAAAGCTCCAGACGGGCTAGTATTGTTGGTAAAAACGTCGTCTGTCAGTTGACGTAGTTTTGTCAGTACATTCGTTGCTTCTCTGCAGGTACCGTTATGGAACTGCAGTGATTCATTCTTTAGGAGAAATTACGAAAGTTATTAGTAAAAAAATGCGTTTAAAAAGTAGTAAACCATTTTACAGTAAAAGGCTCCCAGAAGGCTCCGGTATTGTGAGTGCCTAAACATTTTCGTAAAATGGGAAAGCCATCCCCAGCTTCACAGGGGTTTAAGGATTCTCTCGTGAAACCAATGGGTGATGTAACCCATGTTATATTGAACAGCTTTGAAGTTCCAAACGCTGTTGAAGTTTCTTCCTGACACGCGTCCGAAGCACGAACATAAAGTACTTCATAGTGATAGCCTTCTTCCGCTGGTTGATTAAGGAATTCATTCTTCGCAATTTCTGGCCAGCTTAAAAGTGGAATTGATGAAATGTTAGTGATTACCATTCGTACTAGAAGTTGAGTTTTATTTTTAATGCTCCATCGCCGATGACCTGTAACTAGTACGGTGGTTCCGTTGGTGCCCAACCTTTCTAAACGCCTACTTACGTCTGCTAGAGGATCAGGTGAGAAATTTATCGAATTATTTTTCTTTTCGGTTTCAACTTGGGGGCTGTCTAGCAGCATCACGTATATGTAAGAGTTCGTGGGGCGTAGGACAATTATGGGCTCAGATCGAACGAATCGACGTGGCCAGCCAACCCAACCTTCGCAATTAAAAGTATTTGCTTTTTTGAAACTTGGACGAAGGGAAAATTCAGCAGGAAAGAGACTGATGGTTTTAATCGGTTGTCCGTCTAGATAGCACCTCATGTCCATTCCTACATTTACTGCCGGTAAACTATCAGTGATCCACGGTCTCCAGCCCTGAGAAAAGAATTGTGACAAATTGCCAAAGAATTGTGGAGTCGGAGTCCGGTACATTTCCTGGCTTGATTCGACTCGTATAATGTCATTGTTATCAGAACGTACTCTGATATTCTGGATCACATTCAAGTAGATCACAGCCTGACAAAGGACTTGATAACGAAGTTCTGAGTTTTGGGGTAATAAATTCCAGGATTCCTCCATTACGCCATAGTGACCAGCTGTCCAATTGGTAGACGGATGCCAATTGAAGTCTTCAAACAAGCAGTCGATCTCGAAATTCTCCCAGCAAAATTTTTTTTTAGCTTCTGACCATGACAAACCGATCCAGGCCGATTTTAGTTCGGAAAATTGTTTGCTATTTCGCGCGACATTCCACGCATGGACTTTGCCACCATGCTCAAACGTGGCCATGGAAACATTAGCTGTTGTTCCATTGTTCTCAAGATGGCATGTTTGGTACGCCTGTTTCCAATCCATGGGCGCCTCGCTTTGAACGAGGCGAAAGCAGGTCAGTCGACCTTGCTCAATTACGTAGCCATTCCAAGGGGATGGGCACAAGTTTATGGATGCATACGATGAGACGGTAAGGCTAGGTCGATAAGCACAGACACCCGGTATCGCCTTTTGGGTACAGGAGGATACTTTGTTTTCAGAAGTAGTTCCAGCAGTTTTGTTCTGAGTAAGTAGTACGCATTCATCTTCATCTATCAGACCTCTCCAGGTTTCGATTTCAGCCGTCCAGGTTATGCTTTCAGGGGCTTTTTTTTTTAAGACAAGAAGAAATTAACGAATACCGATGAATTTGCACAAAGATCTAGGAAGCTTACCATAGTTAACTGACGAATAATAAAGGAAAGGTCCGTAAACGGAAGATCGACGAACAGGAAGCCACATCTCTTGATCATTTTTAGCCCCCTGCAGGTGCTTAACTAGAGAATGGTGGGTAGTGTAGTTTATAGCTTCTGTGTCATTTAAGGGCCATTCGTTCATGCAGACAGCCATAGTTTCATTCCAAGATCCGCTTTCTGTAACTTTAAAGCACAGTTGCATACTCTCCATCCACTGGTAATCATGTCTACAACGAGTCTCGTGTTCTGTGATGAACCGTGCACATTTCTTTTCAATCAGAACGATAAATAGTTAATTCCACTATTTAGATATCAATAGTATTAGCGATAAGATACCTTTACGTTAAGCGATGTTAATGATGCACCTTGCGAAAATTCTGGTAAACATTGCCGGGTTAACAGTTCTGCGCGGTTGTTTTCATAAACACACAAGGTCTTTCCGCTGATCGGGTGGAAAACTGGAGCGGGCCAAGAAGGCGGCCAAAACAACTCATTTGAAGTGTTAGGAGCGGAAATTGTAACTTTTTCTCGAGGGCAGTAAGTTGCCCATTGGACAGTAATATTCTCAACTTGCAACTGACTACGTAGCTGTGAACTGTTACCGACTTTTTCACTGATAACGTCTAAGCAGTGGTACAAGGTTGTGTCCTGGATATAAAAAAAAATAAATGTAAATTAACTAAATATGCGAGAACAACCCAGTCAAAATATATTTTTGGTTGTAAATTATAATAGTAGTTGCACGGTATTCTCGTGTCGTACGAAATTTCTTACCGGGTATTGTATAGCAATGTCAACGTACAACGAACATCGATATTCTATTACACCTGATCTGAGGTGTTGAGAATATAATGGATCCCAGGAGGTTACAACGTCTTTAAGTTTTAAATGATTACCGAGAACGATCTGTCAAAAAAGAGATAACTAATTAAAGAAAACCTATGCTGGAATTAAATTAACAAACTATTAGTAGCTGCTTCCACAAGTTACCTCGTGGATGAAATCTCGCACGTTTCCCATAATGTTGTCAATGTTCACGGAATTATTTGTTATATTGGACACGGTTATTGAAACGATCCCATTCAGCACTCTGCGATATGTTACAATTATTGCATTTGATGTCGTTACCTCCACGGCGCCAAACTCTTTAACCTGGCATTGGTAAGTCCCTTGCTTTTGGTAAATGGAGTGCGTGCCTCCGTCCGAAACCGATTTGCTCTTGTCGTGAACCAATGCAGGGATTAAGACCTATATGTTCATCACAAGTTCATTATTATTTAATTATTCAGTTTCAGATTTACTCTGAAGCACACCTTTTGGTATTGTCTCAAGAAAACGCCATCCTTGATCCAGGAATACTCCAACTTCCTAGTCCCATTATAAGTAACCTTACATCTGAGCATCAAATTTGTTTCATTTCGATCAACTTCCAGGTGATTCGTGACGATTCTCTGTTGAAAGCTTTTCTGATCCGCCTCCAGTTTAACTCGGATAACCCTTCGTGGGAGTTCTTTAAAAAATTGCTAATTCATCACTCTGGAATATGAGAATGCAATTTGGCGTAACATCGAATCTTGGTGATATCACTTACCGAGATTGTTGCGCTCGTTTTTCCTGTTGATACTGATGGCACATATAAAAGGAAATGTACTATTGCAATCTACAGATTCGTACAGCATCCGGTGGTTAACAACAACGCAGTCCCGTTTGGGGAACCACTGAAGTAACGGATGTCCTGGTACCCATTCAGATGGAGCGATTGGTAGGAATTCTAGACCATCGATAATGTCCATAATGTGTAAATTTTTTTCAAAACATTATGTATCCTCAGAGTACAATAAATGGTTCAATAAGGGAGGGATAATTGACTTACCCGGTTGGTGATGAAGGAATTGAAAACGGTGGTTAATTCGATGGAGACTAGACCACATTCGACCACTAGCGAAGCTAATATTCACGGAAGACATCCATTCTTCGATGTACTATATGTAGAAGATCATGGTAAAACCTAGGTTACTATAAAAATCGTGTTGCAATAAAGGATGTTTCTTACAGCGGAATACTCGGAAGAGACGAGCGACCCTCCCGTTTGTGTGCAATCAGTGTATGCAGTAATCCAATTTGATGGAATTGTCCGGGACCAGAAACAGAACCGCTGATCATTTCCACAATTAAAATCTTGTGCATTGGCTTCACACAACATGAGAATAGCGAAAACAGCGACCTGTATGCGAGAAATCATCTTGAAAAACTGTAATTTTACGAAATTTTTTCCTGAGTCCCGCAACAGTTTCCGCTACGCCACAGGAAAACCGGGAAAACAGAGAGACGTCACATCCTTGTGCTAGAGACGTGCCATTGGTGTGAGAAGGGGTAACGCGTCCGTGTGTAACTATAAATATTTCATTGGTCAGCGTGACAGAACAGCATTGTTGAATTTACGTAATTTGTGGACGTAAGACGTCTCATACTTGAGGAATAGTACGTAACGACCAAGTAACTACAATATAAGGACTAGATGGACATTGTTTCGAAATTTTCATTCGTTTTCCTTGCTTGATTGTAACGTACATAATGATTCTTTGAGCCTCTTCACTTTGCCTTGCATATCGTCAATTCTAGGGAGCAAAAACTGACATAAGATAGTTACAGATTTAAAAAATGTTAAGCAACAGGTAGCAAGTACCCACTAATGAAGTGATCTCTCCAACGACTTGGCAGCTGGTAACTCGATACAAGGTTGTCGCAATCTCGAAAATCTTTTTGTTATGGCTACGCTCCGGCAATGCTGCAAATAAAGTTTGAACTGACGAATGACGGTTTAATTTAGTTCTCTAGGTTCTATTAAAAACGAGTAGTCGTCTCTTTGTCATAAACTTGGTCAGTGGCAATTGTTTCATTTAGTCTTCTGCGAAAGCGTAACGGTAAAAAAGAAATTTTCAGTATATATCATTCACTTTAAGTGACACAAATGAATCTGCTTTAGGAAAAAATTTGTAATTATAGAACCTACTTATTCCTACACATTCGTCGACCACGTCATGGAAATTGGAGACGAAAACCTGCCTCCATCTGTTAATTCAGTAACAAAAACAGAAAGTTTAGTTTATGCAATGCCTCGTTCTCCAGGAGCAGTGAGATCAGTCTTAGTTGCTGTCAACACATCTGTTAATGAGGCCAAAAGTATCAACGATTTGGTGAGTTTAAAGATGATGTTACTTTTGTCTAGAAACATAATCTTAACAAGTAAAATATTTTTTTCTCTTGATAAGTCAGTCAGTATGACGTCATATCAATATAACTATTGCAGTATTGATAAGAGTTGTTGTCATAGAGTAGGTTAAGAGTAAAAGCCGATAGATTATGGTTTAAGATAAGAGTTTTATTATTCCTGCTATTATTGGCAAAACCTTTTGCACCATTCATCATGATGTCATCAAGTAAATTTTATTGGAGTTGGAAAAAGTCCTTTAAATAGTAAAATTTTTCATCAATGATCAACGTAACAGCGGTGGCGCTAGTCGTTAGGATGACTCCGGAACGTTCACGTCTGGTGAATGGTGAAAGTGGTTGGTAGGCGTGTATTGTTTACGTTCCGACTCGTGTCTGTGTCTGTTCGGTTCATTTCTGTCCATTTTCTTTAAAAGTATCGACTTTCATCCAACAGAACGTTGTTTGCAGTTTGTTAAGTAAGTAATCTTAATATTTTGTTGACAGCAGAACCACAGTTAAGCATACGGTCTATATCTGAATATATGACGTCATTGCAGTAGAATGAATTGGTACGACCAGTTACGTTGTACACCTGAAGGTTCCGTCTGTTGGTGATGCAAGTTAGAATTTATACTATTTTTTCATATTCTGGTTTTTCTTGTATAATGTCTTCAGCAGTCATTAGGTATTGTCCACTTTGTCACCACATTTATAAGAATTTATTTTATTTTTATTGATAGATAGAAAAGCTCAAAAACATTGATATCATTGTTCTGTTGGTAACAATAGTGCAATGTGATAACAATGGCAAACATTGAACAATCATATTTTCAGAATCTTAGTACAAGCAGATAAGGTAAACAATACTAATATAGAAGAACTATTTCGATTATTGATCAGTAAATCCCGAGTCTGCGCTGTCGTGACACGAAGACCAACGCAGATTTTGTTTTTTGCACTCGACCAGTGACAACATCAAATCCTACCAGCAAAGATTTAGTTGTAAAATGTTGCCCTGCAGCTAGGTATTAGTATATTTTTAGTCCTGAAACAATTTCCGGCGGTTGCGGATGGATATTTTGAGTTTCCGGTGTGGCGAGGCCACTAAACAACAGGGTCGTAAATCGCATTATGGGCAACATCCTATGGGTAAGGATGTCGATTGCATATTGCATTGCTACTTTTTATTTTTACAATTTTATTGACTTTAGTTTTAACTTGTACATGGCTTTGTATGAGAACATCACCATCCTTGTTTATTGTTCTTTTGTTTGCACAATGGAGACTAGGCCAGACCAATTTTTTTTCATCTTATAGAATCAAGGACGTAGTTCAAAGTTCGAACACTTGATGTCGCCCATTGCCGATCATATTTTGTGAGATCACAGCGGAGGAAACGTCCTCGAGGGGTTAAACTCGTTATACTAGTGATGGTACACATTCTCATCATTCTCGTCCCTCATTCCGTAGTTAAGAGAATCTCAGTCTGCATGTCGAGTGATGCTGTTGTCAAGGCTGATCCGTCGTGTCACAGATCGCAGATTTTTCGCTCTATTTAGTCACGCAATGCAATTCTCTTAGTTTTCAAAGACATTTGGCAGTTTCAGCGCGTTGCCAAAAGGATGAATTTCGTCCGCAAATGGCTTCAGGTATTTAGTGTTTTGGGTGTTTTCTATAGTGTTTTGTGTTATCGTACCAGCTGTTCAGAACTCTGATGGGGGCTTGATTCAAGCAGCCCTCCAAGTGCAAGCTAAGTGAAGCCCAAATGATGTTTGTTGTTCTTGTTCCATAACCCTATATTGGGCTTTAGTTGATTGCAGGAATGTCGGGAAGGAACGTGCCTGGAAGCGTTCATAAGTTTGCCTATTTTTGGAGAACTCAGTTAAAAACAACGGAGATCCATGAAAAAAAAACGGGGGGGGGGGAGTAGAAGATAATAGCCACGTAGTAACTATATTGCAGTCGACCATCTCTTGGCCCTTGGGGCCAAGCGACGTGATCCGACTAAACAAAAAGAAACTGCTGTTTTATTCTTTTTTTAAATGTTTTTTTTTTTATCCATGGAAAGTCATTGTATTTCGTCATTTCCAGGGTTCGGGGGCTGCCGAGGAAGAGAAATGCGAAGCGGTTACCACGGACCTGGAAGCAGAGGCCTGGTCTGAACGGACGGCCGTTATTACCCGATACGACCATGAGACGCATTGCAATTTGGCTCGTGGATTTTATTGCGGATCTAGCCGACAAAGTCGTTGAAGAAAGTTGGAAACAACCTGACCAAACGAAAGAAAATTCCAATTCGCTGCATTTGAAGAAACAGAAACTTTTTTTGCCCGATTTGGTGCCCAGTGTTGCCACTTCTCGGCCTCTCACCGACACAGTCTCGGAATCGGACGAATACGAAAGCGCTGACGAACAGCCGCAGCTTCAAAGTATGTAATAATACTTTTCACTTCAACAATCGTTAAAACATATGTTTGTTGTTTGTTTTTTAAAGACACACTTTATCTGGATTCAACTGTCAATCCGTCGACGACCTTTGACGCATCCACGCCCATTGACACACCTGGTTGGCATCTGGATTTTGATTCCTCACGCGTTGCTCCAGTGGGCGATGTCACCGTTGATGCTAGTCTAAAAGACTATTCGTTGCCATCCGTAGATACAGCACCAGAGAGTTTGTCCCAAGAACCTCCAGCGCTACGGGAAGAAACGGATGGATTGGGAGCAATTGCAAATTTCCCTGCCAGATCATCGCAGCCATTTTCACCTTCGTCAGGTTCCGACGTTGATGTCTCAGTTGTAGATTCTGAAGCAGACACGCTTGCAGCAGTGACACCTAACAATCCGACGAACGAAGTGGATGTTGATTTAATTAACCAGTTCGAACGTTTAGTGCTTTCAAAGCAAGTGTTATCTAAACATTCACCGGCTACACCAACATTGAACACAACTTTTCCGTTGAACGACGAAGACGAAAACACGCCAATTGTTGCTGTGAATCAAACTGTTTCGTCTGTTAACGAGGAGAAAGATAATAGTATTCTCCCGGCGAACGTAACTCAAGACATCTTATCAACGACTCGGGACCTTTCTGCTGTCAATCCAGACGATTCTGAATTTACTTCGCTCGTCGATCAGTCCGAGCAGAGCTCATTTGCAGATCTGAAAGGTCCACAAAAGACCAAAAATTTAGTAAGCGACCAGCAAATCGTAGAGAAGCAAACTACTCAAATTACTGAAGGGGAAGAAGCCGCAAGCGACACAAGAGAAGGACACCCTGTAGTAGAAGAAGAAATAGATCCAGTGCCTGAAGAAGCGAAAGCCCCAGTTGGAGAAGAAGCAGTCGTCCAGTCCGATATAGAAGAAGCTAGCTCAGTTGCCGTAGAACCAAGTGTGGGTGTCGTGGTGGAAACCGTTCCAGTCGTCGAAGAAGAAAGCATTTGTAAGGAGGAGTCCGCCATTATCGTGCAAAAAGAACCCGTTTCACTCACTGACAAAGAACTCGTTTCAGTCGCAGAAGAGGAATCTGTTCTGGTTGTAAAAGAAAATCCCGTTCCAGTCGTAGAAGAAGAACCTGTTCCAGTCGTGCAAGAGAAACCCGTTCCAGTCGTAGAAGAAGGACCTGTTCCAGTCGTGCAAGAGGAACCCGTTCCAGTTGCAAAAGAAGAACCTGTTCCTGTCGTGGAAGAGGTGCCCGTTACAGTCGTAGAAGAGGAGCCCTTTCCAGTCTTAGAAGAGGAGCCCGTTCCAGTCTTAGAAGAGGAGCCCGTTCCAGTCTTAGAAGAGGAGCCCGTTCCAGTCTTAGAAGAGGAGCCCGTTCCAGTCTTAGAAGAGGAGCCCGTTCCAGTCTTAGAAGAGGAGCCCGTTCCAGTCTTAGAAGAGGAGCCCGTTCCAGTCTTAGAAGAGGAGCCCGTTCCAGTCTTAGAAGAGGAGCCCGTTCCAGTCTTAGAAGAGGAGCCCGTTCCAGTCTTAGAAGAGGAGCCCGTTCCAGTCTTAGAAGAGGAGCCCGTTCCAGTCTTAGAAGAGGAGCCCGTTCCAGTCTTAGAAGAGGAGCTCGTTCCAGTCTTAGAAGAGGAGCTCGTTCCAGTCGTAGAAGAGGTGCCCATTTCAGTCGTTGAAGAAGCGCCCGCTCCTGTTTTGGAAGTGGAACCCGCTCCAGTCATCGAAAAGGAAAGCGTTTCGGTCGTAAAGGAGGAATTGCTTTCGGCTGGTGAAGAGAAAAGCGTTCCAGCTGAAGAAGAGAAAGCTATCCCAGAAACTGAAAAAGAAATCGTTCCAGTTATTGCCGAAGAAACGGTTTCAGTTGCATCAGTTCTGGAACAAGAGTCTGTCGCAGCAACTGAAGAATCCATCTCATCTGCTGAAAGAGATCTTGAGCAAATTATCGGAAACAAAACCACTTTAGTCCACGAAGAGCAAAACGTCGTTGGCGAGGAACAAAGTATAATTAAAGAAAGGGCTCCGGCCATTGGAAGCCAGCCAGCAAGTTCGATTGAGAACAGCGACGCCGTAGAACCGGTAGATGTCAATAACAGTGACACCGGTCTAGCTGAAGGCGATTCTTCCTTTTCTTCCGCGGCTGAACAAACTGTCCTGAACGCAGCTGACAAGAGCAGCTCCATCGAAGGTAGTGAAATCCCTAGCGAAGACATTCAGCCTTCCTCAGCTGTTGAAAACTCAGAATTTACATCGTCTCAAGACCCTGACACAAGCGTAGCGAAACCAACAAGTCTACCCGAAGAGAAGCCGATTGTACCTAAAAAAGGGTACGACCTCAGTTTTTTGGACCGCTTTGACGATCTAGAGAACGCCACACCATCCATTAGTCAAGCCAAACTCCTTCCACAGCTGTCGACCCCGATTACCGACTACTCTGCTTCCCCAGGTAAATTGCCCTCTATTTTTGTTTACCTGAAACAGGTGCCCATAATCGTCATAGTTGTCGATTGACATTCAAAAGAGTTGTACAGGAAATGCTAAAGTAAGGATAACATGCTAGTGGCGTTCCGTCAATATCTTGTTACATGCTCAAGGACGGTTAATGTTGTGGCCGAGGTCAGATTCATATGTTAATGAGTTGGCACCCCAAAAAAAGAAATACCTGTCAATCTTTTGATTACTACCATTAAAATAATCACATTTTTTTTTGTACTGTTGAAATTTTTGCTTTCTAGTTACAGAACAGCACTTCAAAACCGTTGAGATTGACAAAGATCAAGAGGTAGAAGTGGCTCAAACTATTGACACGACATCCAACGTGGAAAGCGAAAAAGAAAATTTTGTTCCAGTGAATTCGCAAGGTAATAAAACAAATTAATCTGCTATCTTATGGATATTAATCGATTATTTTAGAATCCCAGCCAACGGAAGTGAGTACTCATAAAGAACCTGTCTTGGAAGATAAAGCAGCTGACGTTTCAGTACATACAAACCCAGAGCAAGAACGCGTTGAAGAAGAACCTCTGATTGTACCCAAAAAAGGTTACGATTTGAGCTTCTTGGACAACCTGGAAGACTTGGAAAACGCGGCGCCTCCCATCGTTGGCAAAGGTAAAAATTAACGGTACCGCTTTTGGTATTACAAAAACGTTCATTTACAAATTTCATGTCTAGGATCTCAAAAACCCAAAATGAAGGAAAATGTGTCAGCCAAAGACAATATAGCTGAACCAGCAGAAGAGCAGCCATCGCCAGACAGCAAACCAGAAAAACCTGCTGGTTCAAGCCCAACCAAAAAGGCGCCAGTTGTTCGAAAACCCATCCGTCCTAGAATCGCGCGACCTGCAGCTACTGCCACCAAAGCAGATGCGTTTGAAGTGGAATTTGCTTTCGATCCCAATGAGGATCCGTTCAAACCCAAAAAGAAATTAGGAGCTTCCCCCACCAGAGATGGTAGTCCTCAAAAGCAACCCGAAGCCAATATCTGCAATACCCACCAAGTTGTAAGAAATGTTGCTCAGTTGTGTAATTTTACGGTCCATCTCTTGAACTTAAGATTTACTTTCCAGGATAATTCTGAAGACAATAACACTGTGATCGAAAGCATTCCTCAATCGGCCTCACCGAACCCAGAAACGGTCAGTGAGCGGCTGTCAAGCGAAGGCACTGAACAAGAAGAATTCCGACCTGCCCAGGAAGTCTTTCATGATCCATCCGAGCTGGATTTCCTTATGCAGCACGGTGGTTCCTCGCATGATATTGCTTTGGCCAGGCAATCGCTATTTGTCAAGTTTGATCCACTTGTCACAGGAAGACCTAGCATGTTTCCATCTCGCCCCTCTGATGGTGGTAAAATATTTCGGGATATTTTTATAATTGAATGCCTTTTTATTTTCAACGTGTGGTCTTTGTAGGTGGTGATGAGACGATTCTAGCGGAAGAATCTACCGGTCGTAAATCTGCGGGAGAAAGTTTATTCTTGTTCAGCCCACCACACGCTTCAAGCGCACCCAAAGTAGAAAAAGCGGATTCGGTTGAAAAAGCCCGTCCACAGGAGTGCTTAATGTCCAGTCGAAATGTGACAGGCGATGTTTTGAGTCTTAACGAACACAAGGAAGCATTGAAACTGCAGGAATTGTTGTTTCAAGACAAGTTGCTTCAAAAGGAACGTGAAATTCTAATGAAAGAAAATGAAATTCACGATTTCAAATCAAAATTTGAGGCTACCATTGAAGCTCAAGCACAGATGAGGTATTTCTGTTAAAAGCTTTTGCTATTTTGAAATCCATTTATTCATGTCTTCCTTTACAGACAAATTGTCGGTGAATATGAGAAGACCATATCTCAGTTAATTGCCGAAAAGGAGAGGGAAAAGGCGAACATGGAGACCACCCTGCAAAATACTATAAAGGAAAGAGATCAAGCGATCGAAGATTTGAAAGAAGTGGAGCGTGCTTTTAGTGAGTTTCATCGAATGTACGAAAGGAATCGTACCGCAGCTGAGAATTTGCATAAGAATGAAGAAGCTTTAAAGAAAGCTTTAGCAGCCTACCAGGAGAGGTTGCAACAAGAGCAACACAAATATGAAACGCTAAAGCTGCATGCCGCTCAGAAACTGGAAGGGTATGTATCTTGTTTTCCTCTTCACTACGAGTGGCCATGGTACCCATTATGGTTTTGTTATTCAGGGCTCAACAAGAGATGGAGAACTTGAAGCGCAATCTTGAAGGCGAGAGTTCTCGGGTGAAGGCTCAGCTTAAGAAAACTGAGATGAGATTGGCGTCGGTCGAGCAAAGTCTTGAGCAAAAATCGAAGGAGAACGAGGAGCTCACCACTTTGTGCGACGAGCTCATTAATAAGTTAGGATCCAGTGCTAAGTAAAGAAGTCCCACCCTCCACCGTTATCCTCTTCAAAATGATTAATATTTCATTGCTACCTAAAATCGATATTTCATCTTTTATAAGTTTTTTTTTTCTTTTAGTTGTTAGTTTTTAAAACTTTTGCTTTAAGCTCTTATTTGTGCCTTGCCTATTCATCACCTGTCGCGATAATAATTTCTACAGCTCTCGGAGAGTCTGTCATTCTTGTAAAATAAGTACTTCAGGAATTACATGTTTCACAAACGCGTTGATTGGCTAGGAAACATCCACGTGCAAAGAAAATTGTTCTTTTATTTTCATCATCAAAGACTCAATCTTGTTCCAGGTACCATATTCGCTGTGAGCTATAAAAAAATTTCTTTTTTTCTAATCTGCGTTTTAGCCGGACACAAATCGAGTTTGTAACCATTCACAAACAAGGCTTCATCTTGGGGTTATTTTATTTTTTTGTAATGCATCAACGGCGGCTAGACAGTTGATTACTATGACGCAAGAAATCATATCAAAGTTGGACAGAAGGAAAACAAGTTGTGACCTAGTCGGGTTTCACTTGATGACTTTGAGATTTTAGGGTCCTCTGTATTATATCTGTCCTTCAGATCATATAACTCGCTCATTTCTTTCAATTGAATTCGGGGACGTCAGAGTGCAACTAAATGGAATTGTGACGTTATGAGGAAAAGCGCGTCGAACTGTTTCAGTAAACAGACCGTGTGGCGGGAATCCAACCTTCTGGATTGGCTCTTGTGTTGTTGGTGCAACCACGTGATAACGCCAATAAATGTAGAAATAATCTGTTGGAACCGGATGGAACCGATAAAACACCAATATTGACTAGGTTTGCTATGCAAAGACAAGCTTCCTTTTCAAAATTGCACGGAAGAGCACTTGTAAGTGGTTAGATGACACTATTGAAACAAGATTATCGATTGTTTTACACGTTCTCTTCCTATATGGCCATTCGCTCAAGGAGAACTTAATTCTTCCGATTATTATTTGAACACAAACTGCATTTTCTGTTAGGAATCAATTCCTTCCATATGATTGAAATTGTAGTACGTTAAGTTATTGTTATAAGTAAAGAAGTTTCTGATTTCTCTATCCGTATTGGCTTCCGTCAAGATAAGAAACTCGTTCTCGGGAGTCCAAGTCCAAGAGAAACTTCGATCGAAGTTGGGCGGTGAGAGCCTGGGTGGTGGGGGAGGAGGCATGTACAGACGACGGTGAGTGAACGAAACATTGAGAGAATTTAGGATGTTTTAGCTTAAAATTAACTGCATTATTTGTATGTTAACGATTCGAATAAACTTTCCTCTGTTCTCGTTACAAAGGCATTTAATCACGAATTTATTAAAGGAAAAATTTATTATTTTCTAAATGAAGACAGTGAAACGTCGGCTGCTATTGGCTTATTACCTACCGAGTCATAACGTGGCTCAGGATTGGTGGATAGTGCCACGTGACGTCACAGCCTTGCGGGAGTGTGGAGAAGGCCTCGATCAAAACAGAAAGACCAAAAGATTGCTCAGTGGAGGAAGGTTGTGTGGGCAAAAGCGGAGCCATGTGTTGCACTGGTTCGACCAAAACAAGACTCTAAACAGTCCAACAAACATTCGCAACGTCAACGTAACCTAGTGAATTTCGGAAACGTGATTTAGCCCGCATAAGTGTTGTTGGATTTCGACACGACGACTTGATCAGCCAGGTAAAAATTGAGAGAAAACTTGTGAAAATATTGTGGCATGAGGAGAAGGAGGGAGGGGTAGGGAGGCCAATGTTTGGGAGGCGAAAGGGGGACCTTATCGGGAGTAGCCATGCTCACGCGGGTTTGAGGCAGCAGTAAAGTGTAGTGCCCAAGGCCAACTGGTTCGAACCAGTTTAATTGAATAAAAAACATTTGCTTTTTGGCGGGAAAAACGATTTAAACATAACATTACGTAACAGTTGTGTTTGCGTTTCTCCTTGTTGAGAAGAAGCCATTGTAGTTACACAGTTGTTATCGTTTTCTATTCCTCGGAACTTGTCATGGGAAAAAAAGGTTTGTTTGGGGGCCGAAATGGCACACAGTCTCGCGGCCATTTTGATTTGTTTTTGTTGCCTTTTCATTCCTCTTCGCGCACACGGAGTAGGAGGAGGGGACTAGTAAACAACTTGGTTGCACGACCTTGAGCGAGGGCTTTGGCCTGCTCAAGGCCCCAAGGACTTTCTATTTTGAAAATTAATTTTTCCACATTGCCATTTCCATGTGTATATTTGGTTCTCTTTCACGACATCCCATTGATTGTTCAATAAAGAGCTCCACCTTGCCAACCTTGACTATGGCGGGATTCACGGACCGCCTCAGGCATTCGAAATCAACAATGAAACGTGGGATATAAATTGCAAAACAAGGAATTTGAATTATTTTGGCTGAAGAAGAGGATTAGAGAGAAAATGTTTCCTATTCGAGTGTCGAATCACACCTACCACGCCCACGAACGATCCTGATTTTGTACTTGATTATACAAAAGAGACCCAAATTTGGCGAAAAGAAAGTTACAATTAAGCTTAGTGGTTCAGATTTAATCAGTCTAGACCATAACAGATTACTAGCTTGCCACGGTACACGGAGTGCGAAAGAAATGTTGCCGGAATGGAACGCCCTTGTATCGTGAGAGTACCTAAAGCTGTCAAGGTTCCAATGCGTTTACGCAACAACAGCAACAACAACGTGCGCGCGCATTTCACGTCCCATGCCCTTCCGTAATTGAGGAATTTCCCAAGGGTTGCACCATCGATCTTATCGATTGTCTTAAAAACAAACAGGAAGTTTGACGTTTTTATTGCTTATCGGGCCCCATACTTGATTAATCGCGCAATCGGATTTTTTGCCAATCGTCCCCTAAAGTGACCGTTTCCATGTTTTACAAGACATTTATTTTCATAGAGGGAAAAGGCCGAAAAATGACTACTGCCCCGAAAGGGGGACTGGGCAATGGACAGTCGAGTATGGCTGGAGGCGGCATATTCGACCCTTCCGTTCTCTTCGATTTGGATGACATTCTTATGGCCGGAGATTGTAGCAATGACACGCAGAGCTCGTTGGTTCATACACCGATTAAAGAAGAACCAGAATACGACCACGATGACCACAGGTAATTTCACGTGACTTAAAAAAAGAGAAATGCTAAAAAATAATGTGGAAATGGATTTTTAATGTAGATATGTCCACTCTCCGATCGGTTTGCCTATACCAAATCGGAATGGAGGCATCGGGATGCTGGGCTACACATCCATCAAGCAAGAAGTGGGAAATAGCAGCAGTCCCGCGGGAGGTATGTGGGGAGCTCCATCTCAAATGCAACGGACTGTGAACAATATTCCGTTTCCCGTTACGCCCTTCAACACACCATCCCAGGGCCCGTCGGTTTTTATGGGCCCTGATTTAAGAAACTTTTTTCTCTCTGGCACCGACAGTCATCACCACCATCTCAATTCCGTTAGTAACCCGACACTCTCCGTGTCAATCAAAGAAGAGCTGACGGATCTAGAAACAGACTTGGAGACGATGAAAGTATGTATCCTTTTCTTTTATTGATTGATACGTTGTTTTTTCTTCTACTATAAATACTGATCTAGGCTATTTCCATGTTCCCAATGGAGGAGGATGACATCTTCCAAGTGGACAAAGCTGATCTAATCCAAGGTCCGACTCTGGCTGAATTGAACGCCAATGACGAGTCCTTGTTGACCGATTTTAATTTCGACGACTTTGTCATGCCTACGCAGATAACAGGAAAATACATCAAACCATTTAATGGATCAGATGTAACATAAAAAAAAACAATTGTCTATAAAATGTCATGCCATACTTAAATTATTTATGCCCTTCATAGAATGTGAATGCTGATCGATTCCGAATGGCGGAACTGAATGCGGCTTTCTCTGCTTCGCCGAGCCTGTCCCATTTTGAATTAAACAGAGTATAATATTGGCCATAATTCTCTCTACAAGAAAAACAATATCAGTAATCTTTTTTTCTTTTCCTTAATAGACAAGAAATGTTATGGCAGGCATGGCAAGCGAAGACGATTACTCTCAGCTGGGGGCATCTCAAATGGGTTTCGACTTAGAGCAGCTACCATCGGTAGACATGCCATTTCCCAGTTCAGGAACACCTTTCTCGTTGACTGGCATAGAGAACAATGCTGGTATGAGTTCCACAACCGTCACCAGCCCACTTTCGGCTAGCCTTCCGGCCAATTTCGGTCACGTCACTTTGTCCAAACTAACCCGACGTACCGAGGAGGGTGGCAGAGTCAAACCGCCTCCTCCCTACCCGACCTCTCCTCCTCAGAAGAACACTAACAATAGTGCCCTCCAAGAACTATTGTCTGTTCGTTCACCTGGTCGGCTACCTTCTCCTAATGCTGCAGGTTCGATAACCAAGCAATGGTTGGCAAACAATATAATATTAACAGCAAGTAATCTAGGAGGAAGCCATTCTCCATCGCCGACTGCCCAGCGTCCAACATATTCAGGAGGAGCTCGTCAAAGGACTTCAAATAGTGGATCTTCTTCTTCTGGAGGTGGCGGAGGTCAAAGCATCCCCAGATCGCCCAACTTGGCTGCAACCAATCCATTACTCCTGGCCCGACTCTCCAGTTCTGCCCCTGGTCCGTCCATTCTTGGTGGCAACGCACCGCCGGGAGAGTCGAGCACCTGGCAGCGACGAGAGCCCCGCAACCGGCTTTTCTCTACCAGCTCTTTGGTTGAGGAAGTCCATGGTTCCGCATCTTCCATTTCGACCGGTATGTGCAATTAGAGACAAGTGTTGCACAGCGTCTTTGGATTTCGTCCGCCGCTCACTTGTCCAGTATTTGATTGAAATTAATGTGATGCTATTTTTATCAAAACAAAGTTGGCATACTGAGTCCTGGTTCCTTTGATTTTTCTCACGATGAAGGATTCGATTCGGAAGACGATTCGGATCATTACGAAGACTTTGACGACTCGGATTCAGGTATGCCTGTAATTTTGGCCCCACCAGCTGCAATTCCGTACCACAACAGTCTCCCTCTTTCACGCACACATACAACATCAGATTCAGGCGGCAGTGACGAAGAAAGTCGAGGTGAAGCCCGGGCCGGATCTTCATCGGGAAAAAAGGAGCGCTTCTTCTGGCAGTACAACGTTCAAGCCAAAGGACCCAAAGGACATAAAATCAGCCTGGCTCCGGAAACGGTCGACCCGCATGTTCTAAACAAAGTTCAAGATCCCGTCTTCAGTCCATATTGTTCAGTCGATGGTATCAAGCATAGGTAAGAAAAATCTGTAATATCTAAAGAGACATTTTCATTTTAATGCATAGAATTGTCCACAGTGGGAAAGCCAGACGGGGAGATGGCAACGATTTGACGCCCAATCCACGAAAACTTCACAGCATTGGCCGCGAACTGGACAAACTCAATCGGCTCATCAATGACATGACGCCCGTCAGTGAGCTTCCCATGGCTGTCCGGCCCAAGTCAAGAAAGGAAAAGAATAAACTTGCTTCCAGGTATGCCTACTTACCTAAGGGATGTTATAAATGCTTAAAAACACTAACGAGAATAAAATACATTTCATTTCAGGGCCTGCCGTTTGAAGAAGAAGGCACAGCATGAGGCCAATAAAGTTAAACTATACGGACTGGAACAAGAACACCGTAATACTCAATTTATCCTTCAGCTTTTGTTTCTATAAATGCTAAGTAAAAAACGTTCATCCGCTTCAGGGAAGTTGATGGCAGCTATATCCCAAACTAAATTGATGATTGCTGCTAAATATGATGTCATGGCCGTGGCACAAAACCCGTCTTCTACCCCACAACAGGGTCAGGATGCTTCCGCGCGGTTGGAACGCATCGCCAAAAGTCTTACAAGTAACTGTGCAACGTTAACTGTTTTAAAACATCGATAATAACTATTGCTGTTTTGTTAACGCAGAAGTAAAAATTGCTGGCCATTCAACCGACTTTGTGAATCGTGTTTTGGAAAGAGTCAAAGCCGGTGAGCCGTCCGGAGGACTGGACGAGATCTAAAAGTTTTGAAAACCAGAAATTCATTGTAGTCGTTATCAATTGGGATGATAAGATCGAGACCGAAAAAAGGGAAGAAAAAAAGGAATTAAAGAAACAGAGATTTCATTTGCCTTGGATGCGGGGACGAATTAAATCATCAGATGGCTCGCGAAGAAAGTCCAGATGTTACCGTTCTAATTTGGTTATATATATATAACTGTATCAGCTTTTCGATTGGTATATATTGTTTACACTATAGCTTTACATATTGATACGGACATATACATTCAGCTATGTATATATGTATATCAATGGTAAGTGTTTTTATGTAATCGTCGGTGGCTGCGTCACGGAATTAGAAGTCCGATCAATGGCGTGCCAAGTCATGATAGGACGTCCGGAGGGGAAGGTACTGAAATAGTAGTGCACTTTGTCACAGAAATATACAGTGGCTTTTCTCCTCTCGTTTTTCTTTTTGCCATTATCTATCATGCTATGTAATGGCGACAACAAAAATCTAGATCCCGATTTGTTGGTTTTGTTTGCAATTGTAAACAATGAACAGTACCTTTATTGCTGAAATTGTGAAGCGGAAATTGTAGATCAGATCTATAAAAGAAATACAATTATCATTTGGTTTAAACCAGAGACACTTTTGAATCATTATGTTGCCCTTTTTTATAAAACAAAACCAAATTTAACTTCTTTAGTGATTTTAAAATTGGGAGTTTTTTTTTTTTTTTTACCTGAGCGTGATTTATTTGACAACGCTGCCTCGTGAAATTCAAAAACTGTGTCAGTCCTAGAAGACACTGACAACCGAAAACGGTGCAGGTAAACGGCTGTATCAATTGCTAACAAACATGTTTGGATTCTAACAAAAGTTTAAACCACGAAAAAGTTTTGTATTGTGAAACTAACTGAAAAATATATACTAACTGACAACAAAGATGGACGCGGACGAGTCCTTAGTGAAAAAGCTGAGAAATGAGTTGCCTGACCAGTTTACCTCCCTTGTCAAGATGCACTTGTCCTTTTGCCTGGATCAATCCACAGATGAGTAAGTTATCTAATTTTATGCATTTTGTATGACATTCAATTCATTATTTGTTTTACCTTCCTCAGAGTTGACTGTTTGACTCCTCAAAGTAAGATATCTGACAAAAAATCCATTGCGAGCATCAAAAAGACACGCTTGCCAAAGCAACAAGGCATGGTGGAAGGAATAAAACATGCTTCACAAATTCATCAGCTTATAGATTACTTGTCGAAACCATCAAGTATAAATTTAATTTGAATATTGAATTTCACAATTTTAGTGTATTCAGACTAATATTTTTTGTTCCCAGGCTTAGTTCAAGAAGGTCTATTTAGAAGGAATGGAAAAATAAAGCAACAACAAGAATTAATGAATCTAGTAAAGGAAAAAAAAGCTTCTGAAATAACTTCATTGCTTGAGTCTAATGCATATTCAGTACATGAAGTAGCTACAGTGCTGAAAAATTTATTAGCAGATATGCCAGAACCTTTGTTGATCGAAAGCTATTACCCATTCCACTGCTGCCTTGCCAGTAAGTAACTATTGTTTTAGCTGGTTTTTTTCCTGTAAAATCGTCTATCAATTCCTTTTCGTGCAGAACTAAATCATCAGGAAAGGCAAATTAAAGGGTGTCAATTACTTGTTCTTCTCTTGCCAAATGAGAACGCAGCGATCCTCCGCCGGCTTCTGACTATGTTGCACGAAGTTTCGTTGCATGAAGATACTAACAAAATGAATGCCATGAATCTGGGTATCGTTTTGGCCCCGCACATTTTATGTCCACGAAAAGTAAATATATGATCATTCCATCAGCAGTAGAACTCCTTATAATGACGCAAACTATTTCCTAGATGTCGGCTGAAGATCTGACATCAAACGCTTCGTCTTTGGCGCATATTGTCTCGTTCATGATTGAGAGAGCAAAAGTTTTGTTTGACTTACCACCTGAATTTGTCTCAGACGTTCGCCTCCACTTCAAGCGGGACAACGAGGAAGATTCTTCGAGTACGTCTTCCACGCCACCCGTTAAAACCACCATTACCTTTGTGGATAGGTAAATGAAATTTCGACTTTTGCTTCTCTCAGTAAACAAAATTAATTAATTATTGATGTTCGGGTTCTATTTTCAGGGAAATGACTGCCAAAGTTGTGGCAGAGGTTGGGCTTGACCCTACTGAAGCGGCTTTAGCTGAGTTGTATGCTTATGTCCAGTCCCAGCCAGAATCTGAGATTAAGAAAAAGTGGGTTCACAAGTTCAACAAAGAAAATGGCTGTGGAACGCCAAAGGTTATCTTAAATTCAAGTATCAGTGACGCGTGTGCCAAGAATTGCAAAAATTTATCACAGTCTATACGAGTAAGTTGGAAAACACCACTTCGTAGCAGTTGTTGTCGTGTTGTGATGTAACTCTTATGTTGTATAGAAACATCTTTTTAACGGAGCTGGCGTGTCCCCGAAACGACGACGATCGAAATCCACAACTCGTGCTCATGCACTTTGTTACTCCGGTGAAACTTCCCCACCCGTTCCCGAATCGACGGCTTCGGTATTTGATCTATTAGTAATTCTGTTCTGCCTAAGACTTATCGCTTGATCCAAATGTAGAGTGACGACTGTAAATCACCTAGCTTAAAGTCTGGTAGACTATACCACAGCAGTCGCCGGAGCCTGCTGGAATCTACCCCTACGTCATCAGATTTCATTCGACACCCAGCTTTTACCAAACAAGCTAACAGTGTTGGTTCACATCCACTGGGAGCTTTACATTCTGATTTGACCAAAGAGAGCAATATTCATCAAGACCAGGTCATTTCTCCCTTGACCCAATCTGCTCAGCGCTTCCCATACTATGTCAGAGACTCCATTATGACTCCGCGCTGCCGGAAGCCTGTATTTACGTTCTCTCCAATTGATGAGCCTGCCGACGATCTCGTACCGAACTCGGATGCTCTGCAATTAGCTAATATGAATCTGATTCATCCTCCATCATCCATACAGGACACTAATCAAATCACCAATAAATCAACGTGTTCTTCGTCAGACAAGGAAAATTCAGCAGAGATTTCAGATGATTCTGACATAAGCCTGACAGACGACTCAGAAAATTCGATTATCTCTGGATGCGCTTTTATCAAAGAAAGCCGAGGGCAGTTGACTTCACCTTTCAAGAAATACTTAATGAATCGCGAAATGCAGGTTTTTGACGAATCTGGCCTAGACGGAGATGACGCAGAATTGTCAAGAACTGGCCCGTCACTTTTGGGGTCTGAGAAAGCAATCTCCGAGTCACTGCTGGAATTCTTGGATGGAAATGGACAAGATTCAGACAGTTATCCTCACTCGTCTCCATCACGCCCATCTCCACCCATGACCAAGAGTATTTTATTTGAAACATCTCTCTAGAGAAACACACTTCATTATTTTCTGATTTTCCCCATCTAGATACAACCGACTTTTAAATCCTTCAAATGCCTGTCCTTTTATAAAAAAAACATCTGTTAGCCAGATTAACACGTAGTAGTGATTGATTCTTTTCGTTTTTAAATCAGAAAAAACGATATTTCCAATAAAAATGTTGAACGTTGATCTTATAAATTTATTGCTAGCTCATTTCAGATACTTGAGTACGCAAATTCAATGAAGAAAAATTTTAGTTCAGCGTGATGAAAGGTATTAGTTCTCTGGACGCCTAAATTCGTCGTTACCAATGGCACACTAGGTGATGCTGGCATCAGCCAGACACCAACAATTTTGTGCACGCAGACTCCGACCTCAACACTATATATTACTTATCCAATATACTGTATGGCAATCCGTTTTACACCAACAATTTTGTGCACGCAGACTCCGACCTCAACACTATATATTACTTATCCAATATACTGTATGGCAATCCGTTTTACATTAAAAAAAAAAAAAAATTTCGCAAAAAAAAAAAAATCACACTTTTTTCTTTTTTTCCGACACGTAGCCATCTACCGCTCAGACTCGTTATTACTGGCGTAAGCAATTTCAGTCCATTGGATGCCATTCGCAGTTAGTTCAGTAGCGTGGATGGAGAATAACGCGTGGCTGGAGGAACAATTGAAAAATGGATAAGATAATACAACAAAAGGATGGTAAGTATAAACATTATTGTATTTGTTTTCAATTATTAATTATTGTTTATTAGATCAAATTATGGACCTGCAGCATCAATTATTGCAACAGCACAAAATATTAAATAACAGCAAAGCTAAGGATGGTAAGGCCTAATACATAATGATTCTATTTATTTGCTTTTATTCATTTGTGTTTTGTAGCTCAAAGTTTGAGTCTACAAGCTCAGCTAGGGGAAAAAAACAAATTGGAACGGAACAGTTTCCAAACAGTGAAGGAGGTTTTTCAAAACTCTTCCCTAACTGAAAGTGAGGATGAGTTGGCGTTAGGCGAACACAGTCAGGTACCTAAACTTTACAAATAAGAATTCAAAATAAGTATAGAATTTTAAAAAAAAATTATTTATTGTTTAGTTATTCAGTCCACCACCTGACAGTGTGTTAAATTTAAATTCTGTTAGTGCTGCACTAAAAGAATTGTTAATAATAAGTCCATGCAGCGAAGGAAGTGAAGAATTGTGGGACCGTATTTGGGCCGAAAATGGGTGTGGTACGGAAACTCAGAAATGGCATGAGTTCAACATAAAACATGGATTAGGTACTTTTCGGTTTTTTGTCTATTGAAAAAGTATTTTTCATGCTGTTATTTTGCATTCACAGAATTTTAGCGGGGGATCAAGTAAAATCTGGAAGTGTTACAGGATGCAAGAGTGAGCCTACAGTTGAAAAACACTGAAAGTGCATTACCATTAAGGTATGAGCTGCTTCTCTTGCTAAAGAACAACTTGTCCTTTACGTTCAAGGTGTTGGTGAAACTGGGTACTTAAATGGCTCTAAAGATGTTTCACTTCGCTGGCATTGCAGCGATGAACATCATACATGGACTTTTTAGGTATGAAAGGAATTTTCTTTAAATTTTTTTTTGAATTTATGACGAAGCATTTCTCCTCCTTTTTGCCACCCATGTCTAATCAAAAAAAAATTAATCCAATAGGAAAGGATTTTCAGCATACTGGGAACACAACTATCAACAATGCAACATTCTATGGGTGCTGTTTTATCATTCAAGAGCCTTATACAATGATTTTCATCTGCAATTTGTATGGCCTTTCCCAAGCTTCTGCCATAAGTTGAATCTATGAGTCATGTAAGTCACATGAGCAACAATTGAGATGCTTAATGGTGTTGTTTTTCTTTTCTCAGTATAGGTTAATAGTAACATTGGATCTGAAAAGATTCTTGGTTGGGGCAAGACACTGAATAAATTGTAATGATTGAATGGATGACATGACATTTCTATACTTAATTCGAATTCCCGAGACGGTATTTTATATTTAAAAAATTGAAGTGCATATCTGGGCTCCCTTCTTTCTGTAGCCCCGTTTCCCTTAAATTTTTAATAAGCCCGTAGGGGGTCATGCCCCTACTGTACGGTATATTTAAAAACAACATATACCGAGGTTTGGAGGGCTCTGGCCGGAAAGGGGACGTGGGGTGTCCGCTTAGTCCGATGATGTGTTCACGGAGGGCGATGTGGCTGCCCACAAATCCGAACTAAAGGTTAATCGCTCCTGTAAAAATGTTCCAAATCTTCAGCTCTCCTTCCGGCTTCTCTTAGCCAATCACCGGGTAATCTCCCCGGTGGGTCAACAAGGCAGTGTCTCCCCCTGCCTGGGTTGACGGCAACTTTTGAAAGGGCTATTGTGCCTTTTTAAAGTTGCAAAATCATTTATATGTGCAGAGTAATGTCAATACAATTTATTTTTTTTAAACAAAAAATAGCAAAACTTATGTTTTTAACTGCTTTCTTACTCTGCCCTTTCTTTTTTTTTATATTGCCTGGTCTTGTGTTTTCTGCTTGGCATTCTTCTAATTTCTTTCTTCATTTAATATTCTTACTTCGATAATCCATTTTAAGTCGTCTGGGATTTGAACCAAAGAATTCTTGCACCATAGGCCAGCGTGCTACCGGTATGTCATACTACCCTTGTTAACATTGTTTCGGATTGTGATACCTATATAGATATTCAGTACACACTAGCTTATTGTTGAATGCATATTAGTTATTTGTTAGTTCATGGTTGGAATAATGGTAAAGCATGTGGTTGTCATGCTAGAATACTAGGGTTCGATCCCCATATCAGTTAATGTACAGCTAAATAATAAATACAAAATTAAATAGTGTAAAATCGTTTTTATTGTCCCTCCTTCCACCCACATATCCACCACTATTACATACATTTTAAAATACAGTACACAACATACAATACATACACAGATACACTTAAACTAACACGTTGGCTGCCACGCCACCATTTTCTACTGTCGCTAGTGTCGCTATCCTAGGGATAGCGACCAAGGGGGCCGGGTAGGCCGGGCTGACACGGCGATGAGACCTTTTTGGGAACGCACACCCCAGGTCTCATCAGCCGCATCGAAAAAGGGAATTCCCTGTGGTGCGTTGCCTAGGGGCCATTCGGCCAATCTTGGGCAGTGGCGCTGCTCCACCCCATGGCAGATAGACCATGGAGCAGAACAGCGCGGCCCGTCCCTGTCAAGCTACAAAAAAAAAGGGGATCAAAGTGGGTGGGTGGCAGCCAACGTGTTAGTTTGCAAAACATAATACAACATAAAACAAAACACAACCATACCACGAAGACGAGGCGACCACGAGGTGATGAAGGGGCGATAGGGGAGGCGTAGACGGCGTGACCACGAGGCGATGACAGGGCGACGACGACGGGCGAGGCGACGGGAGAGGCGAAGACGGGGCGACGGGCGAGGCGACGGGCAAGGCGACGGGCGAGGCGAAGACGGGGAGACGGGCGAGGCGACGGGCGAGGCGAAGACGGCTACAGGCGAGGCGACGGACGGGGCGAAAAGCCAGGCGACGAAGGATTATGAAGTGAAGAACGGGCAAAACTTAGAATTTTGATTCAATTTTGCGTGGAACAGAAGATGATGGTATAGTTCTAAATGATAAATATGAAGAAAACGTTACTACATGTGGAATATAATATTATTGGCATAATTATAACAGGGAAGGAAATTTACTTTACCCTGTTGTCCAAAGACGCAAAAGTTGTTGGGCTGGTAATTTTGCTGAAGGAGAAGGCTCGGCAGACCTACGATGGTATATTATATTTAAAGAATGGCAACAGTAGATAAGCCTCAAACTTAAAATACCAAACAGGACTGGCTGTGATGTCCATTTCTATGTAAGTTGGTTGGTAGTGGTTAATCATTGGAATCCAAACAAAGAGGGACACGATGCACTAGTCAGATTAAAGCTGTTTCTGATGACTAGGCAAAGGGTAGTCAAATGAGACAGTGGTGTGTTGGTTCTATCATTGGTGACCTTCCCACTGGTTAGTATGTCTTCCGTTGTAAGTTTTACAAAGCTAGATGTTAAAGTCAGAATCATGCCAATATTAACGGCCACACACAAGTTACATACCTCTAAATAGAGCAACAGAGTAGCATGATGGAATGCTAAGGTCATAGTTCTTTGACAGAGCAATTTGTGACAGTTGGAATTGGCAGCTTGCATAGCTTGCAAGATTGCCCGTTACATGAAAAATGAAATATTTGGTTTGCTTCACGTCCAAAACGACACAGGGAATAAAACACTTAATAGTACTTAATTTTATACAACTTTTCACTGGAGTCTAACATTTTTAACAAAGACTTTCAAGCAGGATTAACTGCTTACACCACTGTCACACGTTAACATTCCACCATTTTGGAAGCGCAACAGCGACATCTAGTTTTTTTCTCAACAACCAAAATAAAAGTGAATCGAAGAAGAATTAGTGAACAAGTTGTTTATTAAAAAACCTCGGTATTACCATTAAAATACATGATTTAGATTGGAAATTTCACAGGGCTTTTTACAAGCGTGTCTGACCAGCATCAAACTGTAGTTTAAGAATAAATAATCTTACGTGTTTTTGTTTAAAATAGTACTTCCCATCTCTTGCCAGCTTTTAGTCGTATAAATATCAACACATAATCACCAGGTTTTTCTTGTGTCTTCTCGGTTAGAAAATGAAAATACAAAATGACAAGGTTAAGTCAAAACAACGAATTACTAGAAGATCAACTGTCGGTCACACAACATGATACAAAAACACGACATTTACATATAAAACAATCGGTTCGGTATTGCGAACGCCTGTGTGCCCTTTGCGCTAATACCAATTTAATGAAGATATTGACCAAAAAGAACGACATTTTAGTTTTTTGCGCTCGTCCCCAGAGTCAGACGATTGAACGTAAAAAGTATAAAACACGCTCAAAATAGCCCAGAGAAAACTGAATCGGATAGCGCGGAATAACACGCAGGAGAATACCGAGTAGTCTAACAAGAATAACGTTTATTACCTTTCAGCAGATTGTAAAACGGTGACAGTCAGTAGGATGTTTCGTATCCAATTGGAGACGCCTACGTAGATCCTTGGGAAACTAAAAATTTTGGGCAAATCAAACAGTCCTCAAAACCCACTTCCTGGTGACGCAAGTTCACATATTATTTACATACTTTAACGGCTGTTGATGCTAGCTGCAATTTTTCCGGCGCAATGTAAATCCATCAATATTAGTAACCTAGAAAGAGAAAGTTTCTATTAGAAGAAAATAAGGATGATTCTTAATGTTCCGAGAATAATTAAACTTCGATAGGTCTTATTTACTAATTACTCACCCGATTTAGTATGTGTCACGCACCCTTGTTTTGCGTAACAGCCAGACAGAGAAAACATTTTAAACCTTGGCTAAGGAGATCCGCCGGGCTCATCCAGGTTACGTGCTAGTGCTTTTCCATAAAACCTTCATTGTTAACTTGTTTGGAATTGATGTGACTCCTTGTTGTAATCATAGTAGGAGAGCAATCCCTTGATTTAATGTAATCTGGAAGGGAAAAATATTATAACGATTCAAGAAAAACATGGCTATTAAGATTACCACTAACTAAAATCTTAATCCTTTGAAGATAAGTTTTGTGCATTTCAAGAATTATTGAACATCAGAATTTTCTATTAATTCACCATCAGGACAGATTAATATGTACCACTGCTATTGAAAAATGTAGACTGTACGTGATGTGTGCGATAAAAAAATCCAGAAAAATATCTGTTAATTCAAGTTCATCTAATTTTCATCCATTCTACCATACCATTTCATTCCAACTACAGGGGAAACGGCCTCACGTGCAGAGACTTATCAAGGCGTATTCGGTTTTCTCAAGTATAAAGCACGCTTTGAAATAGATGGAATGTTTGTCTGTTGGAAAGCAAACGAAATCATCCAGAGCCATTTCGGTCAGTATGGGGACGAGTTGAGTGCAATCCGGCCGAAAACCTTCGACGAAATCAACAGAAAGCATTGAAAACTTCCTCGATCGACAACTGAATTCGACATCTTGTTAACTATATGTTTTGCCCTGATGAGGAATGAATCACACACTTCTGGGATTTAAACTACGATAGGCCTACTCCAATATACAGACATAATGCAATTTTAAAACATCCGCCGCGTATATTCGAGAAAGCCTATTAAGCATAAAATCAAAAGGTATGTATATAGTTTACATGATGTGAAATAAGAAAAAAAAATCACCCGAATTGTAAATTTATTAAATAAATCCCGTGCTTAAGGCTTCGCCTTTAGACCTTAGCCGGATTTAACTTCACCCCGTTCCCACACTGACCAAAACGGCTCTTAGTGATTCCGTTTCGTTCTGCCTGCATTTTCACTTTCAAAGAAATACATTAAACAAAGATAAATTTATACGTAATAAATAAATATCCGCAAGGAGGCCGTTCCCTTTGTAATTGGAATTAACTTTGAATTTGTGGAATAGAATGGTATAGTAAAATGGAGGACGATTGAGGGATTACTTATGACAAACTACGCAAGATATCTAGATGTTAGAATGATTTGGATCTAAATGGATGTCCTACCTCGTTCACATCACTTGAACATTTCAATTATATATGAATACGGGAAGAGCTTCTCAGCACTCAACTTCAGATTGAGAAGCGTAAAATTTTAAATAAATACTATTACTTGTATGGCTTCCAACTATTTTGAAGTTGAAGCTTTGCTGCTGTGCCAATTCCGGATGTTTAACTCTGTGTTTCTAATAACAAACCCTTATGATAATGGTAGATACATGGTTGCATGTTGCTGCGTAGTCGGTTGTTTTAAAGACGAATGCTTCCTTTTCTTTGCTCTCGTTTCACAGATAAGAAAGACTTCAGATTAATATAGCACATAAAAGAATTATACGACTCAAACCTTACCTAGGCCATGGTTATTTCAGACATCAGCAGCGTTGGCAATACAAGACGCACTGAAAACGTGATACAATTTTGAAAATGTTTTAGTAATGATTAAAATGGAATCTCAAAACGACATGCCTTGCTTATAGAAGAATAAGGTTTTCACAGCTAAACGCAAAGTCCTCGAAGTACATAGCGTAAAGTGAAAGCTGTAACAAAAATAAATTAAGAAAACAATTAATGAATAAATATTTGTATAATAACGTACCACGTAGTATCTAGATTCCAACCTTTTTGTTGTTTTAGCCATGGCAACATGGATATGGACGGATAAACGTCAAACATGCGAAAAGCAGTACGGTAGTCCAAAAACTCTTATCGGTTTTCTATGTAAATCTAACATAACCATGCCCAAAAAGAAAAGAAATATGTATATATGATGAATTAAACATGTGGTCTAAAGAAGAATAGCAAAAGTCAGTTAATCATATAGCTTTACCATGAATGAGAACCTGCAACTGGTTACTGATGTAGTTTTTTCTTCAAACAGAAGCTTTCTTGTTGTCCACATACTGTTGTGTATATTTGTTGTTCCATATCGCCGTTGATTCCAAAAACAGAACTATGAACAAATCGAGCTCGCTGAAGACGTTTCTGAGCGTATAGAACAAAGTTATGAGCATGCAAAAACTTCCATTGCATACCTAAGAGAGCTTAAAAGAACTTCAACTAACTCTTTCTTTTAAGATGACTATTACTAACTATGGAACTAACCTGTATCTGGATCTAATCTATAACCTATAACTGGAAAAAGTAGTACTATGGGGTTCTTAGAGGCGACAGCAAGACTCCATGTTTGAAGAGTAGCAGCCTGGATGAACACAGAAGCGCCGGGGGATAGGTAGATTTTCTTCGGCCAATTTTCCTTAGGAGTATATGAAAGAAGTTTTAAATTTATATAAATTTGTCAATTTTAAATAGTCTAATGGTAAGACGTAATGGTGTTAGATACAAAAAGGAACAACAAAAACTTACAGGTATCGAATTGGGTCACATATCCCGATCATAAGCGTCTGCATCCACGAGCCGTCTTTCAGGCCGTGGGGAGGCTAACGAACAGCCTACGTTCAATGTTCCCCTCTTCTCCACCCTTCAGTTTGTGGGTCGATCCTTAACGTGTAGTGAACAGTACTACAGATCGATTTTTAGCCTGGCAAGGCTTTTTTTGCCATTTTTAGCCTGGCAAGGCTTTTTTTTGCCATTTTTAGCCTGGCAAGGCTTTTTTGGTGTACCATTTAGCCCCGTTATAGTAGGCATGGCTCTTCTTTTCTCTCTTCTTTTATTCTTTCTTCTTTTTTTCTCACTTCTTTTATTCTTTCTTCTTTTATTCTTTCTTCTTTCTTTTCTTTCTTGAATGAGTAGAATCTTGCGTATCTTGAATGATGAATTGGAGGGAAAGGGAGGGAGGGAAATTGGCGGTGGCGGGACTTGAACCCGGGGCCCTCAGAATGCGAAGCGAAGGTGGTAACCACTGTGCCAGGACCGCACATCCCAAACAAATTTTGCTTTGGGTGTCACCCATTGAAATAGGTAGCTTATGAAGCAATGGAATAGTGTAGTATGGCGCTATGGCTTAGTATACGGCTACCATGCTGATTTCACGGGTTCGATTCTATGTTTTTATAATTATATTAATATTTTTTTTTACGTTTAGCAACGCACTAGTAACTTTTGCCCGTGCAAGACCTGGGGATAGCGCATTTTAACGCTTCTTTTTCTTAATTTTAGTCGGTCAATCGTTAATTTGAGCCTAATTTATTCGTTATTTTGCCGTCTAATTTTAATTCTTTTTTCATATTAAAACACTCCCTATTTTTGCCCGCAAACCCTCTCACTTTATTTATTTACTAGTAACGTTGAGCCCGTCCACGGCCGGGGGATAGTTGGCGCTAGCGTATTTTTACGCTATTTTTAAGAAAATTGACCCATGCCTATTTTTTGCCCGTCTACTCTTAATTCTATTCATCAATCAAGAGTTCCCCTTTCATCCCCGCCGACCCACTCATTGTTTCTGCCGGCCATCCCCTCACTTTCTCTGCCCAACCACACTTTACCCGTCGACCCCCTCTCTGCCCGTCAACCCACACTCTGCCCGTCAACTCCCATTCTGCCCCCAAAAATGCCTACTGGGGGAACATCTACCTTTTTTTTGCATTTGCCCACCCTTTCGTCACAGTCTCGGCCCGTCAAAACCCCCGCTATAGTTGTCCGTCCATCCATTTTTTGCTTCTGCCCGCTAAGAAGCCCGCTGTTATTGCCCGTAGACCCTCTCTATGCCCGTCAGCCCCCGTTCTGCCCGTCGGCCCCCTCGCTGCCCGTCGACCCACTCATCTGCCCGTCGGCCCACGCGCTGCCTGTCGACCCACTCGCTTCCCGTGACGTGACTCGTGATGTGACAGACACAGGCTCCTCCTCTTCAAAGACATCATGTGTCGCCATCTAGGTAAAATCCAGTTCAGTCAGATTCAAACAAAAAACAAGCTTAACTTTGTCTTTACTTATTTTCTCAGAAATCTGGATTGCTATAAAAACCCATGATTTTGAATCGAAATTCAACGATGATGTCGGAAAACCAGTGCGTTTTTAGTTGCGTTTTTTTCGGAACGAATATCGTTTGGCCTTTCGAAAATCGATTAAAGGATCCGATAAGCAAGAACCCATTTGGCGTAGTCAATGGGGGGGGGGGGGGGGGTGTAAAACGGATTGCCATAGTTTGCATCAAACTTACCCATTCGGCAACCCAAGTGTGCATATGTTTTTCTTTGATAATTATTTTATTTTGCTACTATGCTTGGTAAACTGCAATTATGCCCAATATTTTTACCTTTGCATTTTAGGTCTTCTCTTCTATGTCACTAAGTACTATAGGGAAGGGAATAACTGAAGTTGATTGAGATCTATTCTGATTCTCCTGATATCCATCTCAACAGGTTTTTATTTGCTTTTCAACATCCATTTCATAGTGGGACGTGTGGCTTTGATTAATATTGCCATAAAGTCTGCCGAAAATGGGTGTGGTACGGAAACCCAGAAACGGCATGAGCTCAACATCAAACATGGATTAGGTACTTTTTGGTTTTTTGTCTATCGAAAAAGTATTTTTAATGCTATTGTTTTACATTCACAGAATTTTAGCGGGGGATCAAGTCAAGTCTGGAAGTGTTACAGGATGGAAGAGTGAGCCTACAGTTGAAAAAACACTGAGAGTGCATTGCCGTTAAGGTATGAGGTAAAGTAATAGAGTATGCAAATTGTCTAATGAGAAGTACCATCTTGTGTGAATGAATCCTGTATAACAGCAATCCTTTATAGTTCTGTCACAGCTAGAAGCCTCAAATAATTCTGCTTCTCTTGCTAAAGAACAACTTGTCCTTAACGTTCAGAGTGTTGGTGAAGCTGGGTACATAAATGGCCCTAAAGATGTTTCACTTCGCTGGCATTGCAGCGATGAACATCATACATGGACTCTTTAGGTATGAAAGAAATTTTCTTGAAAAATTTTTGAATTTATGACGAAGCATTTCTCCTCCTTTTTGCCAACCATGTCTAATCTACAAAAAAAAATTTATCCAATAGGAAAGGATTTTCAGCATACTGGGAACACAGCTATCAACAATGCAACATTCTACGGGTGCTATTTTATCATTCAAGAGCCTTATACAATGATTTTCATCTGCAATTTGTATGGCCTTTCCCAAGCTTCTGCCAGAAGTTGAATCTATGAGTCATGTAAGTCACATGAGCAACAATTGAGATGCTTAATGGTGTTTTGCTTTTCTCAGTATAGGTTGATAGTAACATTGGATCTGAAAAGATTCTTGGTTGGGGCAAGACACTGAATAAATTGCAATGATTGGATGGTTAACATGACATTTCTATACTTCATTCGGATTCCCGAGACGGTATTTTATATTTAAAAAATTGAAGTGCATATCTGGGCTCCCTTCTTTCTGAGGCCCCGTTTCCCCTAAATTTCTAATAAGGCCGTAGGGGGTCATGCCCCTACTGTACGGTATATATCAAAATAACATATACCGCTAAACGCTCTCCCACAGAGCTATGGACCTTATGAAACTAATAGACAGATAAACATATAGTTGAGCAAGACTGCACAAACAGCGTAGACCACACACATCTGTCTATTGGTTTCATAAGGTCCATAGCCTGTGGGAGAGCGTTTAGCTGCGATACCTGTTACCCTGGGTTGAAACCTCGGTTGGTATAAAAAAATGAAGCAGAATTATTGTAGAAAAGAATATTGAAGCATTTCATTTCAATTTTATTCTAAGTGTAAATGTAAGTCCGTAAGTGTCAAGAAAAAAGTCAAATGACATCATATGAATCATGGCTCATTGGTAGAGCATCGGCGTGGTATACCGAACATCCAGGGTTCGATTCCCCATTGAGACAAATTTGAAAGCTCAATCAAAAAAAATAAGGCTCTCAGGTATGTATCAATAACAAAGGATAATACATACGATGTGGCTACATGTGTAGAAAAAAAAAACGCGCAATAGGTATAAAATTAAAAACACAACTTTTGCTTTTTTTGTTTAAAAAAAATAAACTGCATTGACATTACTCTGCACATATAAATGATTTTGCAACTTTAAAAAGGCACAAGAGCCCTTTCAAAAGTTGCCGTCAACCCAGGCAAGGGGAGACACTGCCATGTTGACCCACCGGGGAGCTTACCCGGTGATTGGCTAAGAGAAGCCGGAAGAAGAGCTGAAGATTTGGAACATTTTATTACAGGAGCGATTAACCTTTAATTCGGATTTGTGGGTAGCCACGTCGCCCTCCGTGAACACATCATCGGACTAAGCGGACCCCCACATCCCCTTTCCGGCCAGAGCCCTCCAAACCGCTGTATATGTTATTTTGATATATACCGTACAGTAGGGGCATGACCCCCTACGGCCTTATTAGAAATTTAGGGGAAACGGGGCCTCAGAAAGAAGGGAGCCCAGATATGCACTTCAATTTTTTAAATATAAAATACCGTCTCGGGAATCCGAATGAAGTATAGAAATGTCATGTTAACCATCCAATCATTGCAATTTATTCAGTGTCTTGCCCCAACCAAGAATCTTTTCAGATCCAATGTTACTATCAACCTATACTGAGAAAAGCAAAACACCATTAAGCATCTCAATTGTTGCTCATGTGACTTACATGACTCATAGATTCAACTTCTGGCAGAAGCTTGGGAAAGGCCATACAAATTGCAGATGAAAATCATTGTATAAGGCTCTTGAATGATAAAATAGCACCCGTAGAATGTTGCATTGTTGATAGCTGTGTTCCCAGTATGCTGAAAATCCTTTCCTATTGGATAAATTTTTTTTTGTAGATTAGACATGGTTGGCAAAAAGGAGGAGAAATGCTTCGTCATAAATTCAAAAATTTTTCAAGAAAATTTCTTTCATACCTAAAGAGTCCATGTATGATGTTCATCGCTGCAATGCCAGCGAAGTGAAACATCTTTAGGGCCATTTATGTACCCAGCTTCACCAACACTCTGAACGTTAAGGACAAGTTGTTCTTTAGCAAGAGAAGCAGAATTATTTGAGGCTTCTAGCTGTGACAGAACTATAAAGGATTGCTGTTATACAGGATTCATTCACACAAGATGGTACTTCTCATTAGACAATTTGCATACTCTATTACTTTACCTCATACCTTAACGGCAATGCACTCTCAGTGTTTTTTCAACTGTAGGCTCACTCTTCCATCCTGTAACACTTCCAGACTTGACTTGATCCCCCGCTAAAATTCTGTGAATGTAAAACAATAGCATTAAAAATACTTTTTCGATAGACAAAAAACCAAAAAGTACCTAATCCATGTTTGATGTTGAGCTCATGCCGTTTCTGGGTTTCCGTACCACACCCATTTTCGGCAGACTTTATGGCAATATTAATCAAAGCCACACGTCCCACTATGAAATGGATGTTGAAAAGCAAATAAAAACCTGTTGAGATGGATATCAGGAGAATCAGAATAGATCTCAATCAACTTCAGTTATTCCCTTCCCTATAGT